>NC_064923.1:452182992-452526325 GCF_023897955.1 Schistocerca gregaria
GCGCAGCTAGCGCCATTCGACGGCCAACACCGCGGTTCCTGGTGTGTCCGCTGTGCCGTGCGTGTGATCATTGCTTGTACAGCCCTCTCGCAGTGTCCGGAGCAAGTATGGTGGGTCTGACACGCCGGTGTCAATGTGTTCTTTTTTCCATTTCCAGGAGTGTAGTTTCTGTAAGGTACTGGATGAGTTTTCCCAAAATTCTTACATGTATTGTTTAGTTTTATGTTCACACTTTCACTAGATTTCTCCTTTTCGAAAAACCACCCAAGCCCTTGAGCGAATAAGACATACTGATACTATCCCAAGGGGAATAATGAACACGGTACTTTTTAGTCCTATTCATGCAACTACACTTAAAAACATCTTCTTTCACTCTCTAGCAGATTTTAAATAGAAATTCGTCAGTGGAATAACCACTTCCTGGTTATTTTAAATGTTTATTGTCGGCAATCAGACAAGTAAAAAAAAACGATGGCGAATACATTCAGATACGTAGGCGGCTAATGAACTCAACTGTGTGCCTGAACCGACGTATGCACCACTTCCTATGCTTTTATGGAGTGACCTGTATTGACGATATTACTGGAATGGTAAAAAGTCACTCAGTTGAAACAGTTTATTAATACTAGGGACAAATAAATGATCCCTAGTCTTTCTAACACAGTTTCGCAGCACCCATTCTGTCTAGCTACAACGAAAGGATTCATCTTGCAAAATTATACTCAAGAAGATTTAACTGTCCCATTATCTCACTGGCTAAAAACGAGACTTCTTCAAGTATCTAATGAAGACGACAGTGACCCTGATAATATTCAAGCTTCCTCGTGGCATCAGTGGCTGTCCCTCATGTAATACTCTACGATTCTCTTTTCCATTTAGAGCATTCGACGCTGCACTTATGAAACACAAAACTTCTTCCACCTTTAAACAAATACTTCCTATACTCACGATCCATCTCAAAAACTTAATCAGACCCATATTTCTCCAACTACATACTTTCTCCGACAAAGGAACTGCATCTCGACCGTCACCTTCATGGGGACTCCCCGCCTGTTGGTGCGGAATGTTCAAATGTGTGTGACCAAACTGCTGAGGTCATCGATTCCTAGACTTACGCATTACTTCAACTAAATTTATGCTAAGAACAACACACACACCCACGCCCGAGGGAAGACTCGAAGCTCCGACGGAAGGAGCCGCGCAATCCGTCACATGGCGCCTCAAACCACGCGGCCACTGCGCGCGGCTGTTGGTGCGGAACCGTTCCTTCTGGAACGTTATAGAAAGCCAACTACATAGTATTCACCAGAAGCATATGGCTGTGATCGATTATTAACAAGGGCGTCGATCATTATACACTTAGAAGCGAAATAGAAATGCTCACCGAACTGCAGTGGGAGCCGCAACAAGAAAGCTGTTGTACATGTTCGACATCCTTACTCTCAGCATTCTGACAGCTCTCGTTTCGATGTGAGTCAATGCAGCATTACATCCTCGAACATTCATCTCGTGCAATGACCGCGGTCGAATATTCACAGAAATTCGAGCTTAGACAGAGTGGTCACATTACACTTTCTTCACGTGTGCCATTCGCAAATGGATTGAGAGGTGGATAAAAATTCTGATGCGCTGCATACCCTTCAGCGCACACCGTACATTGACTTGTTGTGTAAAAATGTGGTAACTGTCAGCAGTTACAAACTCAGTTAATGAGTAATAATACTCAGCGCAATATAACGATGTCTCCGGATCTACTGCGTGCCTTTCTTACGTCCCGGTTGTCATTCGTTTCAAGTCATCGTTGACGCTTGCAAGGTAAAGTGCCGTAAAGTTCACTACCGGCGCAACGGCACGCCGCTCTTTGTTGACTCTCCTTTAACATCTCCGCTTCTGTTTAAGTTCTAACTGAAACTTTCAATGCTTTTGATACACAGTCTTCTCCGAGTTGTGCGGTAAACATACGTGCCATTTGGGACTCCCTTCGTTCATCTGTGCTCCTGGACACATCAGAAGACACCAGCCTTGCGCTCCCAGAGCTCTTCCGAGCATTCTGACCTTCGACGCGCCAGCAACACTGCGTTCTGGGATAGTGGTCCACACTTTTTGAAACTTAAACTGCTGTCACTACCATTATCAACAACTCTTGCATTAAATCGGTTAGAAGATTTAACAACATCGTTCCAGAGCTAAAAAAGTATCCTTAGGATGCATTGACAAAAACATCGCATAACGGAACGGAAACGGAGGGCCAACTGAAGTTATTTACCCCATTTCTTTCTTTTGCTTGAGAAAAGAGGCACTGCAAACACTAACAAATGTGTTATGACTATAATCCTGTTTTCAAAAGATATTCAGTGTCTCTAAGCAGTGGCACACAGCACCATTAAAAATGTTGGTAAGGGCTAGTAGTACTCGCGCAGCGAGTGTTCCGTGCAAACGTAATTATCTATACTTAATTATGTATACCCATACTAGAATCGGGAATCTCTGCGATTTTTGCGTGTTATCGATGTTGATAAAGGCAAAATATACGTCAACCCATTACTGAGAAGAAGGGGTCTTAACAGGACAGACACACACTCGGATAAAAAATATTAAAATATTTTTTTTTGGTGTGATTTAGCTACAGACTGACAAATTTCGGATTTTTCCTCTTGCTTTTTCTGTGGAACCTTCCCATTTGTCAAATTTCATGATTCTTGGTCAACGGGAAGTACCCTACAAATTTTGAACAGTGAGTTTTCGAGCACCAAAATATGTGACGTAAATAGCCCTATCTTCTGATTGCTTTGACTTAGAAGGTTAAATTTCTTACACCGACAAGGGACTATAGCCCTTAGTACGTGACATAAATTTGAGCTGATTACGTCTGTTTGTTTCCGAGGAAAACAGCTCTTTGCCAATCGACGGACAGACAATAAAACAACAAAAGAGAAAATTCTTGTGATTTTGATACAGATTAACAATTTTGGATTTTTTCCGTTAATTTTAGTGTGAATTATTGCTTCTTGCCCAAATTTCATGATTCTAGGTCAACGAGAAGTACCCTATAGGTTTTGATGAGAGTTTGCGAGCTTCAAAATATATGACATAAATAGCCGTATCCGCTGATTAGGTTGACATTGAAGCTTCAATTTTGTTACGCTACTAAAGGAGGATAAGCCTTAATATATGACGTAAATTGCAACTTTCTACGTCTTCCTGTGTCTGAGAAAAAGGATTTTTTAACAGTCGAACAGACAAGCAAGCAAACAGACAGACGTACAACAAAGTGATCTTATAAAGGTTCCCATTTTACCGATTGAGGTATGGAATAATAAAAAATAAACGAATTTTTCTTCAGTGCCTTGAAAGATAAAATGCAAGAATGAGCAGCGAGCTTATCTTTCTACCCCTTAAGTGCTACTGGCTGTTTCCGAATCACAATTCATTTATGATATTTACTTGAACTGAACACCCACAACTTCTCATAAACGTGCATGAAAACAAAATTTTTGGGCAATTAATAATAGGCCCTAAACAGAAAACGATGAATTTTCTGCGTGGCTTGTTTTCTTTAATCTACGGAGATACTGCAGGCTTTCCTTTTTAGCTTAATTATATTTTCTTCTTAATGGCATTCAACAGTGTATGCAAAGGAGAGTATAGTGCTCAGACAGTTGTTGATGGATAAAGTAACGCGTCTCACAGAAATATAAACGCTTACCTTAAAGGGCAAGGCTGCTGGTATAGCACAGTTTGAGCTCCTTTATGTGATGTCTGCGAGGAAAGCGAAGTGAAATTAAACTGTGCCAACAGCCTCGGCAGGTACATTAAGCACGTTTGTGCCACTTACTCTGCGAGAAGCTTCATTGCAAACTTTAATAACCATCGTTGCTTTACTATTTTCTAGTAATCCCGCCTGCCATTAAATCATGAATATAATTCCATTAAAAAACCTTTAAATGACTAGGTGCTTACAAATTTTCATTTATTAATCGCACAGAAAAAGTTTCCTCTCTCTGACTGCTGTCACTTGCTGGAAAAGACAGTGCGATATTGCAAAGCATTTGTTGACTATTAGGGGGTTGGTATTCTTTGTAGAGTGTAAACTTTCCAATAACTTGACAAAGAAATATAAGTAAAATTGCGATAAATTTCTTTGTCAGCCAATATAGACACAATAACCCTGAAAAAGTGGTTCGGTGTGGGGCGGCTGAGGGGTGAAGTGGACTGCGGTAGTCGTCGTGGGGTTGTGGACCACTGTGGTTGCGGCGGGGACGGAGTCTCTCCGTCGTTAATGACTAAGCTGTCATACGTGATAAGATTGCGCTTCGAGAAACTATGCTTATTAAAGTTTGCAACGAAGTTCCTCGCAGAGTAAGTGGCACAAATGTACTTAACGGACCTGCCGAGGCTGTTGGCACAGTTTAATTTCACTTCGCTTGCCTCATAGGCATCACATAACGGAGCTCAAGCTGTGCTGTACCAGCAGCCTTGCCCTTTAAGATAAGCGTGCGTGCTAAACGCCGCGACCCTCATCTGACAAATATGATAAAAGTGATATAAAGTGAGTCGATATCATGTTGTTTTCAGCCTCGGAATCTTGTCTGAGTTACTAAAAGTTGTGATCCTTTCTGCAAGCCCAAAACAAAGTCACTGGAATTTTGGCATCTTCTTTACATTTCTCGTCGCTCAGGTTCCTTATCGACTTCTTCAGAGGCCTTGTATGAGGGTTACCCAGGAAGTAAGTTCCGATCGGTGGCGATATGAAACCACTATGAAGGTAATAAATATTTTATATGCAACTTCTCTACACAGTCGCCGCTCCTACTTAGACATTTGTCGTAGCGATGTACCAACTTTGCAATCCCCTTTTCATAAAAGGCAGCCGTGTGTGCTTTCTGCCAATTCTCTACTCTGGTATGCAGCTCTAGATGTGTGCCAAAATTTTGTCTTCACAGTGATGAAAATCAGAGGGAGCCAATCAAGTCCGGGCTGTAACGTGGGGGACCAAACGCTTCCCATCGGAAACGCTGCTGGAGCGTTTTCATTTCTCTGGCAGTGTGCGGTCGAGATTTGTCATGAAGAAGGAAATGGAGGGAGACACTATTTTCTTGGTATCTTTACGTGCTCACGGTGCGCTCAGAACTAGAGACACTGTCCAACACATCTATGCAACGCTTATCGGATTTTCACTGTAATTTCCAGTTTATGGCCGATCGGAACTTACTTTCTGGAAAGCCCACGTATTGTGCCTAATTTGAAATCTAGCTGCCCCAAGAAGTAACAAAATGTTTGCTGAGAGAAGGGCAGCAGATTAAAATCCTCTTCTGTGGTCAATATGATAGTGAAATCTAGACGATTTGTTCTCTTACCAAGAATTGCTCAGGAAAAAATATGTACATTTTTTTTTTTTTTTTTTTTTTTTTTTTTTTGGTAGGCTGTGCACATCAAGGAGACGGGACTTTTAGCTGTGTTTTGGCAATCGTATACTGGGCTACACTCAGGTGACTTGTTTAAGATATTCATATTCGATCTTCCGATATCCAAATAATTGTTCTTGTTGATAGTAATATGCAATATGGCTTTCCGGGCGGGAAGGAGCGGCTAGTCCCCGGCGGACTTGTGTCGAGGTCCGGTGAGCCGGCCAGTCTCTGGATG
Source organism: Schistocerca gregaria (assembly GCF_023897955.1). Classification (NCBI taxonomy): domain Eukaryota; kingdom Metazoa; phylum Arthropoda; class Insecta; order Orthoptera; family Acrididae; genus Schistocerca; species Schistocerca gregaria. The sequence continues at coordinate 452,188,636 of NC_064923.1, forward strand.
GTTTTCAGGCGGTTTTCCATCTGTCTCGGCGAATGCGGGCTGATTCCCCTTACTCCGCCTCAGCTACACTATGTCGGTGAGTGCTGCACAAACAAGTTCTCCACGTACGCGTACACCAACATTAATATACCACGCAAACATAGGGGTTACACTCGTCTGGTATGAGACGTTCTCTAGGAGGAGGGGTCCACCGGGGGCCGAACCGCACAATAACCCTGAAAAAGTGGTTGGGTGTGGGCCGGCTGAGGAGTGAAGTAGACTGCGGTAGTCGTCGTGGGGTTGTGGACCACTGCGGTTGCGGCGGGGACGAAGCCTCCCCGTGGGTTCTAGGCCCCCGGTTAACATACAATGCAATATGCATACGTTATCTAAAAACGGAATTATCCTGATGTCAAAAAGACGAAATCACTAAGAGTTTAATACGGGACTATTACGCCCTCTGTCAAGGGTTCTATACTGACCTCTATCGATCTGCGGATTGTCTGGTTTGAGCAGACTCTTAGAGATTAACCTTATGAAGCGTTATGGTTCCAGAGACCTTTCCAAGTCTCATCATGTATGATGTATGTATGCAGATGAAGTGACGAATGAAAATTTTCTTCGGTCTGCATATATACATCATAGATCATTTTCTACGACCTACATATGCAGACTGAAGCGATGAATCAAAACTTGCTTCAGTCTGTATATATATGTACATAATAGATGCATACTTGAGCTTTGAAAAGGTCTCTGGAACCATGTAGTTTCATTTAGGTAAAGCACATACCCTTGGGTTTCAGGGACATCTACCATTTCTTTCGATGCTTAGGTACTACACTAGTAAAGTTGGCACAGGCACTCCGTCTTCAGGCCACAAGTGGCGCATCGGGACCATCGGACCGCCGTGTCATCCTCAGATGAGGATGCGGATAGGAGGGGCGTGTGACTAGCACACCGCACTACCGGTCGTTATGATGGTTTTCTGTGAACTGAGCCGCTACTATTCGGTCGAGTAGCTCCTCAGTTGGCATCACGAGGCTGAGTGCACCTTGAAAAATGGCAACAGCGCATGGTGGCCCAGATGGTCACCCATCCGAGTAAAGTTGGAGAGCCTCTGAAGTGCTGTCGAATTTGGGGAGAGCACCAAGTGTGCTGAGGGTTGAATTGGAATTTGAACTGAACAGGGAGGCATCCTAGGGTGGTCTGTGCAGTTTTGCACACCCACTGCGCCTGCTTGGTGAGAGAGAACTATATGGACATCTGAACATCTTTAATGTAATACATACACTGATAAGGGAGAACATTATGACCACCGACCTACTATCGAAATAAACCCGTCCCGACGATAACAACTGGAAATTTGTGGTAAGGTCTTATGGGACCAAACTGCTCAGGTCATCGGCCCTAAGCTTGCGCACTACTTAATGTAACTTAAGCTAACTTACGCTAAGGACAATACACACACACACCCATGCCCGAGGGAGGACTCGAACCTCCGACGGGGGAGTCACGCGGACCGTGACAAGGCGCCTCAGACCGCGTGGCAGTCGATAGCAGCGTTACCAGATGAGCAATGAGTGCTGGTTAGACACACGCACTGTGCATGCAGTATCAGTGAGCGTGTTGTCCATGAGTAGAACGTGGGACGCGGCTACCTATCAGTTCGACTGAGGGCAGACTGCAATGACCAGGAGGCTCGGCACGAGCATTTCGGAAACTGCACGACTTTTCGGGTGTTCGAGGAGTGCTGTGGTGAGGGTCTTCAACACGTGGCGAAACCAAGGTGAAAGCACGTCCAGACGTTGTGGGATTTGGCGGCCAGTCCTCATTACAGATATCGGACGTCGTATGCTGGGCAGAATGGTAAAACAGTGCAGGTGGCGAACTGTGGTGGAACTGACATCAGAGTTTAATGCTGGGCAGATGGGCAGAGTACTTGTCTGAACGGACAGTGCACCGAACATTAATAGTGATGCTCCTCTGCAGCCGACGATCCACGCATGCGCCAAAGTTAACACCACGATATCGGCAACTACGATTGAAATAGGCACGTGACCATCGGAACTGGACATTGGCGCAGTGGGCAGAGAGTTGCATGGTCTGATGAATCCCGATATTTTCTTCATCATGCCGATGGGAAGGGGTGAATCCGTCGTCTTCCAGGGGACCATCTCCTTGACATCTTCAGTGCGGGACGGAGGCAAGCTGGCGGCGGATCCGTTATGCTCTGCAGAACATACGTGCGGGCAGGCATGTGTCCAGTGGAGCTCGTGCAAGGCATCGTATACTGAATGCAGATCACGTACACCCCTATATGACGATCATGTTTCCCGACGACAATGACATTTTTCAAAAAGATAATGCGCCATGTCTAAAGGACTGGAGAGTCATGGAGTGGTTCAAGGAACACAGTTGTGAGTTCCAGTTCATGTGCTGGCCCCCAAACTCGCCATATTTGAACCCGATGGAACACACCTGCGATGAGACAAAGTGGCGTCAGATATCATGGCCTGCCTCCACAGAACTTATGAGAATTTGGTGACGTTTGTGTGCAGATATGGTGCCAACTCCCTCCAGCAATTAACCAACTTTTTTTTTGGGAAGGAGGCATACGTGCATCCGCAAAGTGGCCAGATGTCAACATGCTAGCCATGGCCACGGAGTCTTCGGCGCCACCAACGGGCAGGAGCGCTCGAAAGGAGGGTGGAACCTAAGGAAGGGACGACAATAGGACTGGAGGAATGCTTAGTTTAACCTGGTATAGTGCATAAAAGAAATGGACGCGTGTCCATGCGACTACCCTGCTGTGGGGCTGGGATACGATATAGAAATATAGTGAAGATAGCATGAGGAGTCTCATGTGCCAGCCGAAGCGGTGAGGGGGGGGGGGGGGGAGTAGTGCCGTCCTCGTGGTGGGCACAGTCCAACTGACCGGGAGTAACGCAGAGACGCCGCGGGGATAATTGGCAAAGAAAGTTCGATAGCGCAGTCGGTGCTCGATTTCATTGTGGGCGATTTGTAAGTACTGCCAGAAGACAAGGCGTTATTTATCGCCATCGGTAAGTGATCGTTCATCGCTTGATCCATTCAATAGCGTGATTTTTGTTGGCGGAGAAATGTGTCCTTAGGGTGCAGAAAAGCCCACGGGTCGATCGAGTTTGGCGGAACGTATAGGTACCAGGCAACTGTCTGTCGACCCAGTTTCTAGACGTAGTCCATCGGCTTCGGAGGTCGGTCGATAAACAATGCACTCTTTATTTTCTTTCCAGTCACCATGTTTGGTTATGCAGTTAGCAGTTTATGAATGCTGATTAAACTGAGTGGAAACTCTACAGAAAAGTACGATGAAGGATGGCTGATGAGGGCTGCGGGAGATTCTTCTGCACCAATGTACTCTGTAAATCACTGTGAAGCGCTTGACGGAAGGTACTTCTCATTTGTCCAGTTATTAGAGCTTTCTCGCGTGTGTGTCGTATATGGAATGTGGCAAAAATGATTTTTCTAAATTAAACTGCGTTAGCTAATGTTGGACTAATTTTGTCTTCGCGATTCCTACAGGAGCGATAGGTAGAGGGTTACAGCACAATCATAGATTCAGCACTTACTGTCGGTCCTTTAAACTTACTAAGTAGTTTTTCACGGGATACGGTGTGGCCGAGCGGTTCTAGGCGCTTCAGTCTGGAACTGCGCGACCGCTAAGGTCGCAGGTTCGAATCCTGCCTCGGGCATGGATGTGTGTGATGTCCTTTGGTTAGTTAAGTTTAAGTAGTGCTAAGTGTTAGGAGACTGATGACTTCAGGTGTTAAATCCCATAGTGCTCAGAGCCATTTGAACCATTTTACGGCATAGTTTGCTCCTATTCTCAAGCGCCTGCCAATAGTTCTTTCAGCATCTCTGTCATGCTCTTCCATGGGTCAAACAAACATGTGGCCAGTCGTGCTGTTCTTCCCCGTATATGTTGAATATCCCTTGTTAGTCCTATTTCGTAAGGTCCCATATGTTTGAGTAGTATTCCAGAATGGATCGCACGAGTGTTTTGCAAGCAATCTACTTTGTAGATCGATGCGTTTTCCTTGTATTCTGCCACCGAACCGAAGTTTGCCACTTCATTCTAGTACGACGCTCACTGCAAAAAGTCTGTGTTTGTTATTAGCGTTGCCTACAAGATTATTAGCCCTCGCAATACCAAAGAGGAGGGGTACTTTATGCCCACATTTTGAAAATATTGTAGTCTAGAAAGTTGCTCTAAATTTTAAGATAGTGAAGATTTTAATTGTTTTTAAGGAGTTCTTTTATCTGATTCCATAAATGTTTTAAATTTCTCAGGTAGACGTAAACCGAAAATTTAACTCTTGCTAGAGATATCACTTAACCCAATGAAACTCATATGTAGCACATTCGGATGAAGGATCTTACCTACGCACCAACATCTGTTTAAAACGTATATTGTGAGTAAAAGTGATCAACAACTAACGGTAAATAAAGTTTTCTACGTCAGTCACTTATTTATTTTGCTGCTATGCGCTCCGATTCTTTACATGATCAATTTCAGATGGAGGTACAATGGCATAAACAAGTGTCGGTGTGGAAACTTTTCAAAATACGATATCTCGTAAACGACTCGCACTAAACTTCTACATCAGACACCACTGACATTCTAATGTCCCTGATTTTATTTTGTTAATGTCAATTGGCATTTTTCCATTTCAAAAAGTGTACGTCTAGACAAAAAATACACTTTCCAAGTATTACTACAATCTGAATGCTAAACCATTCTGTGAAAACAGCACATCAGTAGCACTTTCCATTTCCACAATATTTGCGGTGCATGTTTTAGGTGCTTCAACCTGAATATACCTAAATATGTTTTTATTGTATTTAAAAACGTTAATGGGCTGTTCTTCCCCCTGTAAATACAATTCACTGTCATAAATTCGTGTTTGTTAACCCCAAATGCGCCTTTTGTAAATAAACAGTTTTTATCGTTAGTAAAAGACGCAACATAACCTACACTGCCCTCGGCCTGGTACTGTGAAAAGACTTCGCTACTGTGAAAATGACACTTCACCAAGGCGAGCTATGTTAATAAACAGTACTTCACTGGAAGACGATGGTGTGAACTACCGAAACGCGTAGTACCCAAATAAACAAGCGACTGGCTCAAAATTGTTTCATTTGTCATCTTCAACTTTTTTAGTCCTGTCTTCCTCAGTTGCGTGTAATACTGCGGTGTAATGATAATTTTTACTTATGGACCGTCTGACAGCAACTGAATAAAACACAGTTTTAGTTCCATACGCGTTTCACTTTTATTGTCTGCAAGGCATCATCAGTGGCCTGGATGGTTCAAATGGCTCTGAGCACTATGGGACTCAACTGCTGTAGTCATCAGTGCCCTAGAACTTAGAACTACTTAAACCTAACTAACCTAAGGACATCACACACATCCATACCCGAGGCAGGATTCGAACCTGCGACCGTAACAGTTGCACGGTTCCGGACTGAGCGCCTGCCTAGAACCGCGAGACCACCGCGGTCGGCTCAGTGGCCTGGAATATGTACATATGTTAGCTATTTTATTTACATTTTTGTCACTGTGCCTATAGGTTATAAACAGTTCTGGTGGATGGTATTTCCTATTAAGTAGTAATGTTTCGAACTGCACTTACAGGCTGCGTGGACAAATTCTTACATATTACGCTCCTGGCACATTGACAAAAATGTAAATTAAATAGCTAACATATGTAGATATTCCAGGCCACTGATGATGCCTTGCAGAAAATAAAGGCGAAACGCGTATGGCACTAAAACTGTGTTTTATTCAGTTGCTGTCAGACTGTCCATAAGTAAACATTAACAATATACCGTAGTGTTTCATTTGTATTCATCAACAGTAGTAGCCATCGTAATGCCGCCCTTTATGGACGAAATATTTACCAATTAACAGTATTTGCTATTTTTAAATATTTTAGGGTGGCCATGAAGTACTCGCCACAGTCCGACCCTCCCAAGTCGGTAACGCGTGTGAAACGTCCCCTTATAAAAATTTATACAAGACTGTGCTTAAACTGACACACAATATTTTTTTAGCGCAACGCAATCTGACTTTCAGTAATCCCTACAAGAGAATGGCCCTGACTAACATTAACCTATACGTTTTACAAATCACTTACCTCACAAAAATCTTCGTTACTCAAGCTACTGCAATACCGCCACTACTGCCAGCTAAATAAAAGATTCAAACTACGGAAGGCACTAACTACTAATAGGTATAGTTAGCAAATGAAAGATTTTAATAGAGAACAAACAATGTATTTACCTTAATAGTCATAATATATATAGCAGTTCATGACATCCATTCTTACAAATTCCAAAACTCCGCCGTCTCTCTCCCCACACCCACCACTACTGGCGGCTCACCTCAAACTGCGCAACGCTACGCGCCGCTAACAGCCAACTGCCCAACGCTACAATGGCGAGTATTACAACAATGCCAACCAGCCACAGACTGCACACAGCACAGCCAGTGATTTTCATACAGAGGTGATGTTACAAATAAAAAACCCTAACAGCCTACTTATACGTGTTACGGAAAATGCTTTAGTATTTCTGGGGTTAATTCCCACTAGGGAAAGCAACGGCCCCGACACACATTGCCTTAGGGCCAAGTTCTTTCAAATTCTGGAAACAGCTCTGTGTCTGTCGACGGGAGCGAGATCCTGCCAGCGGGGCGGGCGACCGCCCGAAAAGAAGAGCCGCCGGCGGTCCCGGTAGCTAGTGGAGCGAGACGGTCCCGCGGCGGAGCGATTTCCCGCGATGGCGCAGGGAAAGCAGATTGCGCAAGCGCGGGTCGCTGCGCCACGGCCAAGGCCGCGCCCCACATCGCGACGAAAGCCCAGCCTGCCTGCCTGCCTGGCTACTGCCAGCTGCTGTCGCCGAATTCCGCAGTCTCCGCCAACCGATCCCCCGTGACGATTAGACACCGGCCAGTGGACGCCGCAGTTGCTGGGAAGCCCGCGACGCCGGCACTGGCCCCTGTGACAGCGGAAAGTGCGCCTTTGGCTGCAGCCTAATGACGCGTCCTCCAAAACGCGAGAGGCCACTGCCTGAGACCATGTTCTACCGTGAACAGTCACAGAAATTGGTACCCCTGCCTAATATCGTGTAGCGCCCCCACGAGCATCTGCATCTACATGGATACTCTGCAAATCACATTTAAGTGCCTGGCAGAGGGTTCATCGAACCACCTTCACAATTCTCTATTATTCCAATCTCGTATAGCGCGCTGGAAGAATGAACACCTATCTCTTTCCGTACGAGCTCGTATTTCTCTTTTTTTTGTGGTGAACGTTCTTCCCTATGTAGGTCGGTGTCAACAAAATGTTTTTGCATTCGGAGGAGAAAGTTGGTGATTGGAATTTCGTGAGAAGACACCGTCGCAACGAAAAACTCCTTTCTTTTAACGATTTCCAGCCCAGATCCTGTATCATTTCTGTGACACTCTCCCATATTTCGCGATAATTCAAAACTTGCTGCATTTCTTTGAACTTTTTCGATATACTCCGTCAGTCCTATGTGGTAAGGATCCCCCACCGCGCAGCTGTATTCAAAAAGAGGACGGCCAAGCGTAGTGTAGGCAGTCTCCACGCTACTCTATCTTGTCCCAGCCTTTTCATCTCCGAATAGCTACTGCAAACTTCATCTACGTAAACCTTCTGACTGTATTCATCCCTTGGTCTCTCTCTACAGTTTTTGTCCCCCAACATTTCTGTCCATTACCAAGCTGACGATTGCTTCGTGCCTCAAGACGTGTCCTATCAAACGGTCCCTTCTTTTACTCAAGTTGTGCCATAAATTTCTTTTTATACTCATTTCGATTCAGTGCCTCCTCATTGGTTGCTCTTCTACCCATTCAACCTTCACCTCATCCACGTTTCACTTTCGTACAAGGCTACACTCCAGATAAACACAGTCAGAAAAGACTTCCAAATACCGTACTTACATTTATGTCCGATGTTAAAAAATTCCTATTTTTCAAAATTCCTCTCCATGCTATGTGCAGTTTACATTTTATATCCTCTTTTCTTCGGCTATCATCAGTTACTTTAGTGTCCAAATATCAAAATTCATCTACTACTTTTAGTGTCTCATTTCCCAATCTATTTCCTTCAGTATCGCCTGATGTCATGCAACTATGTTTCATTTTCTTTGTTTTACTATTTTCAAGACATTATCCACTCTGTTCTGTTGTTTTTCCAAGTCCTTTGCTGTCTCTGACAGAGTTACAATGTATCCGGGAAACCTCAAAGTTTTTATTTCTTCTCCTTGAAGTTTAATTCCCATTCCAAATTTGTCATTTGCTATTACTGCTCGCTCAAGGTACAGTTTGAATAGCATCGGGCATGGGTTACAACCTTGCCTCCCTTCTCATTCACTTTCAAGTCCTTCGATTCTTATAAATGTGACTTGGTGTCTGTACAAATATTATACACAAGTGTTTTGAATTAAACTAATATATATCAAACTTCATGATACACGTTTTACAATTGAAGTAGGAGAAGTCCAGCCATTATCACATTGGACTATTTAAAATATCAGAATAACAATGAGGAATAATTGACTAAGTCTCTAGTTCGTACGAAGCCACATGGAGATTGCTGCTGCTGATAGCTGCTCACTCTACGACATCCAGATTATGTCTCAGTGCTATCCCTTTTGCTTCCCACTGATTGTTTAACACAATCCATGTGTCTGAAGTTCTCTTGCTAACTGACGAGACACAAATTTATCAGATGGCTTGTAGAGTATACTGATCCCTGTGGAGCGTAATTTTCTCTACATTTTCTTCTGCTCCGGTCCCTGGTTCGAATACCGCCACTGCTTAAATTCTGAATAAAAATTGTCAGCATTGGCAGCCGAAGATTTCCAGCATAGGAAGTCACCCGCATTCAGCCGACGGCCTTGTCAAAGACGGCGGAGGAACGGACAGAGGTTCAGGGTACTCTCTTGCACTTGGGGTGGGGGCGGAAGAATCAGCAACGATCAACGGCAAAAGGCAGCAGAAGGCAATGGAAATCACAGCATTAAAGGCACATAATGTGTGTGCACAGGACATGCGGCGCATAGTTGAAAAACTATCATGGTCATCTCCCAATTGGCAAAAGATTCCTGACTCGTTCCCGTTTCGGATCTCTGGGAGGGGCCTGCCAAGGAGGAGGTGAACTCGAGGAAAAGATTGAAAAGCAGCGAAAGGATAACGTTCTACAACTGGTATGTCAGAAGTTTGATCGTGATAAGCTAGAAAATATGAAAAGGGAAATGCTAAGGCTCAATCTAAATATAGTAGGAGTCGATGAAGTGAAATGGAAAGAAAACAAGGATTTCTGGTCAGACGAGTATAGGGTAATAACAACAGTAGCAGAAAAATGGTATAAAGGGATGAATACGGAGATAGGGCAGAGAGTGAGTTATTACGAACAGTTTAGTGACGGTACTGTTATCTTCACAATCGACTGCAAACCAGCACCGACAACAGTAAGTTAGTTGTAAATGCGACGTCGCAGTCCGAAGATGAAGATAAAGAGGAAGTAGATGAGGATATTGAACGGGTAATTCAATACGTTAAGGGAGATGAAAATCAAATAGTCATGGGGGACTGGAATGCCGTTGTAGAGCAAGAAGTAGAGAAAAGGTTACGGGACGATATGGGCTTGGTACTGGGAACGAGAGAGGTGAGAGACTAATTGAGTTATGTAATACATTTCAGATAGTAATAGGAAATACTCTGTTCAAGAATCATAAAAGGGGGAGGTATACTTGGAAATGGCCGGGTGCGAGAAGGTTTCAGTTAGATCACATAATGGTCAGGTAGATATTCCGAAACCAGATACTGGATTGTAAGGTGTACCTAGGAGCAAATATAGACTCAGATCAAAATTTAGTAGTGATAAAGAGTAGGCTGAAGTTTAAGAAAGTAGCTAGGAAGAATGAATGCGCAAAGAAGAGGGATATGGAAGTAGTAAGGAATGAGGAGATACTCTTACAGTTCTCTAAGACTACAGATACTGCGAAAAGGAATAGCTCAGTAGGCAGTTCAGTTGAAGAGGAATGGACATCTCTAAAAAGTTTAATCACAGAAGCTGGAAAAGAAAACATAGGCGCGAATAAATCACGAGTACAAGAGAACTACTTCAGTTGATCGATGAAGGAAGGAGGTAGAAAAATGTCTAGGAAAATTCAGGTATACAGAAATACAAATTACTTAGGAATGAAATAAACAGGATGTACAGGGAAGCTGAGGCGAAATGGCTAGGTGAGAAATATGAAGAAATCGAAGAAGAAATAATTGTCGGACTGACTCAGCATATAGGAAATCTTCGGTGAAGGGTGCTAGCATTAAGAGAACAATCGGAATTCCACTGTTAAATGCAGAAGAGAGCGTATAGGTGGAAAGAGTACACTGAAGGCCTCTATTAGGGAGAAGACTTGTTTAATGACGAGGTGAAAGAAGAATAGGAGACGATATGGTAGAGACAGGGATACAGCGCTAGTACCAGAATTTAAAAGAATTTGAAAGACGTAAGATCGAATAAGACAGAAGGGATTGGTATCATTTCATTAGAATTTCTTAACTCTTTCGAGCAAGTGGCAACATAACGACAATTCACGTTGGTGTATAGAATGTATGAGTCTGGCGATATACCATTTGACATACGAAAAACATCATCCACACAATTCCGAAGATTGCACCAGCCGACGAGTGCGAGAATTATCGTACAATCAGCCCAACATCTCATGCAGCCAAGATTCTGACAAGAATAATATGCAAAAGAATGGAAAAGAAAACTGAGGATGTATTAGATGACGATCAGTTTGGTTTCAGGGAAGGTAAAGGCACCAGAGAGGCAGTTCTAACGTTGCTTTTGATAGTAGAAGCAAGACTTTAAAAAAAATCGAGGCTCGGTCATAGGATTAGTCGACTTGGAAAAAGCGTTAGACTGTGTAAAATGCCACAAGATGTTCGAAATTTTGAGAAAAAAGGGATAAACTACAACTAAAGACGGGTAATATGCAATATGCATAACAGCCAAGAGGGAAAAATAAGAGTGGAAGACCAAGAACGAAGTGATTGGATTCAAAAATGGTTCAAATGGCTTTGAGTACTATGAGACTTAACATCTGAGGTCATCAGTCCCCTAGAACTTAGAACTACTTAAACCTAACTAACCTAAGGACATCACACATCCATGCCCGAGGCAGGATTCGAACCTGTGACCGTAGCGGTCACGCGTTTCCAGACTGAAGTTCCTAGAATCGCTCAGCCACTTCCGCCGGCCGAATTGCTCGGATTCAAAAGGGTCTAAGACAGGAATGTAGCCTTTCGTCCTTACTGTTCAATCTGTACATCGAAGAAACAATGACGGAAATAAACGAAAGGTTCAAGAGTGAACTCAAAATTTAGTGTAAAAGGATATCGATGATAAAATTTGCTGATGACACTACTATCCTCAATGAAAGTGAAGCAGAATTACAGGATCTGCTAATGGAGTGAACAGAGTAATGAGTATAGAATATCAACAGAGGATACATCGAAGAACGAAGAAAGTAATGAGAAGTAACAGAAATGACAAGAGCGAGGAACTTAACATCATAATTTGCTGATCGAGAAGCAGATGAAGTTGAGGCAGCAAAATCGTCCATGATGGACGGAGCAAGGAGAACTTAAAAAGGACACTGCCACTGGCAATAAGGGAATTTATGGCCAAGAGAAGTCTGCTAGTATGAAACAAAAGCATTAATTTGATGAACAAATAGCTGGAATATGCGTTTGGAGCACAGCGTTGCATTGTAGTGAAACGTGGACTGTGAGAAAACCGCCGGAACAGAAGAGGATCGAAGCTTTTGAGATGTGGTGCTTTAGAAGATTGCTAAAAGTTAAGTGGACTGATAAGGTTTGGAATGAGGAAATTCTATCCAGAATCGGCAAGGAAAGGGATATATGGCAAACATCAGTAAGAAGAAGGGACAGGATAGTAGGAAACCTGTGAAGATATGAAAGAATAACTTGCATGGTATTAGATGGAGCTGTAGAACGTAAAATCTGTAGAGGAAAACAGAGGTCGCAATACATCCTGCAAATAACTGAGGACGTAGGTTGCGAGTGCTACTCCGAGACGAAGAGGTTGGGACAGGAAAAGAAGTCGTTGCGGGAAGCATCAAACTAGTCAGAAGACTGATGAACAAAAAGAAAAGGAAAAAAAAAAAAATTTCCTTGAAAACCCTGCGGTAGCGTCCTACGCCAGCGACGTTGATGTGCTGCCTGTGATCTGCTACTGCGGTCGCCGTTTTAGTTTAAACTGATTTGCCTGTAGTTGCTATAGCACGTGCGAGATGAATTAGAAAATCATGTTTGTCTAGTGCGTTTAGATGTTTGTGCACTGTGTCCAAAAATTTTGCGGGAGGAGTCCAACAAGCGCTCATTGTGTAATGTCAGGCAGACAAATTACAGCAGCTGCTTTGTATCTGATCAAGAGCTGTAAGGCACCTTCGATCACATCGCCTATAATCGCGCAGCGACACCGGTACACTGCACTGTTTGTTGTGGTCTTTAGTCCTGAGACTGGTTTGATGCAGTTCTCCATGCTACTCTATCCTGTGCAAGCTTCTTCGTCTCCCAGTATCTACTGCAACCTACATCCTTCTGAATCTGCTTAGTGTATTCATCTCTTGGTCTTCCTCTACGATTTTTACCCTCCACACTGCCCTCCAATACTAAATTGGTGATCCCTTGGTGCCTCAGAACATGTCCTGCCAACCGATCCCTTCTTCCGGTCAAGTTGTGCCACAAACTTATCTTCTCCCCAATCCTATTCATTACTTCCTCATTAGTTATGTGATCTACCCATCTAATCTTCAGCATTCTTCTGTAGCACCACATTTCGAAAGCTTCTATTCTCTTCTTGTCCAAACTATTTATCGTCCATGTTTCACTTCCATACATGGCTACACTCCATACAAATAGTTTCAGAAATGACTTCGTGACACTTAAATCTATACACGATGTTAACAAATTTCTCTTCTTCAGAAACGCTTTCCTCGCCATTGCCAGTCTACATCTCTCTACTTCGACCATCATCAGTTATTTTGCTCCCCAAATAGCAAAACTCCTTTACTACTTTAAGTGTCTCATTTCCTAATCTAATTCCCTCAGCATCACCCGACATAATTCGACTACATTCCATTATCCTCGTTTTGCTTTTGTTGATGTTCATCTTATATCCTCCTTTCAAGACACTGTCCATTCCATTCAACTGCTCTTCCAAGTCCTTTGCTGTCTCTGACAGAATTGCAATGTCATCGGCGAACCTCAAGTTTTTATTTCTTCTCCATGGATTTTAATACCTACTCAGAATTTTTCTTTTGTTTCCTTTACTGCTTGCTCAATATACAGACTGAATAACATCGGGGAGAGGCTACAACCCTGTCTTACTCCCTTCCCAACAACTGCTTCCCTTTCATGTCCCTCGACTCTTATAACTGCCATCTGGTTTCTGTACAAATTGTAAATAGCCTTTCGCTCCCTGTATTTTACTCCTGCCACCTTTAGAATTTGAAAGAGAGTATTCCAGTCAACATTGTAAAAAGCTTTCTCTAAGTCTACAAACGTAGGTTTGCCTTTCCTTAATCTTTCTTCTAAGATAAGTCGTAAGGTCAGTATTGCCTCACGTGTTCCAGTGTTTCTACGGAATCCAAACTGATCTTCCCCGAGGTCGGCTTCTACTAGTTTTTCCATTCGTCTGTAAAGAATTCGTGTTAGTATTTTGCAGCTGTGGCTTATTAAACTGATTGTTCGGTAATTTTCACATCTGTCAACACCTGCTTTCTTTGGGATTGGAATTATTATACTCTTCTTGAAGTCTGCGGGTATTTCGCCTGTCTCATACATCTTGCTCACCAGATGGTAGAGTTTTGTCAGGACTGGCTCTCCCAAGGCCGTCAGTAGTTCCAATGGAATGTTGTCTACTCCAAGGGCCTTGTTTCGACTCAGGTCTTTCAGTGCTCTGTCAAACTCTTCACGCAATATCGTATCTCCCATTTCATCTTCATCCACATCCTCTTCCATTTCCATAATATTGTCCTCAAGTACATCGCCCTTGTATAGACCCTCTATATACTCCTTCCACCGTTCTGCTTCCCCTTCTTTGCTTAGAACTGGGTTTCCATCGAAGCTCTTGATATTCATACAAGTGGTTCTCGTATCTCCAAAGGTCTCTCTAATTTTCCTGTAGGCAGTATCTATCTTACCCCTAGTGAGATAAATCTCTACATCCTTACATTTGTCCTTTAGCCATCCCTGTTTAGTCATTTTGCACTTCCTGTCGATCTCATTTTTGAGACGTTTGTATTCCTTTTTGCCTGCTTCATTTACTGCATTTTTATATTTTGTCCTTTCATCAATTAAATTCAATATTTCTTCTGTTACCCAAGGATTTCTACTAGCCCTCGTCTTTTTACCTACTTGATTATCTGCTGCCTTCACTACTTCATCCCTCAGAGCTACCCATTCTTCTTCTAGTGTATTTGTTTCCCCCATTCCTGTCAATTGTTCCCTTATGCTCTTCCTGAAACTCTGTACAACCTCAGGTTCTTTCAGTTTATCCAGGTCCCATCTCCTTAAGTTCTCTCCTTTTTGCAGTTTCTTCAGTTTTAATCTACAGGTCATAACCAATAGATTGTGGTCAGAGTCCACATCTGCCCTTGGAAATGTCTTACAATTTAAAACCTGGTTCCTAAATCTCTGTCTTACCACTATATAATCTATCTGATACCTTTTAGTATCTCCAGGGTTCTTCCATGTATACAACCTTCTTTCATGATTCTTAAACCAAGTATTAGCTATGATTAAGTTGTGCTCTGTGCAAAATTCTACCAGGCGGCTTCCTCTTTCATTTCTTAGCCCCAATCCATATTCACCTACTACGTTACACTGCACGAGTGAAACAATTTATTCGATGTACGCTATACGATCAAAAGTAGCTAGACATCTATTAATGGACATTAATATTTGGCGTGTCCACTGTTCGGCTTTGTTACGGCGTGAAGTTTGTTGGGATGAATGAGGTGTCTGAATGTCTAAGGAGGATTGGCAGCCCATTCATCCTCAAGAGCCGAAACCAGAGGACTTGATGCACGCTGGGGTCGGTCGACGTTCCATTTCACCCCAAAGGTGTCCCATTAGGTACAAGTCGGGATTCTGTGCAGGCCAGTCCATTTCAGAAATGCTGTTGTCCACAAACCTTCGCCTTGCTCGTAATGTTTTGTGACAGGGTGCACTGTTATGCTGTTATAATGAATCACCGCCTCCGAACTGCTACTCTATTGGATGCAGCACACAATACCATAAAATTTAGTCATATCCTTTCAGATTTAGCGTTTACTTAAGCGCAATGGTGGGATTACACTAGAAACACCTCCATACAGTAACACCACCTCCTCGGCACTTCACTGTTGGCATTGCACATGATGGCAGGTAACTTTCTCCAGACAATCGCCAATCCCAAACCATTCCATCGGTTTGCCACAGGGTATAGCATGACTCATCCCTCCAAGTCACTTGTTTCCAGTCATCCAATATCCAGTGGCATCGCTGTTTACACAACGTCAAGGGTCCCTTAGCACTGAGCTGCTCGAACACTGTAACCCGGTCGCACAGTCGTCGTGCTAGAGCTGGTCTGCTGGAAGTCACACGTGATTTCTTCCTCTGATTTGATGCTAGTTTTCACAACCACTATCCTTAACGCCCGTCCGTCTTTATACGAGGTCTGTCTTGGTTTAGCTGTGGTCGTTCCTTCGCGTTCACACTTCACAATCACATCAATAACAGTGTACTTCGGCAGCTTTAGAAGGAGTGAAATACCCCTGGTGGTTTTATTATGAAGGTGACGCACTCTAGTGTCTAGTCCACATTCTAAATCACTGACCTCTCCTGGCTAACCCATTCTACTGTTAACTGCTTCTCCAGTGACAACGCAATACTCCGCGACTCCTTTTATGCTGTCGAGTCCGCTTGTCGTGTCATCTACTAGTCATTTCCGCGTTACGTACGTACTTTCAACTCGATACTGTATACACAGCTTTTAATCGGCCTACGTTCCATGAGTTTTGATTTATCACTGGTACGCATGAAATTGTAAAGCATGCGTTAGGGTCGTCCGAACAGAACTAAAGGACACGTCTTTTACAGTTTTCAGTACCCAACCTTGAAATTCATCGTTATCAAATAATAATTGTATTTAACAAAACGAAGACATACGATATAATTGTCAGAGAAACGTAGTGGCGGCATGTATTTCTGTGACAATACTCAGTGCTAAAATTGGGAACAACACCAACAGCTCATAGCTATTGGAAATGCACCGTCAGTAAGCCATCTAGCGTCTTCTCTACTAGAAAGCTCCAAACTTATAAAAAATCATGGTTTAAATGGTATTATAAAAAGTGCGTCGTATATATGAATTTATACCTAATGTATTGATTCTTCTACGTGTTTCTTGAGGTTGTAGTTGCTTGGAAAGCACAACAACCTAATAGTTTACTTTTAATATTACTTTTAACATTACAAAGTCGCTTTAACATGAATAATTCCACATTCATCTGGAGCTTCGTTCGCATTTTAAATCTAGTCACATGTTATGTGACAGGTTGTGGTTGTCAGTTGCACAGTACCGGGATAAACATTTGAAACCAGGTCAAGTCCGGAAACACGAGTCTGGAAGGATTCTACCCTCTGAAAGTTCTCTGTCTGCAGGAATTTCACATTCACCGTTAGGGTATCGTGTAGCATCAACGCGGAACACCTGGCACACTTAGAGCCTCTAGGCTGCACAAAACGAGCGGTGAGAGTCAGTCATCTCAGCAAGTTGGTGCATTATTACTCTACATTTAGAGGAGCACTGAAAATAAATTGAATTCGTCACTCGTAAGGACAAAAGTACTTAACCAAAGAGCTCAAAGCTTCTAATCTAACCGGCCCCCACTCACCTATAGACACGCAAACACACACACGCAAACACACACACACACACACACACACACACACACACACACACACACACAAAACTGGCAATATACACGGTAGGTGACCTTTGGCTTTTGGACAGTGACAGACAGGTTTGCGGTGGCATAGCTGTGGGCGGATGAGTCCTGTCTTATACCGTGTACAAAATTTCAGATGTATACTTCCGCCAACAGTTTGACTTTGTAGAGTGCCTGTGCAGTGTAGTGCTATTTTTGCGTTGTTATGAATGGGTACGGAGCTCAAGGAAAAGATGAGATGAGAATCAGATCCAGATCATTGATACTTACTCTCGAAAAACGCCTTGAATGGAGCAGAAGCGAAAGAACTTGCCAACGTAAGTGATAACTGTCTGTGGTGATTTATCTACATCTACATACATTCACTACAAGTCACAGTGGTGCCTGTTGGACGGTACCATGTACGACTGATTAATCATTTCCTTTCCCATTCCAAGCGCAAAAAGACCGAGGGAAAAACAACTGTCTATATGTCTGCGTACGAGCCCTAATTCCTTTTATTTTATTTTCGTGGTCCATACGCGAAAAGTAGGTTGGCAGCAGCAGAATCGTTCTGCAGTCAGTTTCAAATACTGGGTCTATAAATTTTATCAATTGTATTTCGCGAAAACTACGTCGTCCCTCCTACGGAGATTTCCATTTGTGTTCACAGAGCACTTTCGTCATACTCGCTTGTTGATTGAACTTGCTGGTAACAGATGTAGCAGTAGGCCTCTGAGTTGATTCGATGTCTTGCTTTAACCCGATCTGATGAGAATCCCGAACACTCGTACTCAATAATGTGTCGCACTGCGTTGTATACGCGGCCTCCTTAATACATGAACTACACTTTTCTAAAATTATGCCCATAAACCGAAGATCACCATTCGCCTTCCCTGCTGCTGTTCTTACGTTTTTATTCCACTTCATTTCGCTTTGCAAAGTTACGCCCAGGTCTATAATCGGTGTGACTGTCAAGCAGACGCTACTAATGTTGTATCCGAACACTACGGAAGGGTTTTTCCTACTCATCTGCATTAACTTACGTATTTCTACATTTGGAGCAAGCTATCATTTGTCACAACAACTAGAAATTTTGAATGAGTCATCGTGTATCCTCCTACAGCTCTTATACTATTATTAAATCAATTTTCTCCTGACCTGTTTAGTATACACATAGTTTGCTGAACTATCTCGCCGCCTGTATGATACTTCTATCTCTCACTCGGCCTCACTCGTGTTGATGAAAGGCAGAGGACTAGTATTAAGACCACAGCATCTAAACTTATTGACGAGGCAAGTAAACTGCTGGGGTGTTACGGCGATCATAATGACCATCACGAATAATTCCACCTAGCTCCCTACGCTATCTACACGGAATTATTCATAAAAAATTGTTACTAAACCTACGTAGAGGATTACTTTTAATTAACAACACTCGCCTTCTTACCCACATAGTTTTTTGCGTATTTGTGCTTTTGTAGTGGATCACTGCGAACTGTCTACTGAAATGAGCGCTTACAAGTTTCATTTGCATTTGTTTTATTTATATTTGCTCCAAAGTTGTACCGTGGCTTACAACACAAATATGGCCTTCCATTAAATTTATCAGACTCTAGATGAAGCTGAACCAGCTGTAATGAAAAACCATGTTGGAACTTTCACCTAATCTAGGTAGAAATAGAACTTCAAGGAATATTATAACTTTGTGCAAGAATGGGATATGAACCCAAAACTCTAACCTCTCCTCTTGTGGGAGAATACCTATGGTGGAAAACGGCTTAATTATGCAGCATAGATATATTATAAGAATAAATATTCTAGTTAACAGAGTATAAAGGAGTCTTTAGTCGAACCAAAAATATGTCAAGCTGCATCTCGAACCCGAACTCGTACTACGTTGAGCCCCGGCTGGAATATGGTGGGATTCTTCACTTCAGCAAGATTTCCTCCAAGGAAAAAGATATTCGTGGAGGATAATCTAGAAGAAGATTAGGTAAATCTGAAGTTATTCACATCACGCACCACTTTCTGGTGCCTGTAACTTTTCTTGACTTCTGTAAGAACGATCTTAGCCACGCGGGATTAGCCGAGCGGTCTAGGGAGCTGCAGTCATGGGCTATGCGGCTGGTCCCGGCGGAGGATCGAGTCCTCCCTCGGGCATGGGTGTGTGTGTTTGTACTTAGGATAATTTAGGTTAAGTAGTGTGTAAGCTTAGGGACGGATGACCTTAGCAGTTAAGTCCCATAAGATTTCACACACATTTGAATTTTGAACAACACTCTTATGAATCTTAGTAATGCAGTATAATATACGGAGCATAAAAAAGGAATGTCCGATCTCATAGATAGAGAAAAAATGTTTTATATAAATATAGGTACAGAAATGCTTTATTTACATATTAGAGCTCATTTTCTACTCCTCTTTATAATTACACTGACCATGGGAAACAAACAGGAAAAGAACGTATCTGCATGGAATGAAACACTTTCCTAAAATAATTGTTCAAAATCCCCTCCGTTAGCAAGGCTGCAGGCACAACACGCCGTCGCAATGAATTCCCGATGCGTTGATGCATCCCTGGAGAACGGCGTATTGTTTCACAGCTTTCCACAATACAGGCTCCAAACTCTGTACATCTTGTACTATCGTTCCATAGAAAAGAGCTTTAAAGTGCTCCCATAAGCCAATGTCTGGTGGGTTTAGGTTCGGAGAGCGTGGAAGCCAAGCAATTGGTCCACCTGAACCTATCGATCTGTCACGGAATTTGTTATTCTAATAGAGCAATGAAGTTAATCGCGTGTCATCACAGAGAGTGATATTAGCCGCACAACACAGGCAATGAAGTTAGTCACATGTCAACACTAGCAGTGAAGTTTGTGGCATGTCAACACTATTTTCCTCAAACTGGAACAACAAACATTGGTGATGAACCTGATAAGTACCACTTACTGTACATTCTAACCAAACGTAACCAAGAGGGTAATTCGAATATGTCATGTAAGAAAACGTTTCATGTAATACTGGTACGCCCTGTTTCTGTGTGTTTCCCGCGATTATAAAGAGAAGTAGAAAATGTGATCTAACATGAAAATAAAACCTTTCCGGATCCATGTCCATATTACATATTTTCTTCCTCTGTGTGTAAAAAATGTTTTCTGAAAGCTTGGCCGTATCTCTGCTACACCCAGTATTTTATTTCCGTCCTAAATGAATGACTGACGTTAAAGAGTTGCTTAGTCATTTCAACTGTGTGTCAGTGCTCCCACTGGCTCGCTACTCGCTCTCAATGCAGTGAAAATTTTCTGTCCGAAGTGTCGCATCACTCTGACGTGGAATTGGTTCCATATCGCGACACTGGACAGTCGAGCAGAAGTGCTACGGAATGTTAAGTATTAATCCACATGTATTGTTTCAACTCGGAGTAAAAGTTGAATCCCAGTACTAAATATTGAATTCCAGTACGTTGTCGTCGATGGTGAGTGTTCGTCGAAGGTGAAGGTATCATCTGGAGTGCCCCAGGGAAGTGTGGTAGGTCCGCTGTTTTCTATCTACATAAATGATCTTTCGGATGGGGTGGATAGCAAGGTGCGGCTGTTTGCTGATGATGCTGTGGTGTATGGGAAGGTGTCGTCGTTCAGTGACTGTAGGAGGATACAAGATGACATGGACAGAATTTGTGACTGGTGTAAAGAATGGTAGCTAACTCTAAATATAGATAAATGTGAATTAACGCAGACGAATAGGAAAAAGAATCCCGTAATGTTTCAATACTCCATTAGTAGTGTAGCGCTTGACACAGTCACGTCGATTAAATATTTGAGCGTAACACTGCAGAGCGATATGAAGTGGGACAAGCATGTAATGGCAGTTGTGGGGAAGGTGGATAGTCGTCTTCGAATCATTGGTAGAATTTTGGGAAGATGTGGTTCATCTGTAAAGGAGACCGCTTATAAAACACTAATACGACCTATTCTTGAGTACTGCTCGAGCGTTTGGGATCCCTATCAGGTCGGATTGAGGGAGGACATAGAAGCAATTCAGAGGCGAGCTGCTAGATTTGTTACTGGTAGGTTTTATCATCACGCGAGTGTTACGGAAATGCTTCAGGAACTCGGATGGGAGTCTCTGGAGGAAAGGAGGCGTTCTTTTCGTGAATCGCTACTGAGGAAATTTAGAGAACCAGCATTTGAGGCTGACTGCAGTACAGTTTTACTGCCGCCAACTTACATATCGCGGAAAGACCACAAGGATAAGAGAGATTAGGGCTCGTTCAGAGGCATATAGGCGGTCATTTTCCATCGTTCTGTTTGGGAGTGGAACAGGGAGAGAAGATGATAGTTGTGGTACGAGGTACCCTCCGCCACGCACCGTATGGTGGATTGCGGAGTATGTATGCAGATGTAGGTGTAAATAAATAATATAGATGTAACTGCAACAAATCCCACAACAAAAAATGTACTCACTAGGAAATCAAAAGAATGTTTAATACATTGTTGACACAGTTTAGATGCATTGAAAGAGGAATACTGGTTCCACATCACTGGCTGAGGCTTTAGTACGTGCGTACTACAGGTGCACTGAAAACCTTGCTGACATAGCAATTTCTGAAACATTTCAAAATGATTAACAGCTGAGCTCGGTGCGAGTCTCGGTGAAGAAATAGCTTCCGATATTATTCGCTAGGACATTCGTAAATATAGTAAAGACAAATGGTGCTGTAGCACTCCCTTGGGGTACGCCCTAAGTTACTTTCGCATCTGAAGATGTGTGTCCGTTACGGTTGACGTGCTGCGTTCTATTTACATACGAACTCTTCAGTCTATGATTAAAGATGGTCTGAAACTTCGAACGTTCATATTTTCTGCATTGGGCGAAGTTGCCGAACTGTTTTGGGCGCCTTCCGGATGAGAAAGGAACATGGCATCAACGTGGGTGCCAGAATTTACTGCCGTCTGGGTCTCTCTGTCTTAATTTTTATTTATTTATTGTCACAAGCTGCTTGTTGGTAGTAGTTTTCTTTCACCGAGTGAATTACGGTCGTTTCCCATCATCGTACGTTCCGACAGCACAAAAAACACATTTTTTCGCACAATAAATTAATTGCGATATGAACAGCAGTGAATGATTCCAGGCACGCTGCAACTAGTGTGATTTGTAGTGTTTCTTCCTCACCACAAGCTTGTTTCAGCTACAGCGCTATTCACAGGTAAATTACGTCCATTAGCAGTACACGTACAGAAAACTGCCATAGCATTATATAGCAGCTTAGTGCGCATAGTACTAATGGATGTAATCTAGCGAACTATTTGTGCTACACACGCACGTGAAAGCTATTTACGTAAGTACTCGCGATTTATTCAAATGTAATGTGAAACTTGAGGCTGTTGACAAGTGCTTGCCGGCCGCGGTGGCCGTGCGGTTCTGGCGCTGCAGTCCGGAGCCGCGGGGCTGCTACGGTCGCAGGTTCGAATCCTGCCTCGGGCATGGGTGTGTGTGATGTCCTTAGGTTAGTTAGGTTTAAGTAGTTCTAAGTTCTAGGGGACTTATGACCTAAGATGTTGAGTCCCATAGTGCTCAGAGCCATTTGAACCATTTTTGACAAGTGCTTGAAAATGACTGACAGTCGAAATCAGCCGACAACACGGAGGATAAATATATTAAAGCCTGTTTGGACAAAGTTTTCTTTTTTAAAACAGTTTCGTTCTCTCCACCCTGCATGTATTTTACGCGATAAACTGTTGAAAAATATGATCTGCCTTGGCGGGTTTCCACACGCAGTAAAGCCTACACTTTTTATCATGAGTGGTCAGAACTGATTGAATTTGCGGCCAGCTTCAGCAAGCACACAACAATCGATGATAATGACAATAGGAATGTCAGTCTACGTTTCGCGTAGCTTCTTGACGCAGCTCTAGAGACGGGAACAGGAAAGTGTCATTATTTTATCGACGATCGATAAAATGTAACTGATGAGAGGCAACGGAAATATGGCATCAAATCAACAAAGTTCATAGGAGAAAGTGGAGCAAGTTCATACCGGAAAGCGTTTAAGGGGACAGCACCGGTGTGGAGTTTGGCTGTTTACGTTCTTGCTGTCAGCGCGTAACACTTGGCTGTATGCGTATCCTGGTCTGACTATTCGCCGAATTGTATGATGCATCAGTTAAATTGTGAATATCTGTACAAATGTAAACTAGGTAACAGCACGGGCAAAAGAATATATTACAGCCTATTTGGACCATGTTTTCTTTCTTAAAACGTGTTGAGGTTGTGGCGCCACAAGTACAAATTTCTAAAAATAAAACTGGCCCGGAAATATTTACAATGAGACTGACATGTAAATGACCCTTCTTAAAGAACATCACAGAAGACGTTACAAATTGCCCCCGTTGACGTCGATGCAGTGCTGTGCTCGACTTACCAAACTGTAAGATAAGCATAGCAGCTCTGTCAGAGACAGCGGAAACAGCGGCTTCAGTGATCTGCTGTAGCTCTTCCAGAGTGTGAGGATATTTGAGTACACATGACCCTTCAATTTATCCCAAAAGTAAAAATCACAGGGAGAGAGATCAGACCACGGAGGTGGCCACAATATCACACTGTGTCTGTTGATTGTCCTCTCTTCAGCGAAAACCTCACGAACTCGTGACAACGTTATCAAGGCGCTGTGTGCTGTTACCCTACAGTCGTTCATCTTATGTGTGTTGATCCACACACGGATTAAACAGTTTCTCGACATACCGGTTAGCATTAACAGTTTAGCCGGCCGCGGTGGTCTCGCGGTTCTAGGCGCGCAGTCCGGAACCGTGTGACTGCTACGGTCGCAGGTTCGAATCCTGCCTCGGGCATAGATGTGTGTGATGTCCTTAGGTGAGTTTGGTTTAAGTAGTTCTAAGTTCTAGGGGACTGATGACCACATCAGTTGAGTCCCATAGTGCTCAGAGCCATTTGAACCATTTGATTAACAGTTTGTAGAAAAAATGGTGTTACGATGTGGGTACCAGATACTGTGCAACCAAACATCAGTCTTGAGATTACGCAACGGCTCTCCTAAACAGCTGGGGATTTTCTAATCCATAATGGCGCATGGTCTGTGAGAAATCTTGACAAGCTGAACAAGGCCTCATCTGAAGAAAAACTGAGGATACGAAGGTAATGATTCCATTTTACTCAGGAAAGACCTGCAGAACTCAACATGCAGAAGTTGGTCTGGACGTTTTAACTCGCGCACAGCATTAAATTGTAAGACTGTTGAAGCAGGTCCTTTATGATGGTATTTTGACACGACGATGCCTTAATTCCTATTTGTACAGATAGCCTGCGTTGAAATTTCGTCGGACTTGGTACAGGCTTTCCTCTACTCGGGCAACATTTTCTGGTGTTCGAACTCTTTACGGGTATTTACGGTTTTCATTCGCTACAAAGCTCGCTTTGCACCATTTAACTACAAATTTTCGTTGTGCCAAAACTCTTCCATCTTTAAACTGTCGAGCAAACAGCCTCACACATGTTTTCCACTAATAGTGCTCTGTATAACAGTCGACAGTGAATACGCCCTGTGTTTATCCTAAGCATCATCTTCTGGTGCATTCAGCTGGCCATTGTGCCTGCTTCTTTCCCGCATTACGGAGCGATGTGGTGCAGTGGTTAGCACTTAGCACACTGGACTCGCATTCGGGAAGATGACGCTTCAAATGCCCATCCGGCCATCCAGATCTAGGTTTTCCGTGATTTTCCTAAAATCAATTAAGCAAAATGTTGGGATGGTTCCTTTGAAAGGGAACGACAGATTACCTTCCCAATCCTTCCTTAATATGTGCTTATGTTCCATCTCTAATGACGTCATTTTCGGTGGAACGTTAAACACTAATTTTAGTTCCTTTCTCTCACTCATTCGAACGTAATGACAAATCGTAATACTCGGGACAGCAATCGGTTGGTGACTTGAAATCATGATTTCCAGCGTTTTCTGTGATCGGCAGTTCAGCTGTTCATTAACAAGGAATCCCATGTCAGTCTTATAAATATTTCCAGAGCCAGTCTTATTGTCCCTCTCTGTATATACTTGCTCTTACGATGAAGCTAAATAGGGCAGCGAAGGAATGTCTATCGACCACTCCGACTAATTAATGGTATTCATTCCAGATCATTTCTCCTCATAACATTAACTCTTGATGGTGACAGGTGAGACTTTTTGCTTTAGGTTATTCACATTATTTTGTGTTTATACACATCCAAGGAGAACTGGCAAGCGTAACTCCACGTATAAACGTCGTCTACAGCTACGTATCAGGCAGGCTATGTACACTATTGAACAGGACACGATAAGTATTTCCGCTTAGGGTATCCCGAGTACAGCGGTAGCGGGATGTGTTCTGGAAGATGGACACCGAACTACATTCAACGAGACACCTATCGTTGAGCAGACAAATGTTGCCT
Organism: Schistocerca gregaria; assembly: GCF_023897955.1. NCBI lineage: Eukaryota > Metazoa > Arthropoda > Insecta > Orthoptera > Acrididae > Schistocerca > Schistocerca gregaria. The sequence continues at coordinate 452,214,133 of NC_064923.1, forward strand.
GAAACAGCGTAATAAAAGAAGCGATACAGATAAAAGTAGCTGATTTACAGCTGAAGACGGCTCCAGACCCGGCAATTGGAAGACTGAAGTGGGAGCGGCGGTCACGCTAACGAAAACATTACCTTTTATGGAGTTGGAATGGGCAGCTGGCTCGGGGCCAACCATATATACGGGCGCTGCGACGTGCGTCACAACACGTGACACTAAAGTTCTCATAAGCTGCAGCGAGTTACTGTTTTAGATCACTTTAATACTTCATTGCTCCACGCTTAAATACACTCACTGTCTCGATAACACAGAACAACGTCAAGGACTTCAGTGGGTGTATTTCCATTGAGATACTGTTTTCCAGTCTGTCCCTGAAAGCAGCCGAGCGTTCGCGACTTATGTGAGCAAGGCAACTAGTGTGACGTCACAAGTTCGATGCTGGCCTCTTATTTCCCATGGGCCCCGAGAGGGCACCAACGACGTTACAGGCAACAGCACAGCAAGAACTGAAGTAGCTAAGAAACGACAGTCTCCATTTGACAATAACCAAGGAGCACTTGTCCGAAAGCTAGTTACGTGTGACCTCTTGACGTGATGAGAAGATCTAGTAAATTTCTTAACAGTAAACGAGTTTCTGACAGTTTTGATGGAACTAAACCAGTATTCACTGTACGAAGACAGGCAAACCGAGAAGTAGCAGTTAAGATGGACTGTGACCATAAAACAGTGTGGGACAGTTGCAGACCTCATGCAAGGTCTAAAACAGACTGGACTATATAATCAGTATTTTTAAAGCAAAAGGCCGCGAAAATCTACGGGTAACCTTCCGTCTATATATGCTTGCTTGTTATCTGATCGCTGTGGTTAACGGAGACTATTCGTATCCAACGTTGTTACTAATTCAATTCATCAGATGAAACAATTTTAGAATTCTATGTTGGCAAATAAAAATCTTCTGTACGACATGAAACCACACATATTAACGGTCATAATATTAAATTAGAATAATAATTTTTTTATTGTGTGTGTGTGTGTGTGTGTGTGTGTGTGTGTGTGTGTGTGTGTGTGTGTGTGTGTATGAGCACTTCAGTTCACTATAATGAAGGAAGTAAGCTGCTCTTCTATGTATGTTGATGATTAAAGTAGTCTGATACCATAAAAACTTTTCTAACTAGTATTTTGAGTGTTTTTAAACTAATGAAATTCCAATATTCTTTTTATTTTGTCTGATAATTCACTACATAGAATTTCTTGGTGATAAAAGAGCAGTTTTTGGAACATGCCTTTTGTGTATACTTCTCTATGAAAATCATTTTTCTTTCTTGTTTGGAAGCTATGAACTTAACTGTTTAACACTGACAGTTCCTGACGTACCTGCAGAAAACATACTTTCATAAATACAGATACTTGACAGGATCATGACTTTTAATTCCTTGAAGAAAATCTTGCATCTTTCTCTTTCTGGCAGCCTCTTTATTACTGTCATTTCTTTCTTTTGAAATAGTATGAATGTTTGGCAAGACTGATGTTCCCCAAAACACGATGCCATATCTTAACTGTGCATGAGTGTAAAGTAGGGAAATAACAATGCATCAACACTATAGGTATCCTTAAAAATTCTAAGGAGATGATGTACTGACTTAATTTTTTGTTTAACAATTCTGTATGTTTCTGCCACTGTAAATATTCATGTAGACATACTCCAACAAATGCAGTGTGGGGCGTTTTCTCCCTCTTATACTGCCCAACTTCTGCTGTTAAGTTGGTTCCTAGTTTGCTTGCTTTATGACAGAATTTTATCCCTATTTGGCACTCACAATTAATCTTCTACTGTAACTAATGTGACTGTCTCCTGCAGGTCAACTTCGTGTACAGCTTTAACAAACAGGCTGGTGTCATTGACAAAGAATATTGTATCTGCTGCTGCGACATGGTTCATGGATGACGACGAATGTTGTCACAAAAAACATCACTGTACACATTCGTGAAAAGCCGCAGAAGGTGATGATGGACGGCTGTAGCAATAAAGAAAGAGTACCACGATTTTCTTTCCGTCGGTGTAACTAAAGCTACCTGAGTTTACAGCCGAAAGTTTATACAGCTCGTGACAGAAGTTACAGGAAACCTTCCTAGAACACGGCTGTAGCATAAAAGCGCATGCTTATATGTCGTTAACATGGCGAAAGCAGATATTGTGGAACTTGGTCGAGACGTTATTGCTAATACCCCTCATTCACCGAAGTGTGTGCTCTTGAGTACTTTCCAAAGCAGTATACCGGGTATTTAGAAACTACCATAGCGTTTGAAGGCTCACGGAAAACACACTATAATATATTCATGAGCAAACGATTTTGAGACGCACACCCTTTTAGCTTAATGGCGGCGGCTGAGAGTCGTGGCATGGACTCGACAACACCAAAGTCATGAGGAACAGCTTCTATTAGCGAACGACAGCCGATCGTAACAAACACAGATTTGTTGAAGCTGTGTTGGGACACCATGTGTATTGAGTAGAATTGATACGACCTGCGTGGGGCGCGCGCGCACAACTTATTCTGAACGAAATTTGGGAATGTTGTCTTACTAACGTCACATTTCACCTGCGTTATTCTGTAGGTGAGCATGCCCCAGATCGACAAGTGCTAGTGAGTCGGCTAGCCTGGATGTGATTTTTAGGAAGTTTCTCATATCGAACTAGGTGAATGCCGGACTGGTGTCCACATCCCGTCTTTACTACACGCTACGAAACTATTTATAAAACGTTCTCAGACTTGAACATGAGATTTGCTCCAGATGCAGACAGCAGGGTATACCGATTCTATCCTTGGGGGGGGGGGGGGGGGGGCAGGCAGGCAAGCAGGCAAGGGGGGTTGGGGGTGTGAACGTCAGGAAGGGTATCCGGAGATGAACTTACCATTAACGCCATCCGATAAACAATACCGAATTCTGTAGGCGAGCACGTGACTGGACAGTGAGTCGTCTTAGAAGTCGAACACAGTCACACAATTATCACTGACGTTAGATTTTTGTAGGATTTTGGAACACGTTGTCTACTTGTGCTTTATCACCTACCTCAAGACAAAAAATATCCTCTGTAAGACTCAACATGGGTTCTAAAGCAAAGATCGTGTGAAAACCAGCTCGCTCTCTTCATCTTTTTAGATTTCGGTAGTTTTTTATAAAGTTTGTGCATATTCGGGTTGAAATTATTTTGTAGGGTTTATATATTTCAACCAAAATATAGTGCTCAAACAGCGTAAACACCACATGTAACCTAAAAACAAAATGTTACACAAAGAAAAATATTAACAAGACAAGAAAACTAAACAAAATAAACATACGTGCTGACAATATACTTGGGACAAATACCGAATAAAATGAACCAACTCTTAAGCAAAACAACCATAAAACTAGCAGCACGAACAAACAACTAAGGACAAAAATTATATCTGAAAGAATCAAAGCTTCTGATTTTGCCTATCCAGACATATACAAAATTTCATGTAACGACTGCACTGAATTCGATGTCTATCAAACGGGACGGAACTTCAAATTCAAATGGCTCTGAGCACTACAGAACTTAACATCTGAGGTCATCAGTCCCCTAGACATAGAACTACTTAAACCTAACTAACCTAAGGACATCACACGCACTCGTGCCCGAGACGGAACTTTAGCATTACTTTTAGAGAACACACAAGAAACTACGACAGCAATCAATCATGCTTTTACCTATATCTAAAACCACCAAACCACAAAGATGGAAAATGTATTAAAACTTCTATACAAAATATCAAAAGACTATCTTCTGAACAATTTAGAAGAATTAGAGATATACACGCACACGAAAAACGCACACGATACTCTTACTGGACATATCTATCTTAAAAAATAAAAATTATCTAGAGAACTTTACTGACATTTTGGAAAACGATAACGGATAAAACACGCAATTAACGAAAACAAAAGGTAACCATAGATACAAATAATAACAAATTTATGATACCAAAGAAATACAACTAACATCACTGACTGGCAAGGATTATACAGTCAACATAGAGCATCGACGAGAATAAACTGTGAATCTAGACGTCAAAAGCACTTCACGAAAAAAATTCAACACAAATAGAAATTACATGACTTATATCGATCAATCAACAACTGGACAGTCGACAATTTACTCACTGATGCATTTTGGGTGGCTATTGGAAGTAGACGTTAAGTATATATGTAAACTGACGTTTATGTACCGTAAGCAGACTAACCAACTCTTAATATCTACAGGTTTGCTTAAGAATGGCGCTGTAGGTGAAGCAATCTTGTAAGAAGAAGGACTAAACATTAAACTATTTGCAGCTTGCCTGGACTCATTCATTACAAAGTATCAAGTAACGCGTGTTCTACGCTGCGGGTCCTGCCGAGAATAAAATAGTATTTTAGGCGTATATTGCTTTCAGCGCACTGTAATATGTCTTGCCTAATACGTAATTCTTTCTAGCGTACGCAAGTGGCGATATTTCGTAACCATCGTGTAATAACACGAATATATGATTTATATACGTATATATGCAATCAGCATAAGGTATTTTTTGCGTAAATACACGGATTTTTTGTACATACAAAGATGATTGTTTTCTTATATATCAAAGAATGTATGTAATCCAACTTCTAATTTGCATTTTTCTGTTAGAAAAACAAAGAAACATGTTGTCATAAGAGAATACCAGTGAAATTTTCAACTATTTTTGTCTTACATCAATCTCATCGTTTAAAATAATGTCAAGATACTTCGTTTCTCTCTCTTCAAAAGCATTTAGTCAGCTGCCTTTTTCGGCAGTATGTGGGACTGACAGGCTCTGAATCATGGCGCTGGCTGTGTGATTTTGTTATTTTAAGTGTGTGCTAAATGAAGGTAGGTTCGTGCCAGTCAGGTTCAGATGTTCGTATTGTTTTGAAATTTCGCCCTGTTTGTCCTATGTAAATTTTCTCGTAGTTACCACATTTTTACAATTTATGCACAATACGTTACGTTCACAAATTTGTCGTAAGATACAACAGTCGTGTAAATTTGAATGTTTAGATGTTTATAAATTACAATGCGATAACTATGAGAAATTTACAAAGGACAAACTGGGCGAAATTTCAAAACAATACTTAAAGAACATCTAAACCTCACTCGCACCAGCCTGTTTTCACTTAGTGTACACTTAAAATGACAAAACCATACGGCCAGTGACATGATACAATGCCTGGTAATCCTACATATTACCATAAAAGGCAGCTGACTAAATATTTTGGAAGAAATAAATTTTCGCATACATAACGAAACATCCTGACATTATTTTAAGTGAAGAGACCGAGCTCATAGAAAAATCGTAAGAAATTTCACTAGTATTCTTTAATGACAACCTATTTCTTTGTTTTTCTAACAGAAGAAATACAATTAGAACTAGCAATATATGTTTTCTATTATATTAAACAAAAAATAGTCTTTGCATGTGCAGCAATTGCCAACTATAACTGTGTATATTTTAGTAAAAAATCGTTTGTTGATTGCATATATACGTCCATAAATCATATGATCGTGTTATCACGCTATTATTACAAAGTACCGTCATTGGCATACGCTATTAACAACACGTATTAGGCAAGTCGCTTTATAATGACACGAAAAATTACATACGCATTAAACACTGCTGTATATGCTATAATATATTACGAGTAAAAATGTGCCTTTATAATGCAGATACTGCCAATGATGGGCAACGACGGAAACTTGTCCTGTAAGATAAAGCTAATATCAACATCCAGATTCAGTCAAACAATTAATTGTAAATATGACTTATTTGTAATTAGAAGTAATAATGATCTTTATTTTCGTTATTTTTTATTTGTCTCACATCTTTGTGATTCTGTCACGATCAAAGATAAATTCGCATGTTGAAGAGCAGCGTGTTTTCATGGTAAGAGCATATCTAAAACGCATCTCCACGCACGAGTTGGGACTCGAACTGACGACAATCTCCAGTTCAGAATCAGCGACGCTACACCGAGACTACGTCAGTTACACTCCTGGAAATTGAAATAAGAACACCGTGAATTCATTGTCCCAGGAAGGGGAAACTTTATTGACACATTCCTGGGGTCAGATACATCACATGATCACACTGACAGAACCACAGGTACATAGATACAGGCAACAGAGCATGCACAATGTCGGCACTAGTGCAGTGTATATCCACCTTTCGCAGCAATGCAGGCTGCTATTCTCCCATGGAGACGATCGTAGAGATGCTGGATGTAGTCCTGTGGAACGGCTTGCCGTGCCATTTCCACCTGGCGTCTCAGTTGGACCAGCGTTCGTGCTGGACGTGCAGACCGCGTGAGACGACGCTTCATCCAGTCCCAAACATGCTCAATGGGGGACAGATCCGGAGATCTTGCTGGCCAGGGTAGTTGACTTACACCTTCTAGAGCACGTTGGGTGGCACGGGATACATGCGGACGTGCATTGTCCTGTTGGAACAGCAAGTTCCCTTGCCGGTCTAGGAATGGTAGAACGATGGGTTCGATGACGGTTTGGATGTATCGTGCACTATTCAGTGTCCCCTCGACGATCACCAGAGGTGTACGGCCAATGTAGGAGATCGCCCCAACACCATGATGCCAGGTGTTGGCCCTGTGTGCCTCGGTCGTATGCAGTCCTGATTGTGGCGCTCACCTGCACGGCGCCAAACACGCATACGACCATCATTGGCACCAAGGCAGAAGCGACTCTCATCGCTGAAGACGACATGTCTCCATTCGTCCCTCCATTCACGCCTGTCGCGACACCGCTGGAGGCGGGCTGCACGATGTTGTGGCGTGAGCGGAAGACGGGCTAACGGTGTGCGGGACCGTAGCCCAGCTACATGGAGACGGTTGCGAATGGTCCTCGCCGATACCCCAGGAGCAACAGTGTCCCTAATTTGGTGGGAAGTGGCGGTGCGGTCCCCTACGGCACTGCGTAAGATCCTACGGTCTTGGCGTGCATCCGTGCGTCGCTGCGGTCCGGTCCCAGGTCGACGGGCACATGCACTTTCCGCCGACCACTGGCGACAACATCGATGTACTGTGGAGCCCTCACGCCCCACGTGTTGAGCAGTTCGGCGGTAGGTCCACCCGGCCTCCCGCATGCCAGTGTAGGAGAGAGTGCCCTCGCTCAAAGTCCGTCAACTGCACATACGGTTCACGTCCACGCTGTCGCGGCATACTACCAGTGTTAAAGACTGCGATGGAGTTCCGTATGCCACGGCAAACTGGCTGACACTGACGGCGGCGGTGCACAAATGCTGCGCAGCTAGCGCCATTCGATGGCCAACACCGCGGTTCCTGGTGTGTCCGCTGTGCCGTGCGTGTGATCATTGCTTGTACAGCCCTCTCGCAGTGTCCGGAGCAAGTATGGTTGGTGTGACACACCGGTGTCAATGGGTTCTTTTTTCTATTTCCAGGAGTGTATTTTGGTCTCTAATGACGTCGATGTTGGCAGAATGGTCATCATTCCCCCTTCCCACCCGTCTCTCTTCGCACAACGAAACCATATTACATTCCTTTGAGCTATTAACTTACTGCAGTACGCTACAGTGACGCAATCGATCATCCTTTAAAAAAGTTCACCATCGTAACAAATGATAGTCAAAGCCAGCACTGTGCTTTCACGTATCGCCGACACAACCGGCAAAGTAACAGAAAACAGATTAAAACTGTGTGGCGGACCGAGACTCGTACTCGGGACCTTCGCCTTTCGCGGTGCTCTACCAAGTGAGCTACCCATGCGCGACTCACGATCCGTCCTCACAGCTTCACTTCCGCCAGTACCTCGTCTCCTACCCTCCAGAAGCACTTGCCCGCGAAAGGTAAAGGTCCCGAGTTCGTGTCTCATATCAGAGCGCACTGGTACCAGAAAACACATGTATGTACTAGTGACACGTGTATGTGTGCGCGAGTGGTCAGATAACTGCCTGCGGGAGAGAAAAAACCAACCACAGATATGTTCAGCTGTAATAAATAGTCCTAAAATGTTGTAAATGTAACTAATAACATGATCAAAACGTTCGTAATTACATACAAGAAGAGGCTGAAGCGTAATAATTCCGATGCAAACAACATAAAAAAAGTAATTTGTCATCAGTAGTGTCTATATATTTATAAACTAATTCATGTGTAACAAGCAACTCTAGATACTTCTGAAATAAAAGAAACAAACTCGCATAACACATACTTAAAATGCAATTATTTAGTCGCAGAGTAGACCCCAGTATGAAAATCGCAGTCTGTTACTGTGTCTGGCACTCTGAGACATGCAGATGAAAGTATCCACAGAGCACCAGTGTACGAAATCCATTCGAGAAACTAACCCTGTCAGTCCACACGATGACGGCGACATTTTGCGAAGCAGAGATTCTATATCCAATATTCTGACCAAGTGTTGGCGTGTCAAGTGTTTTCATGATAATACAGAGCAGATGTGCAAGCATATTCGATCCGGTGGGCTCGATTGATCCGTCTATAGTCGCAAGTATACACAAGAAGGAATTGTAAGACGTCTACGTGTACCACGGTCGGTTGAAATTGCTCCGCATGTTCCATAGCTTTGTTTAAATACATTCACAAGGTTGGTTGTTGCTAAATTTCATACAATTTTGATATTTCTTTCACAGAGTAAAAATTATCACAGGTGAAGTGTGCAAGGATTATGTTACAGTTTTGTTTCTGCGTCATTGTGAACTTTCTCATATGATTACAGATTTGGCAGAGAATTTCTATCGACTCTGATTTCTAATCACTTCTTCTGATTCTTTTACAGGGCCAGAAAATGTTGAGAGCCAGCGCAGAGTTATCGGCAGAGACCCTCCTTCGACCGTAAGTACTGTTAGTTCTACCTGCTCTCCTAATACTGAAAGACTTACAGATCATTAAAAATTGTAAATATAACTTATATGAACCAGTCGAATCGGAGAAACACTTTTCAGTCACAAAAATTCTGTCAGATACTGACATGATTTTAACACTTAACACATACTGAGCTATGCAGCTAAAACACTGAAAATAAAGGTAAGACGTAAAATGTCGTGGAACAAGTACTGGGTCTCGACTCGACGGAGCCATTTTATCAAAATATCTGGGTGCAATAATGAGTGATCCTATGAAAGTAGGGCGTCACATACTATATACAGACTAAAGAAAATCGTAAATTGAATTTTTTGAGATCAGGAACCGATGCTCGGTAACGAAATTTCAGGTGTTGCGAGGTCCAGAATGACGAATGCGTATGTGACACGTGTAAACTGCTTATCTTTAATGACAAACAGTTGCCCTCTTAAGAATAACACAAAACAGTTTACAATGTGTCCAAGGTAGAGTTTACGACGGGACTGCAAAAAATAAGTTACACCTTATTACAGCAGGCCAAGTAAATTTAATTGAATGCTGAACTACACCACTTCGAAGTGACGGAGACACATGACACTATTTTCAACAATCACGAAACCTCTGTAAAAAAAAAAAAACGGTCGGAACGTTCCAACAACTGTTCAGTTTCTCGGCTGCAGATATCCGCTCCTTGGTCACGAAGCCATTCCGAACCTCTACTTGAAAGTCCTTATCGTTGCAACAACGCCCCCCCCCTCCCATCACCACCACCACCACAGTTGTTCTTCCTCGATTGCCTGGACACTGTCTTCTGTCGTGGACGTCAATGGCCTTCCTTCCCGATCAGCATCACTCACCTTTGCGCGACCTCGCTCAAATTGGTGGCCTCAGTTCGACTGGACGCGACATATACCACCATAATTTCACGGTAAAACTGCGTGTAATTTACGTTTTGCCTGCGAAAACCGTTCTCTCCCGCGTACTTAAACTTTGGAGTACGTTTCCAGTTGTCACGACATTTCGGTCGCATACTATGACGCACCTGTTACCCGTACGGCAGCTGAACTGTGTCTACAGGAAACCCCGGACATATACTCCATTCTCAGTGTGCCACTCTTGTTGTGCAGTGGTCTTAGCACGAGTCGACATTTGTAACATACTTCTTGAAATCCCTACGTACAGTTCATGGAGGCTGGTCGAAGAAGGAGCATTGATCATTACCGGATTTTGCAAATACGCTTTTAGTGTGACGTGAACAATGACAGAGAAAAATTTCGCATTAAGCTTCATGGTAATAGAAAGGAATTTACAGCTTGCCCGGGTTCTCGACTTTGTTGGTACTGGGAAACTGCATCTTGTGAACGCGAGACATCCTTATAAAGCCGGCCATTCCGGATTAGATGGTTCAAATGGCTCTGAGCACTATGCGACTTAACTTCTGAGGTCATCTGTCGCCTAGAACTTAGAACTAATTAAACCTAACTAACCCAAGGACATCACACACATCCATGCCCGAGGCAGGATTCGAACCTGCGGCTAGAGCGGTCGCTCAGCTCCATACTGGAGCGCCTAGAACCGCACGGCCACTCCCCGGATTAGAAGCCGGCCGGATATGAGTCGAAACATGAGATCTGGCATCGAGTGTATAAAACAGGAAAAAACTAATCCAGTATTTTTCACCCCCTTGCACACCACAGAGCTTGAACAGAATCAACTGGGGTATGAAATAATTTCGCAAATTTACTACCTCGGTTTCCGACGTAGAGACGGCCATTATATTAAGACATCATACGACAAAAGAAATGTACTTTCAGGAGGATTTCGTATATCTGCTCGATCATAATTTTATCAGATATTTGTCACGAACCCCTCCTCTGTTGCTAATAAAATCATCAGTTGTTCCCGCGCACATTTGTAGGAATGGTATCACTATGCGTGTGAATCCCTTTTAAATGAGAAGGAAGTTCGTAGTAACACTTAAAAACTAAAAAAAATGTACTTACTTGGTTCTTGTAGATCTTCGTCAAATTTATATTTCGTTCAGTAACTGTTGTCTAGTAAGCATCATTGGCCCGGTTCTTGTCAAATAAGGACTCCGCTACGTAATGAACTTTTATCCTTTCTTTTATTTCCTTCATGTAGTGATTCAGTATAACTTCACAATCCGGTTTCCATTCCTTAACATCACAATTGCATGACATACTTCACAACATTTTACGCCATAACACACCACTACCGTCGTACTAGCTCCATAGCTGATTGATACATTAACACTACATCTTCTGACACTTCATAAGAGACTGAATACTCACACACAAAAATCAACAACAAAGATAACACAACTTGCAGCTCAGAGATATATGAATACATTGATATTTACATGCAAAGACTCTAAAACAATTTACAACTTACAGTCACCTGTTTTTCGAATAAGCCGTACAAACACGAATAATAAGAGTATTTCCAAATCATAAATACAATTTTAAATTAATTTGGAAGTAAATTTTGTGTCATTACTATACAGCAGTGCTATTCAAGAAAAATATGAGAAGTTTGGTATTTAGATGACAAAAATCATCTCTATGTGATCGAGTAATAACTTCGATTTGAGAATCGTATGCAACGAGAGGCGTTCATGAAGTAATGCAACACGTTTTTTTCTCGGCCAATTTCGGCTGAAAAAATGTGGAATTTGTTGTGGGCCTTGAAGTTTCTCGAAGTTCCGACAGCTGGTACCATTACACGTAAGCTTCATAATGACTTCTGTAACGGAGGTGCGTTCCAAGAAAAGAGCTGTCATTGAGTTTCTTCTATAAGAAAACCAGAGCATCGCAGGTATTCATTGGCGATTACAGAATGTCTAAGGAGACCTGGCAGTAAACAAAAGCACGGTATGTCGTTGAGAGAGGCGTCTGTCATCATCGTAACAAGGTAGCACGAACCTGTGCGATCTGCCGCACGCCTGCATGCTGCGAACAGCTGAGTCATGTAATGTTGGAACGTAAGGACACTCTCATTCGAAGTGATGGACGGATCAGAACTAGACACCTCGCTGTTCAACTGGACGTCTCTGTTGGTTGTACTGACACACTCGCCCACCAGTTGGAGTGCTGAAATTTGTGTATCCGAGGAGTTCTTCGGCGACTAACAGAAGTCCAGAAAAGAGCAATGAAGGACAATTTGTGTGGAAATGCTTCCTTGTTACAAGGCTTGTCGGTACAATTTTTCGTCGTTATAGGAGATGAAAAATGCGTTCACCACCTCGAACCGCTACGGTCGCAGGTTCGAATCCTGCCTCGGGCATGGATGTGTGTGATGTCTTTAGGTTAGTTAGGTTTAAGTAATTCTAAGTTCTAGGGGACTGATGACCTCAGACGTTAAGTCCCATAGTGCTCAGACCCATTTTTTTACCCTACCTTCGGCATCCAAGAAAAGAATATCAGCACGTTGGTCGTACTTGGAAGCATTTGGTGATAACGTCGCCATAGTTCACCTCTCAGTATTTTTCTCACACGTGTCAGAAAGATACGAATGCTACGCCAATCCATTGACTACATGTCGGTGCGTGTATCCCACATCGGAATTGCGCTACATTGCGTATAAGTTTCAGAAACGTCCTCAAACAGAAACTTCGTCCCTTATATATTTTGGGTTACGTAGTTAAGTTCATCGAAGTACATCTAGTGTCATGGCGTCTTTTATCAGTAGGTTGTCGCTGTGCCCTGTTCATATGCGGAAATCGTGGCTGTTAAATGTTGCCTGTGGCCAGCACATTTCCAGCTTTGCTCGTAGGACGAATGCTCTTGTAAAATACTGGGACCAGAGCGGTTATTATGAAATAAACTATACTGTGGCCCGTAGAATCTATCCTGCCATCTCTTCGTCCGAAGCAACTCGGCGGCTACGAATGTCTTTCTTCTGAGCTCCATCGCATGGGGAGGGATCAAGACTATATGTAAGTTGTGTAAGGGCTTCCCAACAAAACTTTTTCAACGTACTAGAAACAACCTTGGCAACATACAAACGATCGTTTTTCCCTCGTTCCTTCTTCGAGTGGAACAGGAAGGGAAATGATGAGTAGTGGTACAGCACACCCTCCGCCACTCACCGTATGGCAGCTTGCGGGATATGTCTGTAGATGTAGAACATTTGGGCGGCCATGAAGACATTGAAGTTTCGTCTCACAGTAGCATAAATGTATGGCGATTACTTTTGAAATAATGATCCTTATTTTTTTCTGTATCTGTCTCGATTTCATTTATCTACCCTTTACATATGCGTTTAGATCTGATTATCTGAGCCGAGGTCTCCTGAGGTTGGCTTCTGCCAATTTCTCCATTCTTCTGTAAATACGAGGGTTGGAACTTAACTAGTGGCAATTATTTATTTGTAACCTACACAAAAGAGTTACGTGTTTAAAGCTGTTGCTGTCCTTCAAAGTAGCCAGCAGCGTTGTGTAGAACCCGTTGCCAGCGATGTGGAAGGCGTAGTATACCGTTAGCAGAGCCTGTTCTGTTGATGGTGCGAATGGAATGGTGATTCTCGTGTACGTTCCTCCACGGCAGACCGTCAATGCACAGTGTTACTGTTCGTATTTGGAGCATCACTTGCGACCAGCTTTGCGAAAGAAGCGGCGACATTTTCTGCGCAACCCACTCATCATTTTGCACGACAATGCGCGGGCGCATACAGCGAAAGCTATGGTTGTTCTGTTCGGTAGATGGGACTGGGAAGTACTGTACAATCCACCATACTCCCCGGACTTAAGTCCTTGTGACTGTGATTCGCTCCAGAACTGTTCCAGAGAGTCGACAGGCAATAGGCCGCTCCATTTGCACCATCAACAGAACAGGCTCTGCTAACGGTATACTACGCTTTCCACATCGCTAGCAACGGGTTCTACACAACGCTGGTGACTACTTTGAAGCACAGTAACAGGTGAAAACATGTAAGTCTTTTGTATCGGTTGTGAATTATTTAAGTTTCATCCCTCGTAGTTCGAGTCCGTGTTTTGCAGCCATGACATTTAAACTTAGTTTGGTAACATTCAAACCTGTCGGCACCTCCTTGGCAACTGGAATTATTACATTCTTGCACAGAAGATGGAATAATTTTTTTCATGGCTGACTCTCCCGGGACATTAATAATTCTTAATGAATATCGTAAACTCCAGAGGTATCGCTTCCACTTAAGTCTTTCAGTGCTCTGTTACGTTCTTCTCGCAGTATCATACACTCTAAGAAAAGAAGTGGGGACGCACCAATAAGGAATTAGCCGAATGGGACGGAAAGAGCTAGATGCGATGTTCTTGTATAGTCAAGCAAATGATTACAGTTTCAGAAACATTGGATGATTTATTCAAGATAATGAGCTTCAAAAATTGAGCATGTCAATAAAGCGTTGGTCCACCTCTGGTCCTGAAGCAAGACAGTTATTCGGCCTGGCATTGATTGACAGAGTTGCTCGATGGTCTCGTGAGGGATATAGCATCAACCTCTGTCCAGTTGACGCATTAGATCGTCAAAATCCTGAGTTGGTTCGAGGGTCCTGCCCAGAATGCTCCAAACGTTCTGAATTGGGGAGAGATCAGGTGACCTTGCTTGCCAGGGTAGATCTGGCAAGCCCGAAGACAAGCATTAGAAACTCTCGAAGTGTGCGGGTGGGCATTATCTTGCTGAAATGTAAGCCCAGAATGGCCTGCAACGAAAGACAAAGAAACGAGATGCAGAATATTGTTGACGTACCGCAGTGGTGTAAGGATACTTCGGATGACAATCAGAGGGGTTCTACTATGAAACGAAATGGAACCCAGACCAGCGCCCTTCGTTGTCGGGCTGTATGGTGGGAATCAGGTTGGTATCCCACCGCTGTCCGAGGCGTCCCTAGAGTCGTCTATGCAGGTCATTGGGGCTCAGTTCGAAGCGGGACTCATCACTAAAGACGTGCGACCCGACAGCCAGGGGTGATGGTCTGGGGTGCCATATCATTTCAAAGCAGGCCTCCTTTGGTTGTCACCGTAGCACCCTTACAGCACAGCTGTACGTCGACGACATTCTATGCCTCATTCTGTTGCCCTTCATGGCAGTCCATTCTGGGCTTACAAGCAAGATAATACCCGCCCGCACACCGCGAGAGTTTCTACTGCTTCTTTTCTAGCTTGCCACACCCTATCCTGGCAAGCAAGGTCACTGGGTCTCTCCCCAATTCAAAACCTTTGGAGCGTTGTTGGCAGGACCCTGGAACTAGCTCGGGATTTTGACCCTACCTCGACCAGCAAGGTCGCCGGATCTCTCCCCATTTGAGCACGTTTGTAGCATTACCAGCTCGGAATTTGACGAGGCACGATATCCCTCAGGAGGACATCCAAAACTCTATCAATCAAAGCGAAGCCGAATAACTGGTTACATAAGGGTCAGAGGTTGGCCAACGCGTTAGTGACTTCTCACTGTGAAACTCTTTCTCTTGAATAAATCATCAATTTTTTGTGGAACTGCAATCATTTGTTTGCCTGTACATGTAAATCATACCTACCAATTTCCATCCCTTTCAGAAAATTTCTTCATGGTGCGTAGATTTTTGTTTTCTTTTTTCCTTTCTTTTTCTTCATAGAGCGTATCTCTTCTTCGTCTATTTTGTCTTCGCTCTTTGTAATACTATGCTCATGCTAGTTTCCCTCATACAAATCCTAAATATATTCCTTCCACATTTCAGCTTTCTCTTCTTTACTTAGTACTTACTTGCTATAAGAGGTCTTCATATTCATTCTCTTGTCTCCAAAGATCTGTTTAATCTTTATGAATGCTTCCACAGCCATGAGTTTTCCCTATAGCCATTTTTATAGCCTTTCTGCATCGTCTGTCAAATTCATTTTCATTCGTCTGTCTTTCTTTTCGTCTGCTTCGTTTTTATATTTTCTTCTTTCGTCAGTTAAATTCAATGTCTCCTTTGCTATCCAGAATTCCTGCTACGCCTTGTATTTCTACGAATGTGGTCATCTGCTGCCTTACTTATTTCATCTCACAAGCTACGCACTCGTCTTCTATTTTATTCCTTCTCCTGTTTCAGTCCAACGTTGCCTAATGTTCGCTCTGAAACTTTCAACAACCTTTGGTTCCTTCCGTTTATCCAGGGCTAATCTCCTTAATTTAACTTTGAATGTACCTCACGAAATATTGCAAAGTTTGAGCAAAAACCGTGACCTTACTCCAGCTGCAATAGTACGCATTATCATTAGAAGAAAAATCTATTTGGGTACAGATATTGGGGAGAAGTTAGTTTCTTATTTCCTAGTTCTGGAACGAAACTTCTTAATGTGCGATATGTGTGGCTTCCCACGCATAGTCTATCAATTGTCAGTTAGAAACGATCTTCAAATTTCTTGAAAAGAGAATAAAGAAAGAGAGCTTATGTAGATATTTTTCTCAAACAACCAAACAGGACAATACTTGCATATCTTTTGTCAAAGTTTGTGGAACATCCTTTGCTGAAGCATAACGCTTCCCCAAGGAAAATTTTGGTACTTTTTTCACACACTCGAAAAAATATCTATGACAAAAACAACTTCCTTATTGCATGAATTTTTAGTGTGGATGAAACTAGACGATATACTGCTCAAAGATAAGGTAAAAACCAAGTAGTAGCTCTAACCACTGCAGGGAGAGAGGTTCCAGAATAATTAATTGCAGAATTCAGAAAACTGATTTGTCGAGTATTTTAGGCGTATTGTTGTCATGCACTATAATTGTAAACGAAATGCCTCTTTTTTTCTCTGCTGCTCTTTAGCCTATAGAAGTTAAGGATAACTCGTACGCGTATTTATATCCTTCTTTCAAAAATTAACGTTTTGTCCTGTCACAGAGAAAATTAAAGGTAGGCCATTTTAACGTTGTTTAAAGCCGTACCATTAACGAAACCAAACGCAGATAAATTTTTGCAACCTGTGGCTAGCAAACCTCGAACAGTAGATGACCACAAGAAAGTGGCAGCCCATATTTGGAGCCTCATCTTACGTAGTTATCTCTCTCCTATACTCTGGAGGCCTTTGAGAAGGTACAGCTTACTCAGCCACTTCCCCGGACACTGGACAGGACTCGAAGGCCCTGTAACATGGCCTGCTAGGTCACGAGACTTGAAAAACCTGAATTTTTATCTCTGGGGGTATCTGAAAAACATTGCGTAGGCTGAACCAGTTCCTGATGAGCCGATCCTTCAGCACCACGTACCCGACGCCTGTGAAGCCGTGCGAAAGACTGCGGCAATCCATGAAACGAAGTGTGAAGGCGTGCGTTGCATCCCATGTAGGTCACTTTGAACATACGTTGTGACGTGGACGAGATGCAGCTCTGTACTGTGTTCCGGGACGACTTGTCATTGCACGCACACCGTCCGTTTCCGGACACATGTTCCTATGACCTCTTTTACTCCATTTCCAGTCAGGAATTCGTCCCTACAATTTGTCGGTTTTACACTACTGGCCATTAAAATTGCTACACAAAGAAGAAATGCAGATGAGAAACGGGTATTCACTGGACAAATATGTTATACTAGAACTGACATGTGATTACATTTTCACGCAATTTGGGTGCATAGATCCTGAGAAATCAGTACCCAGAACAATCACCTCTGGCCGTAATAACGGCCTTGATACGCCTGGGCACTTAGACAAACAGAGCTTGGACGGCGTGTTGGTGTACAGCTGCCCATGCAGCTTCAACATGATACCACAGTTCATCAGAGTACTGACTGGCGTATTGTAACGAACCAGTTGCTCGGTCACAACAGACCAGACGTTTTAAATTGGTGAGAGATCTGGAGAATGTCATTTTCTGTATCCAGAAAGGCCCGTACAGGACCTGCAACATGCGGTCGTGCATTATCCTACCGAAATGTAGGGTTTCGCAGGGATCGAATGAAGGGTAGAGCCACGGGTCGTAACACATCTGAAATGTAACGTCCACTGTTCAAAGTGCCATCAATGCTAACAAGAGGTTACCGAGACGTGTAAGCAATGGTACCCCATACCATCACGCCGGGTGATACGCCAGTAGGGCGATGACGAATACAAACTTCCAATGTGCGTTCACCGCGATGTCGCCAAACACGGATGCGACCATCACGATGCTGCAAACAGAACTTGGATTCATCCGAAAAAATGACGTTTTGCCATTCATGTACCCAGGTTCGTCGTTGATTACACCATCGCAGGCGCTCCTGTCTGTGATGCAGCGTCAAGGGTAACCGCAGCCATGGTCTCCGAGCTGATAGTCCATGCTACTGTAGAAGCCGTCGAAATGTTCGTGCAAGTGGTTGTTGTCTTGCAAACGTCCCCATCTGTTGACTCAGGGACCGAGACGTGACAGCACGATCCGGTACAGCCATACGGATAAGATGCCTGTCATCTCGACTGCTAGTGATACGAGGCCGTTGGGATGCAGCACGGCGTTCCCTATTACCCTCCTGAGCCCACCGATTCCACATTCTGCTAACTGTCATTGGATCTCGAACAACGCGAGCAGCAATGTCGCGATGCGATAAACTGTAATCGCGATAGGCTACAATCGGACCTCTATCAAAGTCGGAAACGTGATGGTACGCATTTCTTCTCCTTACACGAGGCATCACAACAACGTTTCACCAGACAACGCCGGTCAACTGCTGTTTGTGTATGAGAAATCGGTTGGAAACTTTCCTCATGTCAGCACGTTGTAGGTGGCGCCACCGGCGCCAGCCTTGTGTGAATGCTCTGATAAGCTACTCATTTGTATAACGCAGCATCTTCTTCCTGTCGGTTAAATTTTGCGTTTGTAGCACGTCATGTTCGTAGTGTAGCAATTTTAATGACCATTAGTATATTAATGTTCACTCCATAGAAATGATAACTGTTGAAACAAGATGTTTCAATCATCAGTTGGCTTCGCTGTTCCACGCTTATTACCTCAGAATATCTAGAGGGGTATTTCCCGTTCCATTTCAGTTGTTGCGCGCTAGAGTTGATTCTGCCTGTATACTAGCACAGTGGACACAGCTACTAAACCTGCCATTTCATAAAAGCACCCACTCAGAGAGCAAACACGAGCGAACTGTCTTGACTGATGACACGCCTTGGGAAAGCTCCCTGGGAGAAAACGCTCCCGCTTCGTGTCCTGCGGACTCCGGCGCAATTTTAGCGCGTCGTGACCCGGCACGCCGCTCTATACACGAAAGCGTCGCAGGCTCTTGCGAGACCAGCGGCGGCGGTTTTGTGGGATCGCGTCGCAGGGTCCCCCGACGCGGCAGCGTTCGTCCCGCTGCTGTTACGACAGAACGGAGAAGGGAATCTGTAATGCCAGCCGTTGCTAATTAACCAGGTTTCACCTTTATTTGTGGTCCGAAGAGGGGACCAGGACTGTGTGAGCAAATCATACTGACATTCACGCAGACCTCAGTAGCTACTTGGTTGTGTCTCACAACACACACCACCGCTTCCATAATCGTGAAACCATAATTGTCCGCTTAATATATAATCAATTCGACGCATCCCGAACGCAGAACGCTTTTAAATTCGTAATCATATTAATCTGACGTCATCATTTCAAAATTTATCACGCGTTTATATAATTTAATGTTACTACTCGTACAGCAGAGGGCTGGAGTCCTCAAGGACTGGGAGAGGGATAAAAAGGAAAAGTTGCAGAGAAGCGGGATGGTGGATGCTTGAAGGAGTGAAATTAATTACTACTACCAGAACGATCCGCAGAGTACCCGACTGCAGTATTTTGCGTCAGTCATTCACGGTTATCATACTGAATGGCGAGACGTAACCAGTAGGTTATTTTACTTTTTTCTGCTCGCTTTCTAAATTATTTCTCGTCATCTTCTATTACAGTTTCATTTCAGTTTCACGCAACATAACATAATATGATTTTATTACCGTGTCACATTTAGGGAACAACACCCATGTATGTGGACTTACTGCTCAGTTTTCCCCGTTAACAGCAGTACTGGGTGACACTGAACCTCAAATCCACGATAAAGGAATGGAAAATTAAATCTTAATGCCCAGTCGAAATCAATCTCAATAGAACTGGAACGACAGCACACATACACTATGTGATCAAAAATGTCCGGAAACCCCAAAAACATACGTTTTTCATATTAGGTGCATTGTGCTGCTACCTACTGCCAGGCACTTCATATCAGCGACCTCAGTAGTCATTAGACATCGTGAGAGAGCAGAATGGGGAGCTCGGCAGAAAATCACTGACTTCGAGGGTGGTGAGGTGATTGGGTGTCACTTGTGTCATACGTCTGTAAGTGAGATTTCCACACTCCCAAACATCCCACTGTTTCTGATGTGATAGTGAAGCGGAAACTCAAAGGGACACGTACAGCACAACAGCGTCCAGGCCGACCTCGTCTGTTGACTAACAGAGACCGCCCAGTTGAAGAGGGTCGTAGGAGACATCTATCTAGACCATCACACAGGAATTCCAAACTGCACCAGGATCCACTGCAAGTACTATAACAGTTAGGTGTGAGGTGAAAAAACGTGGATTTCATAGTCGCGCGGCTGCTCATATGCCACAATCACGCCGGTAAATGCCAAACCACGCCTCGCTTGGTGGAAGGAGCCTAAACATTGGACGATTGAACAGTGGAAAAAGGTTGCGTGGAGTGACAAATCATGGTACATAATGTGGCTATCCGATGGATGGGTGAGCGTATGGCGGATGCACGTTGAACGTAATCTGCCAGCGTGTGCAGCGTCAACTGTAAAATTCGGAGGCGGTGGTGTTATTGTGTGGTTGTTTTTTGCATGCACCCCTTGTTGTTTTGCGTGGCACTATCACAGCCCAGGCTTACACTGATGTTTTAATCGCCTTCTTGCTTCCCACTGTTGAAGAGCAATTCGGGGATGGCGATTGCATCTTTCAACACGGTCGAGCACCTGTTCATAATGCACGGCCTGTGGCAGAGTGGTTACACATCCGTGTAATGCACTGGCGTGCACAGAGTCCTGACCTGAAGCCTATAGAAAATCTTTCGGATGTTTTGGAACGCCGATTTCGTGCCAGACCTCACTGACCGACAACTATACCTCTCCTCAGTGCAGCTCTCCGTGATGAATGGCTTGCCATTCGCCAAAAATCCTTCAAGCACTTTATTGAACGTATTCCTGCGAGAGTGTAATCTGTCATCAAGGCTAAGTGTGGGCCAACACCTTATTGAATTCCAGCATTACCGATGGGTGGCGCCACGAACTTGTAGGTCATTTTCAGCCAATTATACGGATACTTTTGATCATATAGTGTAGAAAAGCTTGGAAAAGGAAATCAACTCTTGTCGATGTAACCATCGCGGAAACCACCTGAAGTGATCTGTGGAAACAACTGGAAACCTCCACCAAACGGCCAGATGATGTCTGGCCCTTACTCCTACTAAATACACAACTTCAGTGTCCTCATCGTAGTGTCACCTCGTTCGATAATATCAGTTCCAACCCAACAAATGTTGTTGCCTATAAAATGTATACAGCTTTACGTAAATGCCAGGTGCTTCTTAAATATAGAATCCGAATGAACGAAATATCCTTGAGTAGCTAACAACAGCGATATATCCTGCACTAAGGGGAAAATTATTTTTAATGTGTATCGGCAGGAAGTGAGTTGCAGAAACTGTAATTTACAAATATTTAGTTATACATTCTCTACCAGTAACCCTAGCTGCCTATGGTGTCGATAAATGAACTTTCTGGCTGCTGTAAGTTTCGCGTTTAACGGAACTCTGCTAAATTATATCTTTACTTTCATTCTGTTCAGTTTGAAATAATAGCTTACAAGACATGGCTCCTATTTTAGAAATCCTTTCTGCCAAAGTCTATATGGATTAAGTATGATAATATAGAGCGGAAGTGACCTACCTTAGTTTTTGTATGAATGAGATACAGAGTATCAGCAAAGGGTTCATATTGTTTTCGTAGCTCCATGTAATTACTTCTAGTATAAGAGAGAGAGAGTGTGGTATGGTATTGTTAGCTGGGAAGTCAAGAAAGTTGTTCAACCGCTGAATACGCAAGTCTTTTCAGTCTTGGCGCACAAAGCGTAAGAGAATTGTGCTGCAGCTGTTGAGAATAGGTTTGTGTGTGTGTGTGTGTGTGTGTGTGTGTGTGTGTGTGTGTGTGTGTGTGTGTGTGTGTGTGTGTGTACTGTTGTGTCCTGTTTGTGTTGTATGATGGTATAAGAAAAGAAGGTAGAGAATGAGAACAAATGGTTACACGTAACTTATTCTTGTCGCACTATGGGGAACACATGCTCTAACTCTACGAGACAATGATGGGAGATTTGCGATTTCATGAAGGATTTTGGCGCGTTGTTTAGTGATCATGAAGTTAACATCACCACATCTCGTTCCACTCTCGGCAAAATACTGCACGTCAAATTTTCTTCCAACAGTAGAAATCTAACCATCTAGCGTGCTTCAGAGCCGAACGCCACCGCTTAGGTGTGCTTTAGCTCTCTGCGCTACGGAGGCGGGTATTGCTCGTCCTTATTACACATAAACATATTTTACTCTTCTGTAGAACTTTTTAACGCTATTATCTCTTTTTGTTATAAATTAAATTTTCTCTTCCTTTTATTGTTACCGCGTGTCCTTGTATTCAATATATACGAAAAATGTAGTAACCAGGATGTTTGTAGGTATTTAATGACTTTCTATATTTGCAATATATGGTTGCTGAGAACTGAAGCGAAAGTAAAACTAACAATATAAGCACGACGACGTCGATTTCATGAAGTGTAATACATGCAGCTCATCAAGGTTGATCATTGCATCTCCCGGACACTCATTTTCTGTCCGTCTCCTGATGCACAACGTGAGTGATAAGCAGCTAACATTTTTCGTATCAACATTGTTAACACAACACTTTCTGATGAGTACTGAACTTGCGACCTCGCACTCAATGGGCTCCTTGCGAGGCGCGTGCCAGTCATCCTCATCTCGCAGCCGATGGCGCTAGTCAGCTGTGAGGTACGGAGTATTATTTAATTGCCAAATAAAGGCAAGGGTTAAACACCAAATATGAGAGCTGTTACAAGTCATGTACAAAACTGATATAAAACATTAATCGCATTAAAAATTGTGGATAATCCATTTACAGATGTTGTTGTTGTTGTTGTTGTTGTTGTTATTGTCTTCAGTCCTGAGACTGGTTTGATCCAGCTCTCCATGCTACTCTATCCTGTGCAAGCTTCTTCATCTCCCAGTACCTACTGCAACCTACATCCTTCTGAATCTGCTTAGTGTATTCATCTCTTGGTCTCCCTCTACGATTTTTACCCTCCACGCTGCCCTCCAATACTAAATTGGTGATCTCTTGATGCCTCAGAACATGTCCTACCAACCGATCCCTTCTTCTGGTCAAGTTATGCCACAAACTTCTCTTCTCCCCAATCCTATTCAATACTTTCTCATTAGTTATGTGATCTACCCACCTAATCTTCAGCATTCTTCTCTTTGCACCACATTTCGAAAGCTTCTATTCTCTTCTTGTCCAAACTATTTATCGTCCATGTTTCACTTCCATACATGGCTACACTCCATACAAATACTTTCAGAAATGACTTCCTCACACTTAAATCTATACTCGATGTTAACAAATTTCTCTTCTTCAGAAACGCTTTCCTTGCCATTGCCAGTCTACATTTTATATCCTCTCTACTTCGACCTTCATCAGTTATTTTGCTCCCCAAATAGCAAAACTCCTTTACTACTTTAATTGTCTCACTTCCTAATCTAATTCCCTCAGCATCACCCGACTTAATTCGTCTACATTCCATTATTCTCGTTTTGCTTTTGTTGATGTTCATCTTATATCCTCCTTTCAAGACACTGTCCATTCCGTTCAACTGCTCTTCCAAGTCGTTTGCTGTCTCTGACAGAATTACAATGTCATCGGCGAACCTCAAAGTTTTT
The DNA here is from genome assembly GCF_023897955.1 of Schistocerca gregaria. Lineage (NCBI taxonomy): Eukaryota > Metazoa > Arthropoda > Insecta > Orthoptera > Acrididae > Schistocerca > Schistocerca gregaria. The sequence goes on from NC_064923.1 coordinate 452,237,983, forward strand.
ATTTCTTCTCCATGTATTTTAATACCTACTCCGAATTTTCCTTTTGTTTCCTTTACTGCTTGCTTAATATACAGATTGAATAACATCGGGGAGAGGCTGCAACCCTATCAAAATAAAAGATACAAAATAATATAAAAATTGTGCGTGATAGTGCTGAGACGTATAAATTCTTAAAGGAGCCGAAGTGGAAACAACAGTCGTCAAAGACGGACGTAAATGTTAATTGGTGGTACAAAGTTTAAACCGAAATAAACTTGACTTAAAAGAGATCAGGAAGAGTACGGAAGAATACAGGTAGTACATACAGCTGTTTCAATACGGTAGCAATTCGCTGATATTGGGACGAAGTATGCTCCTTCTTCCAATGGACTGTGTATATTTACGAAATCAGTTCAAAAAATAGCCTACACTTTACTACGGCAGGTCAAGTAACTCTTACTGAATGCTACACGATGCGTCAAAGTGACGCAGATATATGACACTGTTTTTCGACATAGTTACCAAATCTCTGACAACAGCGTACGGAACGTTGTACCCATTGTTCAATACCTCGCCGATAGAAACCCGCTGCCTGGTCACGCAACGTTTCGACAGCCTCTGATTGCACGTCCTCGTCGTTGGAGAACCTCTTTTGCTCCAGACGATTTTTCATCTTGCCCATGGAAATCGCATGGTGTCAGATCTGGACCGTGTGGCGGATCAGCATCACCAACGTCATTGTGGATCTGATCAAATTGTCGACATAATTTCCCTGGACACAACATTGCATTTGTTCCATATACCACTACAATTTCACGCTCACAAGAATCGTACTGTTCCGCGTTCTTCAGCTCTGTACTTCGTTTCCAGTTGTCACGCCAATCCATTCCCACAATGTGATGCGCCTGTCATCCGCTCCGCAGTAAAACACTGCGTGCAGGAAACCTGGAAGATGGTCTCTCTTCTGTAACTGGGCTGCTTTTGTTCCGCAATGGTCTTAGCGCGGGACGACGTGTGTAACGTTCTTTCTGAAGTCTGCACGTATGTATATGACAGCCGCCTTACTTTGAACTTCTAACCTACTCTCTTTGTTCAGCAGACGTCCATGGTGATATTGTTACGGTCTACGTAAATTATTCCCAGTACCTTGAAAACGTACGAAACAGTGCTGAATCATCGTTGTACGGCATAACAATTCATAATGCAACACATTTTTTTCTGAGAGCAGATTGGTTATATTCAGCATTCCAATACAGTATATTGTTGCCCATCATTCTGGCTACAAGACCTTATTTTTTCAACATAATCTCTGTTCTATGCGCCAGCCTTACGCCACCTTGCTGGAACGACTTGTACGCGCTCTTGATATCACACTACTGCTCGACGGCTGAGCCAACTTCTTGCTACATTAATAACTTCGCCATCATCCACGTACTGCTTCCCGCGGGTTGCATCCTTAATTGGGCCAGATAGACAGAAGACGGAGGGTGCGAGATCCAAGCTGTATGGTGGATGACTGAGAACAGTCCAATGAAGATTTCTTGAGGTCCTCTCGGGTGCGTAGACTTGTCTGCGGCGTCATGTTGTCATCCAGAAGGCGAAGTTAGTCCTCATTTTCGTGACGACGAACACGCTGAAGTCGCTTCTTCAATTTCCTGAGGTTAACGTAGTACATTTCACAGTTAATTGTTGCACCATGAGGGAGGACGTCAAATAGAGTAAGCCCTTCAGCATCCAAAAAGATCGTCGCCATGAATTTTCCGGCTGCAGGCGCGGCTTTGAACTGTTTCTTCACTGGAGAGCCGCCCTGTAGATTGGCGTTTTGATTCCGGCTCGAGTTGACGAAACCATGTTTCTCTGTCTGTGAGGATGTTCGACCAAAAGTCTGTCACGATCATCCTCTTTATGCTCTTCTATTAGGCGGCAAGGAACCCAGCGGGTAGATACGTTTCAGTAACCTAACTGGTGGACAAGCATGTCGGCACTAACAACAGAGACGTCCAGTTGAGCAACGAGGTTTTTGACTGTGACTCGTCGATCACCTCTAGTGACAATGTCCCAACATTCCAACATAGTTGGAGTGACACTTGTGTGACGCCGGCTTACATTCGGGAGATGGGACAGGTTTGCGCGACCTTGTTACGTTGATGCTCAACGACTCTAGGTGTTTTCGTTCACTGTCAGCTCTCCGTAGACAATCTGCAAGCGCCTATGGAGATTTGCGGTGCTCTGGTTTTGCGCGAAAGGAAACTAAATGACACTTGCGTCACAAACGCCACTTTGTAAGCTGCGTAGCGCCGCCACATGTCGTAACTTCATCAAACAATAGGGACTGAAGCGTGAATATTCCACAATCTCCCACAAAAATTATGCATTTTTGCAAACGAAACTGGCCAAAGAAAAAAAAACTGTTGCATTACTTATTAAACGAACATCGCACTTATTAAATTGTTTATTCTAATCTTTTGCTCCTCTTAGTGGTTTTATCGATGTCTATCATTGGGTAAGTATATCTAGACGTATGTTTCGTGTCTGAAGAAGGGAGATCGAGGATCGTAGATTTGGTTTTGCGACAATATTAAAATTATTTTTTGTGAAGATTTTTCTTTCGATTATTTTCGTCATTTAGGGTAATAGTTTGTTTCGAAGAGCACATCTTCTGTTACAAAAACATTTCTATGTAAAAATGTACCTTAACTGCACATTCGCGGTCAACATCACGCGTTTCTCAACAAGAATTGCTTAAAATGGGCCAAAAAGACAAAGAGATCTTGAATGGATTTTACTGTACAACGATGTTGTTTAAACTCGACCTCAACAAGCAAAGAAAATTGTATATATAATTAATACTTTTGATAATTGAGATTATAACTGTTCTACACTGAAGAGCCAAAGAAACTGTTACACCTGCCTATCATCGTAGAGGACCCCCGCGAGAACGCAGAACTGCCGCAACACGACGTGGCATGGACTCGACTAAGGTCTGAAGCAGTGCTGGAGGCAACTGACACAACTAATCCTGCGGGCTGTGCAAAGATCCGTAAGAATACGAGGGGGTGGAGATCTTTCCTGAACAGCACGTTGCAAGGCATCCCAAGTATGCTCAACAATGTTGCATTGTCCTGCTGGAATTTCTGAAGTCCGTCGGAATGCACAGTGGACATGAATGGATGCAGATGATCTCGCAAGATGCTTACGTACGTGTCGCCTGTCAGTGTCGTATCTAGATGTATCAGGGGCCCCATATCACTCCAACGGCACAAGCCCCACACCAATACAGAGCCCCCACCAGCTTGAAGAGTCCCCTGCTGACATGCAGGGTTCATGGATTCATGAAGTTGTCTCCATACCCGTACACGTCCATCTGCTCGATACGATTTCAAACGAGACGTGTCTGACCAGGCAATATGTTTCCAGCCATCAACAGTCCAGCGTCGGTGTTGACGTGCCCATGTGTGGCGTAAAGCTTTGTGTCGTGCAGTCATCAGGGGTACACGAGTGGGCCTTCGGCTCGGAAAGCCAATGTCGATGATCTTTGCGCACACTGGTACTTGTTGATGGCCCAGGATTGAAAACTGCAGCCCATGTCGATGATTTTTGAGCATTCTGACACTTGTTGATGGCCCAGCAATGAAATCTGCAGCAAATTGCGAAAAGGTTGCACAACAGTCACGTTGAGCGATAGTTTTCAGTCGTCGTTGCACCCGTTCTTGCAGGATCTTTTTCTGGCCGCAGCAGTATCGGATATATGATTTTTACTGGATTCCTGATATCCACGATACATTCGTGAAACGGTCGTAAGGGAAAATCTACACTTCATCTCTGCCTCGGACTTGCTGGGTCCATTCGTTTGTGCGTATTCTCCCTGTTTACATATCTCTGTATTGGAATACGCATGCCTATACCAGTTTCTTTGGCGCTTCAGTGCTTGTTCGATACATTTTTAGCATTACACTGTTTTGTCTGAAACATCTTTTCCTTATATACTCTACTGGCCATTAAAATTGCTACACCACGAAGTGACTTGCTACAGACGCGAAATTTAACCGATACGAAGAAAATGCTGTGATATGCAAATGATTAGCTTTTCAGTCCATTCACACAAGGTTGTCGCCGGTGGCGACATCTACAACGTGCTAACACGAGAAAAGTTTCCAACCCACTTCTCATATAAAAACAGCAGTAAACCAGCGTTGCCTGGTGAAACGTTGTTGTGATGCCTTGCGTAAGGAGTGGAAATGGGTACCATCACGTTTCTGACTTTGATAAAGGTCGGATTGTAGCCTAACTCGATTGCGGTTTATCTTATCGCGACATTGCTGCTCGCGTTGTTCGAGCTCCAATGACTGTCAGCAGAATAAGGATTCGGTGGGTTCAGGAGGATAATACGGAACGCCGTGCTGCATCCCAACGGGCTCGTATCACTAGCAGTGGAGATGACAGGCATCTTATCTGCATCACAACCATCTGTACGAACAGTTCGACGATTTTGTAGCAGCATGGACTATCAGCTCGGAAACCATGACTGCGGTTACCCTTGGAGCTGCATTACAGACAGAAGCACCTGCGATGGTGTACTCAACGACGAACCTGGGTGTACGAATGGCAAAATTCTTCTTTTCGTATGAATCTAGGTTTTGTTTACAGTATCATGATGATCGCATCCGTGTTTGGCGACATGGCGTTGAACGCACATTGGAAGCGTGTATTCGTCATCGTATCATCCGGCGTGATGGTATGAGTTGCCACTGGTTACACGTCTTGGCCAACTCTTGTTCGCATTGACGTCACTTTGAACAGTGGACGTTACATTTCTGATGTGTTACGACCCGTGGTTCTACCCTTCATTCGATCCCTGCGAAACCCTACATTTCGGTAGGATAATGCACGACCGCATGTTGCAGGTCCTGTACGGGCCTTTCTGGATACAGAAAATGACATTCTCCAGATCTCTCACCAATTTAAAACGTCTGGTCTGTTGTGACCGAGCAACTGGTTCGTTACAATACGCCAGTCAGTACTCTGATAGGCAGCTGTACACTTACACGCCGTCCAAGCTCTGTTTGACTAAGTGCCCAGGCGTATGAAGGTCGTTATTACGGCCAGACATGGTTGTTCTGGGTACTGATTTCTCAGGATATATGCACCCAAACTGCGTGAAAATGTAATCACATGTCAGTTCTAGTATAACATATTTGACCAGTGAATACCCGTTTATCATCTGCATCTCTTCTTGGTGTAGAAATTGTAATAGCCAGTAGTGTATTTTTACATTTTGATATGATCAATTTATTTTTTACCATCTGTTGAAACATAAATGAGAAACTATAGTTGGTATTGTTATTGGTGTGGGTGGTGACTGTATAGAGTCGTATACTGAAAATAAAATTATATACTACTCACCAGGTCCACTACAAGGTGAGTAGCAGATATTACGACACAGTGAAGCATGTGGACGTTGTGGGTGTGTTGCAGGACGGCTGGCGCCCGGTGGCTGGCAGCACGGAGCAGCCGCGCTACAGCACGCAGGCCGTGGGGCACCCCGTGCTGGACAAGCTGAGGGCGCACCTGGAGGACGCCGAGCGCCGCAAGGTGGCCACCACGCCCACGCCCAGCGTGCTCGCCTCCTTCAGGTACGTCCGCCCTACTCCCGCTCTCGTCATAACGTACAGTCTGGGGTCGAGACCATCCGGAGGCCGCATGGTAACATGTTAGCGTGGGGCGGATGGGCACAGGCGACACTTCTAGGGGAAGGGAATTCAGGAGAGCAGAGTGGGGTATTCACAGTCTGTTATCAGTGCAAGAGGAGGATTGCGGTCCTCCGAGGTACAACCAAGTGAACTACTTGCCATTTCATACAGATGTGACACGTCTTCCGAAGTATTGTTTCTCCTTATGTAGACTGAAAAATCGGTTTGATTATGATGTTTGGACAGAAATTGTAGTTATTCAGCAATAAAAGTGATTGCTATACTCCCCATAGATTTATTTAAGTTATGAATCCTGTAATTCCAGTCTATTCCCAAAGCTACGTTCGCCTGCGTAGCTGAGTGGTAACCTGTTTGCCTACCATGGAGCGGGCCTGGGTTCGATTCCCGGCCAGGTTGGATATTTTCCCCGCTAGTAGACAAGGTTTTGTGTTGTTCTCATACATTCATCACCGCGACGCATGTCATCCAATAGGACATCACCTAAAATAAGACTTGCAACCTGGCGAGTCAACTCTCCTGGATGGGACATCCAGGCCATCAATGCAGCACGATCATTTCATTTTTCCAAAAGCTACATATGCAAAAATAAAAGCAAAAAATGCAGTATACCTATAGGAAACGAATACGGAATCTCCGCTCTTGAACCAGATGTCTTCAACACTTTTTCCCTTCACTTTTTTCATTATTGCCCTCGGTTTTCGGTCTGGGTGGACGTCTCGTGACACCCAGTCAAGTTCATCTTTGAATCTCTCACTCAGGTTTCTTTATTTTGATTTATTTATTTATTTATCATTTCAGAAGCCAGCCAGCTCTCTGACCGAACGCACTGCATTACCGTGCCCGCTGTCGCTCGGCTAGCGCCGCTTTCGGTGAAGCATTTTTATCTTGATGTGTGTATAAGCGACAGCAGTAAAAGTTTGTTTTCTTGATTTTTCGGAAAACACATTTTCCCGCATGATGATGAAAAATACTCAGTTTATAATTATCTACCGATCCAGTTAGCTTCGAATCTATTTAGTGTCATGAACTTTAAGCGTCGTTTTCTCAGAATCTGGGAGCAAGTGAGCCAAAATATCTTACAGGACTTACGTCTTGTTCATACACAAACAACCTGTTGAAAATGAACAGAATAGCTAGGCCGTGTCTGACGTCCTTCCCTTGTAAGCCATCCGGACACAGTGGTCAGCGCAAACTTCACGAGTAATGAGGATAATGGGCAGAGACATTAGGTCAGTAGTGAGTGGATAAATTGAGAATCTGGGTCTCATGGCAGACGTCCTAGGATGGTTCATGCAGATGCAATGACCACTGTGACCAGAGAGTGCAGTTGGCGGTGCATCTGCCTCCTGAGCAGGAGGCCCTGGCTCGAAACCCGGTGCAGCACAGATTTTTAACTTTCCCCATTGTTCTGTATCGACGCCCACTAACAGCTAGACGTCGTTAATTCCTTTGTGTCTCGATTCGTAATGGCTGCAGGACAGAGAAATACTTTATTAACATTCTTCATCCTTCATATTTGTGACTACACTTTTATTTCTCAACGTAGCCACCCTGGCGACGATCACATTTCTTCCAGCAAGAGTCCAGTTTCTTAATACCGTCATTGTAGAATGTCTGACTGTTGATGAAGCCACAACCTCACCTCTGCCTGCATAGCTTCATCACTATCGAAGTGAAGTCCTCGAAGGCGTTCTTTAAGTTCTGGAAACAGAAAAAAACGGAGGGGCGAAGTCGTATGGAGGAACATCGAGGACAGTAAACCCAAGGTATCGGAGTGTTGCAGATTTCGCAGCGATCGAGTGTGGTCTGGCATTGTCATGCTACATGTGTGGACGACAGTTTCTGGAGTTAGCATCTCGATTACAGCACGCTGTTTCTCACTCACCGACACAGTTACGTCACACACCGCCTTGTTAGAGATTACAGTTCGGAGCCCTATAGCAGCAGGGGTTTGCAGCTTGCGTCACTGAAGTGGCAAAGTCGGCAGTGTAATATTGTTAACATGTAATACCTGAACCAATTTTGAGAGCTTGGCCGGCTAGCCGCTTGGTCTGACGCGCTGCTTCCCGAGCGGGAAGGCGTGCCGGTCCCCAGCAGGAATCCGCTCGGCGGATTAGTGTCGAGGTCTGGTGTGCGGGCCATCCAGTGGATGGTTTTTAAGGCGGTTTTCCATCCGCCTCAGTTGCATTATGTCGGCGATTGCTGCGTAAACACTGTCTCCAAGTACGCGTACACCATAATTATTTTACCATGCAAGCATTTGGGGTTACACTCGCCTAGTATGAGACGTTCCCAGGGGGGTCCACTAGGAGCCGATTCGCACAATAACCCTGGGTTCGGTGTGGGGCGGCGGTGGGGTGGGTGGACTGCTGTGACCTGTTGTGGGGTTGTGAACCACTGAGGGCTACGGCGGGACGAAGCCTCTCCGTCGTTTCTAGGGCCTCCGTTTAGTACACAATATCGAGAACAGGAAAAAATTTCGGAGGCATTACTTTGCAGCACGCCCTCGTACCTGTGACCACATGCGCAATGGCACTGTCGGAGAGTCTGAAAGGATCGAGTGAGTATTGAGGCTTCAGTTAGTTATTTAATCTTCCATAGGATATTTCAATGATTCTTTTATTGAAATAATGAGGAACGAGTCATTTATAGGACTTTTTAGCTCTCGTGTTGTAGGCATGTACATCACTATTTGTCTGAAATAGTGATGGGTTATTTACGATGGATTTCACTAGCGATAATATATATTGTGACGGGACAGTTAAAATGCATAACTCCTTGAAGAGGTATCTACATGACATATACGGGCAAACACGACATATTATTTAGACTGCTAGCTTTTGTGTAATCAATATTTTCTGCATAAGTTGTGAGTTACCCCAGAAAATAATTCTGTAGGACATTATTGAGTGTAAATGTGCAAAATATGACAACAGTTTGATACGTTTGTTACCAAAATCAGCACTTATAAGCTGAACTTAATTGTTTGAGAAGTTCAGTAGTTTGTTTCTTCCAGTTCAAACCACTTAATAGTTCTCTGGAAAATATTATTTACTAGCTCTTCTGTTGCTTCCTCTCTAATGGGACTTGTAATAACACTAGTATCGTCTGCAAAAAGTAGCGATTTTGCTTGTTGGGTGGTGAGTAAAAGATCATTCACATGTATAAAGAATAGGAGTGGACCCAAAACTAAACCCTGTGGGAGTCCCTTTGCGATTTCTCCACAGTTACTACCTTTCTACCTTTCCGTCATCACCAGAATAATTCAGCACAGGCTTTTGCACTCTGTTTGTCATGTATGATTCAAACCAACAGTGCGAAGCAGTCTTTGGGCTTACTCTGAAGATGACCGAACTGTGTACGGCAGAAATATTAAAAGAAGTGGAACTTATGCGACTGAACGCCCGAAACTTAATGGATCAATCGTAGATATGTTTGTTAAAATGTACTGGGGCCCAGCTATCTTCTCGTTTACCTGTTCCGTTCCATTACGAGCGTCGTGGTGGTGTGTGTGCTGCAGTGCGGTGGGCCCGCGGCGCGACCAGAACGCGGGCTTCTCGGGCCGCCTGGTGCCGCCCCCGCGCGACCAGCCGCCCCCCGCCGCCTTCCCCGAGGACAGCCGCGACCTGTCGCCGGCGCAGCAGACGCACCCCGGGCCCTACTACCTGCACTCGCTGCTGCCGCCCCCGCGCGCCTCCGACTTCCTGCTCGAGGGGCCGGGCGCGGGCTCCGCTTCCTCCTACGTCAGCTTCCCGCCCTTCTCCGGCGACGCGTACTTTGGCGGCAGTAAGCAGCTGGCGACGCAGCAGCTCCAGTTCTTCCCCCAGCAGCCGCAGGCCCAACCGCAGACACAGACACAGCAGGACGCCTTCGGCAGTCTGCCTCAGCGACAGACGTACTACCAGCAACAGCAGCAGCCACAGCAGCAGCCTCAACAGTACCAGCAGCAGCCGGACTACGTGCTGTCGACGCAGCACCGTCAGCACCCGGCCGCAGTCTCGTCGCAGTACACCAGCCACCAGGCGATTGCCGCCGCGTCACCAGGTGCGTCTCAGATACGGCGTGGAAATCAGCACAGATACAATACATTGCAATGCCTAATACGGTGCAGGAAAACCGTCGCTTTCAAAACAGCTTCCGGTTGTCTCAGAATGCTTATGCTCTGTCGGTGTCACGCCAAGAAGAAGGCATATGCGGTGGACCACCGCTGATGGGACTGAAAAATGTCAATAAACGACATCACTTGTCTAACTAGATGCACTGAATCATGCGAATACTCTGTCTCTTACGAAAATTCATGGGTGAGGTATTGGATTGGACTAGAGTGTCTGGCGGAAGAGACCAAACAACGAGGTCATCGGTGTCATCGGATTAGGGAAGGATGGGGAAGGGAGTCGGCGGTGCGCTTTCAAAGGAACCATCCCAGCATTTGCCTGGAGCGATTTAGGGAAATCACAGAAAACCTAAATCAGGGTGGCCGGGCGCGGGATTGAACCGTTGTCCTCCCGTATGCGAGTCCAGTGTGCTAACCACGGTGCCACCTCGTTCGGTGATCGAGGTATTTTTTTCTGTAAAATGTTGAGTCTGTGATCAAACCAACCATTCCTACTTTATTTATTCCGGCACTTCAGAAAAATCCATATTCCTAATTTACGATGTCAATTTTTCCTGCGCTACGAGTCGGCATTCGTTGTATGAGCTAGACTCACTGGGAAAAACACGAAAAATGACGCTGCTTCCGTCGACCATCAGATAGCGTCGAAAACGACGTTAATATACGTAATTTAATACACTGCTGGCCATTAAAACAGAAAAATCACGAAGGCGGCAAGCAATAAACGTCCTATTCACGTGAATTATATTACGTGCTTGGGTATGCAAATTGAGCCCAACTGCGAGAAGTATACTGCGCAATAGAATTAAACGATCAGTTTTCTTGAAACCCCTTAATTCCCACTCACTGCGACGCGAGTATGCAACCTTAATCTGCGATGGTGGGAATGCATGGCGCCCCGCGACCTTACCCCGGAGCTCGGCGACGCTTCATACAGTAAGGTCTCGACACACACGAAGAAAAGGTCAGAACTCAGACGTTCATGTGAAGCCAAAGGTGAATTAATGACGTTACACTGACACCAAATTTCACCAAAATTCTGCCCAACGCCATCGTGAACGCTCCCCGTCGGAAGGTCGGTACAACCCCGCTTACCCACATTTTACCCCTCTTTTTGGGCCCTCTTGGATGGAGGTTAGAACTACAACGTATAGCGTTGAAATTACGTGATTTTCTTATGAGTGGCCGGGGAAAACGTTACAATCACACCATCACTCAGAATCAGCACACAAACGCTCAGGAGGTGGCAACCATTCCCTTTCCTAGGGCGATGATTCCCGCACATCTTACCGTCTACAATGACAGTTCGCAGTCTAATGAGCAGCAGGAAAACGCTCTGCATTGGTTTCGGGTCATTCAGGCCAAACCCGGTTCGGCGTCCCATTTGGTATACAGCAGGATTACCACTGGTACGCATATCCTGCTGGCCGGAGTGTCCGTGCGGTTCTAGGCGCTACAGCCTGGAACCGAGCGACCGGTACGGTCGCAGGTTCGAATCCTGCCTCGGTCATGGATCTGTGTGATGTCCTTAGGTTAGTTAGGTTTAATTAGTTCTAAGTTCTAGGCGACTGATGACCTCAGCAGTTCATAGCGCTCAGAGCCATTTGGATTTTTTTTTTTTTGAGAGAGAATGTACTGATCTCTGGAGTAGAGTTGAAGCAGCGTGGAACGACGTACCTGTATATGCCATCGAAACCCAGTTCTACTCGATGGACAGCCGATAAGGGGCCTTTGTTTCTGCTATAATAGTCAATTGCGTTATGTGATCAAAAGTATCCGAACTCCCACAAAAACATACGTTTTTCATATTAGGTGCATTTTGCTGCCACCTACTGCTAGGTATTCCATATCAGCGAGCTCAGTAGTCATTAGACATCGTGAGAGAGCAGAATGGGGCGCTCCGCGGAATTCACGGACTTGGAACGTGTTCAGGTGTCACTTGTGTCATAAGACAGTAAGCGAGATTTCCACACTCCTAAACATCCCTAGGACCATCGTTTCCGATGTGATAGTGAAGTGGAAACGTGAAGGGACACGTAGAGTACAAAAGCGTACAGGCCGAACTTGACTGTGGACTGACAGAGACCGCCAACTGTTGAAGAGGGTCGTAGTGTGTAATAAGGATTCTACCCAGACCATCAAACAGGAATTCCAGACTGTATCAGTATCCACTGCAAGTAATGAGAGAGTTAGGCGGGAGGTGAGAAAACTTGCATTTCATGGTGGAGCGGCTGCTCATAAGCAACACATCACGCCGGTAAACGGCAAACGACGCCACGCTTGGTATAACGAGAGTAAACATTGAACGATTGAACAGTGGAAAAAGGTTATGTGGAGTGACGAATCACGGTAAACAGCGTGGCGATTCGATGGCAGGGTGAGAGTATAGCGAATGCCCGGTGAACATCATTTGTCAGAGTGTGTAGCGCCAACTGTAAAATTCGGAGGCGGTAGTATTATCGTGTGGTCGTTTCTTTTCTTGGAAGGTGCTTGAACCCCTTGTTGTTTTGCGTGGTACTATTACAGGACATGCCTACACTGAAATTTTAAGCACCTTCTTGCTTCTCGTTGTTGAAGAGCAATTTCGGGATGGCGATTGCATCTTTCAACGCAATCGAGCGGCTTTTCATAATGCACGGCCTGTGGCGGAGTGGTTACAAGACAATAACATCCCTGTTATGGACTGGCCTGCACAGAGTCCTGACCTGAATTCTATAGAACGCCTCTGGGATGTTTTGGAAAGCCGACTTTGTACCAGGCCTCACCGACCGACATCGATATGTCTCCTTAGTGGAGCTCTTCGTGAAGAATGGGCTGCCATTACCCAAGAAACCTTGCTGGTTGAACGTATGCATGCGAGAGTGGAAATTGTCATCAACGCTAAGGGTGGGCCAACACCAAATTGAATTCCAGCATTACCGATGGAGGGTGCCACGAACTTACAAGTCATTTTCAGCCAGGTGTCCGGATACTTTTGATCACATAGTGTATATGTATTCCCCCAAATCACATAAAAGTTAATCAAGCATTCTTCCAAGAATTAAGAGTCTAGACAATACATAAAATTTCATTATTTGCTATCACGCCTGATGATGCAATTTTAATCAACACCAGTGGATTTACCGAATAATGTTGAATTTGCGGAAAGAACATACCAGTAACGAACTCAGTCTAACGAATATGTCATGCTAGTGGAATATACCTGCCAAACCGAGACTCGAAACAGGACCCTCAGGTTTTTGTGAGCAGTCACTTCAGTAATTAGGCATTTCCACACAGGTGCTACTCTTCTACTCTTTCTTTCACACGCCGAAAGTATAGGGCCTTTGACGTGATAACGTGCGCTAGCTTCGTTCTACGCCATTGCGGTAAGCGAAGATCAGTTGTCCCATTTCTAGCTTCTCATATTACATGTACGACCAGAACGAATAAATGAAAATGAAAAGTAAGCAAACAAATAATTACCTCGTTTGTCACTGCCAAAACTGGAAATATTTGGAAACTTGTGACAAGTTCCTATGGAACCTAACCGCTGAGGTCATCGGTCCCTAAGCTTACACACTACATAATCTGACTTAAACTAACTAACGCTAAGGACAACACGCACACCTATGCCCAAGAAAGGATTCGAACCTCTGAAGGGGGGGGGGGGGGGGGGGGCGGCGGAGCCGCGCAATCCGTGACAAGGCGCCTGAGACCAAACGGCTACTCCGGGCGGAGTCAAAACTTACACTATGTGATCAAAATTGTCCGCACACCCATATGTAATGCGGAATTGACCACTAGATGTCACAACAGGCGGACCTGACAGTATATAAAGCGGCGGGAAATACTGTATTGTCAGTAAAGATGCAGTACCAGCAGAATGAGCTGGTCAGCAGAGTTCGAAAGTGGACTTTGAAAAATGTCACATTGTTGCCTTGAGCTGCTGGTAAAATGCTTTATTCGCACAACGAACATAGTAACGAAATGATAACAGATACAAATGTGAACCATTTACGATATGGCTTCCGTAATAAGTTACTTTACTGAGTTTATTTTCAGTGTATAATTAATGGTTTTATCATCTGACAACAATGATTTTACATTTAGCCTAACATGAGGCTGTGAATACTTTTATGTGAGTACTTGACAATTCATTGCGTCTGGGTTGTTGTTAACATTTACAGTTTCTAACACTTTCGTGACAATTTAGCTTATAACCTTACTTATGTATTATTTTATTTGGTATATAAGAACTTGATGATTGTCAGACAAGTGAAACTGGTTATGTAATTAAAGTATTTTACCAGTAGCTCAAGGTGGTTGTGCGACATGTTTCAAATACGTAAGCGCAGTGGGATATCACCTTCTAAAAATATAGTGGACGAGACACTGAATTTCACCCATCAGGAACATTTTAGTCCTTCTAGAGCTGCCCCAATGGACTGTCGGTGACGCGATTGTGGATTGGGAGTAGAAAGGAAAAACCACAGCTGAACCAAGGCCAGGCAGACATCTTCTGACGGAGAGGAGCCGTCGAATATTGCGGAGGGCGGTTGTAAGGCCAGGCAGACATCTTCTGACGGAGAGGAGCCGTCGAATATTGCGGAGGGCGGTTGTAAAATGTAGCATGAAATCATCGGAAGGATTCACACGTGTGTCACAGAGCACTGCCAACAGTCTAACTAGCACAACGGTTGTTTGAAGAGAGTTAAAAAGAATGGGGTACAATGATCGAACAGCTGTTCATAACCCAGATATACATGTCTATATATGTATATATGTGTATATACATAGTCACTGCTAAGCAACGGTTACCGTTGTCACGCCAATATTCAAGAAAGATAGTAAGAATAATCTACTTAATTACAGGCCCATATCAATAACGTCGATACGCAGCAGGATTTTGGAACATATATTGTGTTCGAACTTTATGAATAAACCTCGAAGAGATTGGTTCGTTGACACGCAATCATGCCGCGCGGGATTAGCCGTCTGTCTTAGGCGCTGCAGTCATATACTGTGCGGCTGGTCCAGCCGGAGGTTCGAGTCCTCCCTTGGGCATGGGTGTGTGTGTGTTTTTCTTTAGGATAATTTAGGTTAAGTAGTACGTAAGCCTAGGACATTAGCAGTTAAGTCCCATAAGAGTTCACACACATTTGACACACAGTCAACATGCATTTAGAAAACATCGTTCTCGTGAAACACAACTAGCTCACACATGAAGTGTTGAGTGCTACTCACCAGGGATTTAAAACTGATTTCGTATTCTTGGATTTTCAAAAGGCTTTTCCATACAAGCGGCTTGTAGTGAAATTGCTTGCTTATGGAATATTGTCTCAGTTATGCGACTGTATTCGTGATTTCCTGTCAGAGGGGTCACAGTTCGTAGTAATTGACGAAACGTCATTGAGTAAAACAGATGTGATTTCTGGCGTTCCCCAAGACAGTGTTATAGGCCCTCTGTTGTTCCTTAGTTATATAAACGATTCACGAGGCAATCTGAGCAGCTGTCTTGTTTGCAGCTAATGCTGCCGTTTATCGACTAGTAAAGTCATCAGAAGATCAAAACAAACTTCAAAACGTTGTAGAAAAGATATCTGTATGGTGTGAAAATTGGCAATTGACAATAAATAACGAAAAGTGTGAGGTCATGAAGATGAATACTAAAAGGAATCCGTTAAACTTTGGTTACAGGTTAAATCATCAAATCTAAAGGTCGTAAATTCAACTAAATATCTAGGAATTACAATTAGGAATAATTTAAATTCGGAGGAACGATTAGAAAATTTTGTGGCTGTACGCTTGTCCGTCCTCTTTTAGAATACTGCTGCACGGTGTGAAATCGTTAGCAGATGGGATTGACGGAGTACATCGAAAAATTTCAGAGAAGGGCAGCACGTTTTGTATTACCTCGAAATAGGGGACAGAGTGTCATTGAAATGATACAGGATTTGGGGTGGACATCATTAAAAGAAAGACATTTTTCGGTGAGGAGGTATCTTCTCACAGAATTCCAATCACCAACTTTCTCCTCCGAATGCGAAAATATTTTGTTGACGCCGACTTATATAGGGAGAAGCAATCATCATAATAAAATAAGAGGAATCAGAGCTTTCACGGAAACATGTAGGAATTAGTTTCTTCCACGCGATGTACGAGATTAGAATAATAGAGGATTATTGTGAAGGTGGTTCGATAAATCCTCTGCCAGACACTTAAATGTGATTTACAGAGTATCCATGTAGATGTAGATGTAGATAGAGGTGTGGTAAAAGAGAGACGTTACTGGACATTGGATGACTGACAATCTGTGATTTAGAGTGAGGAATCATATTCCATCCCGCAGCAATCCAATGATAGCTTTTGCGTTTGGTAAATACCTGGGGAACGTCATTTGCTCTTCGTGTATGTTGCTAACAGTGAATAACGAAGGAGGTGGTGTTACGATACAGGAATGCTTTCATGTTCAGGGTGTGGTCAGCTAACTGCACATAAGAAAGCGCAAGAGGTGGAACCATACAACACATTTACAGCATTGTGTACTGTACAGTTCACAGACGATGATTGTTAGTATCAGCATGTCAACGCACCCTGTCATAAATCCCGCCCGGCTAACCGCGCGGTCTAACGCGCGGCTTCCCGAGCGGAAAAACGTGCCGTTCCCCGGCACGAATCCGCCCTGCGGTTTAGTGTCGAGGCCCGGGTGCCGGCTACCTTTGGATGGTTTTTAGTATCAGTATGTCAATGCACCTCAACGAATGCGAGTTGGTTTCCCTTATTCCGCCTGAGTTACACTGTGTCGGCAATTGCTGCACAAACTCTGTCTTCCACATACGCGTACACAATAATTACGCTACCAAGCAAACATTTGTCTGGTTTGGGACGTTCCCGGACGAGTCCACTGGGAGCCGAATGGCACAATAATCCTGGGTTCGGTGTGGGGCGGCGGTGGGGTGGGTGGACTGCTGCGGCCTGTTGCGGGGTTTTGAACCACTGAGGGCTCTCTGTCGTTTCTAGGTCCCCAGTTTAAATACACAATACACGCAATACACCCTGTCATAAAGCAGCAACGGTGAGTCAGTGGTATGAGGACAGTAAAATACTTGATATGGGCTGGCCTGCCCAGAATTCCCATCTGAAGTCATCCTTAAAACGTCGACTTCGCAGCAGCTTCCTGCTCTTGTTTTCGCTCTTGAAGAAGACTGTGTTACCAGTCCTCCACAGACATTCAGTCACATCACAGAAAGTGTCCCCAGCAAAATTCAACTCGTCGTAAGGGTGGAGCACTTACGCACTCCATATTGATGTCTACTAATACGTGTCCAGATACTTTTGATCAGATAGTGTACCAGCTGTAGAACTATGAAACCAGAATTTAGTTGCAATAATTACACGTCTGTTGTTTGAAACTGATAAACAACATTTTATTCAAAATATTCTCCATTGCTATTTATACATTTCTCCCACCTCTCTGGCAGGCTATAGCGTGCCCCAGTGATGCAAATACACACCTCAAAAAAAGTTTTGAATCACCCCGATTCTCAGAACTCCTGAAGATAGAGTTTTAGTGTGGCCATTGTATCACAGACACAGTCCCATTTACTGTTCACAGATGTCACTGAAAACACGACTAAAGATGTAAACAACGATGCATGAGCAGCGCCCATTAGACGGAGGGAGTCCGACAGCCCACCAGTTCCAGTCATTCCACCAGGAAGGAGGTACACGGCTCATGCTGTCTGTAGTTCAACCATGCCTAGACGGTCAATACCGCGGTTAGATCGCGTCCACATTGTTACTTTGTGCCAAGAAGGGCGCTCAACAGGGGAAGTGTCCAGGCGTCTCGGAATGAACCAAAGCGATGCTGTTCGAACATGGAGGAGATACAGAGAGACAGGAACTGCACTGACAGGCCGGTCAAGGGCTACTACTGCAGTGGATGACCGCTGCCTACGGATTATGGCTCGGAGGAACCCTGACAGCAACGCCACCATGTTGACTAATACTTTTCGTGCAGCAAAAGGACGTCGTGTTACGACTCAAACTGTGCGCAACAGGCTGCATGATGCGCAACTTCACTCCTAACGTCCATGTCGCGGTCCATCTTTGCAACCGCGACACCATGCAGCTCGGTACAGATAGGACCAAGTCGAACGGATCACTCAGAATTGGCATCACGTTCTCTTCAACGATGAGTGTCGCTTATGCCTTCAACCAGACAATCATCAGAAACGTGTTTGGAGGAATCCAGTCAGACTGAACGCCTTAGACACACTGTGCAGTGAGTGCAGCAAGGTGGAGGTTCCCTGCTGTTTTGGAGTGGCATTATGTGGGGCCGACGTACACCACTGACGGTCATGGAGGGCATCGTAACGGCTGTACGCTACGCGAATTCCATCCTCCGACCGACAGTGCAACCATATCGACATCATATTGGCGAGGTATTCGTCTTCATGGACGACAATTCGCGCCAACATCGTGCACATCGTGTGAATGACTTCCTTCAGGATAGATTGAAAAAGACTGTTTATGGACGACGTGACCCACCAATCACTCTGAGGGATCTAGGCCGAATCGCCGTTGAGGAGTGGGACAATGTGCACCGACAGTGCCTTGATGAAATTGTGGATAGTATGTCACGACGAATACAGGTATGCCTCAGTGCAAGAGGACGTGCTGCTGGGTATTAGAGGTACCGGTGTGTACAGCAAACTGAACTACCACCTCTCAAGGTCTCGCTGTATGGTGCACAATATGTAATATGTGGTTTTGATGAGCAATAAAAAGGGCGGAAATTGTGTTCCTGTTGATCTCTGTTCCAATTTTCTGTACAGATTCCGGAACTCTCGGAACCGAGGTGATGCAAAACTTTTTTTGATTTGTGTAGATGCTAATCCGACGGGGCCAAGTCTGGAGAATACGCCACATGCCCTAGTATTTCCCAACTGAATGCCTGGATCGATTCCCTGACCCGTTTTGCTGTGTGTGATGGGACGTTCTCATGGAGCAATATGACTGTGTTGCCCTTTTCCATATTCTGGTCGTTTCTTACGTAATGCTTTATTTAAATTGATCATTTGCTCTTGGTACGATCAGCGCTAACGGGTTCATCAGGTTTTAGCAGCTCATAATAGATGACACCCTTCTGATCCCACCAAACACAGAGCATTGTCTTCTTTCCAAACAGATTTCGTCTTGCAGTGGATGTCGATGGTCTGCATGGATTCACCCACAATTTACGTAGATTAGGATTCTCAAAATATATCCACTTTTCCTTAACCTGTCACTATTCGATGGAGAAACGACTTTCTTTTGTATCTGGCGAGCAGCATTTCACGAATGGTCTTTCGATTTCCTTGCTGTCTTTTATTCAGTTCATGCGGAACCCATTTTCCCACTTTCTGCACCATTCCCATAGCTTTCATCCGTATAGAAACGGCTTTCTGCGTCACATTCAATTCCTCCGTGAGTTCCTGTTGAGTTTGAGTGTCACCTTCATCCAATAAGGCCTGCAATTCGCTGTCTTTGAACTTTTTCGATAGCTTTCCCCGCTCGTCGTTTCTCGCGTCCAAATCACCACTTCTGAATTTTTTTGAACAACTCGAAACACTGTTTTCCCAAGAGCATGTCCGCAGAATACTTCGAGAAGCTTTTGACGCGATTCTGCAGCAGTTTTCTTAAGATGATAACAGAAAACCAATGCTGTCCGCAAATCGTAGTTCGTAGGCAAAGAACTAGACATGTTTACGGGTTTGAAACAGATGCCGATGTATGGAATTTGGGTTACTATGTGTTGACATTCGTCGTCAACCGTTACAGGAAAGAGATGGCTCTGCAGTCGCGGTCCCATGTTCCTACGTTGACGGCAAGCACCATCTATAGGAAAATTCCGGTTTCATACTTCTATAACTGGAGGGTAACAAAATGATTGGAATGTAAGCGTTAAACATGTTTTCGGTGTCATTAGTGGCAGCTCATTAGCTCAGTTGTAGAAGGAAAGCGGGAGACAAGGACGAGACCTGTGGTTAAGGAACCATCCTTATGTTCATGAAATCACAGAATACCTAAATCAAATGACCCGTTCTCCTCTCGAACACCACTTCAGTGTTTTAAGCACTGTGTCACCTAGCTCGGAAATGGTATCCAGGATCGAAAATTGTCCGAATATTAACGGCAACTGCAAAGAAAAATAGACTTAATTACATGAAAAATATAGTTTTCATTTCTTAGTATTGATGGTAAATAACTTTGAATGAATAATACTGTAGTTTTCCACTGTATCTGTCATATTGTTATGTTTTGAAACATCGCGTGTTAACCCTAAACTCGTGTTAGAGGAGGGAATGGCGGGAAGTAATAGTAATCAACACCTGTGATGACTGTGCACAAAGAGATGGTAATTTCACGGAAGGCCGTTACGGACTTTGCTCTCTCTCTCTTCTTACTTGGTTTTGGAATGGGTGGCTGTAGGGACAAGATTAATCTTTAATCTTGTGTTTCTTACGGAAAATTGTCTTTTTCGCCTCATCGCCAGCAGATGGACGCTGGCGGAAACCACAGCCTATTGTGTCTACATTGGAACAGAGTTCTAAGTGTCTTGCAGCATCATGTTTTCGGGGAAGTTACGGTTGAATCGCGCCTAAGAAAGACGTGCTCGCTTAGCGGGGTCCGACACGGAACTGACAGCATTAGCGGTGAGAGGGAGGTCTGGCAAATCTTAAGCTACCGGAATAACAGGAGAAAGGATTAAACACGGCTGAAGTCTTATACTTATTTGTAGCAGTCGCTGAACGAAATAGTGACAGCTCTCACACGTCACTAGAAGTGATCCGGTCACAGTATCTTCCGAAGCAAGAAGTGCGGCACTCCGTTTGTTAATAATACAGTATTTTTATGCAATTATACAAGATAATACGTCAAGGTTTTGAGGGGATACTTCATCATATGTCTAACCTGATTTGATAGCAATAGTGAAAACAGTGAAATACACATGTGCCTTTAGTTTCTTCATCAGTATTTCTAACCAAAACGCAAGCACACGAAGTTCACTAATAAGCGACGAATATCATACAAATGAAATTTGTTGTATAACCTCAGCAGATAGTTTTGACAGCATGTCATCGTCTGCAGACTTAATAACTTTGAAATGGTGTACCCCTCTGGCTCACAATTTTAAAATATAATACACATCTATCACATCTATTTAACACTCTGAAAGTAAGTGGGCCTGAAGTATGGCCCAGAACACAGTCACTCGAACGGTCGAACTGTGTGAGCCAAGGAGGTCACGCAGCATATTCTACTAACGGTTAATTCGACACGATCTATTTTGATGCTTCTGTGCATCAAGAGTTCTATCAAATCGGGCTGAATTAGTATTTCTAGCATTAGTATTTCTACTCTTCAGAGTAAGTAGCCAAGACTGTAATCATTATGTCTCCCAAATAAATAACTTGTAATGTGCAGGGTAATAGCTTTACAGACTCTTAATGAGGTTGGCATGCGCCTGTGCTGAGCTGGTGCCTGACCGAAAGGTAGCCCGTTCCAATCCTGACAATGAGAGACTTTTCATTGTGGGGATGTTTCAAATAATAATAAGAAGAAGAGAGGTTCCTGGTTACTAGATTGTAGGCTGATCTCTTGAATTCTGGGCGTAATATTTGCCATTTAAGTCGTGATCTCAGTTCATTCTAAATATCGTACCAGCCGGTATGTGACTTGACCTTTCCAGTTATTATTCTCGTGTCAAAAACATACAGGTACATGTACATACACAGTTATGATTAAATTACTTTTGACCAAAGCGTGGCCACTTCCAGTGCATTTTCTGTTGCTTGTTTGAAGGTCATCTTCTGTACAGATGACAGGATTCAATCGACACTGAAGCATGTGCCGGACTGTGTGTTCTTCTCCACGGTCACACCGAATATCATTTGGATCAATGTATCCCCATTGTGCCAGGTTTACTTTCGATCTTCCATCTCCGGATCTCAGTCTATTCAGGGACTCTCAACTTCTCCATTCCCCGTCATGGCCTGGAAGTAAAGCTTCAACAACTCTCTTCCAACGAGGGGGAAGGTAGGGCGTAGCCTAGCTTTTTAAGCAATGGTTCTAAGTTCCAATGATGTCCTAAGGAAACTCTTCCTTGACTTAAGTCGTTGCGGATGCTGTTCATGCCCATACAGAGGATGGGTAATTTCCTGTTCCACTACCTTTCTTTCCTTGTTCGCAGCTATCTCTCTTGGAACAGGTCGCGAAGCTATTCCTGCGAGGTGGTAAAGCCATTCGACTGGAGTGGGTTTCATGCAACCTGTTATAATTCTGCAGGTTTCGTTGACAGCTGCATCCACCCGTGTGGCATGAGCTGAATTATACTAAATAGGACAGGCATACTCTGCCACAGAATAGCACAGTGCCATCGCAGATATCCGGATCGTTTCAGGTTGACTACCCCACTGTGATCCAGCCAGTTTCAGTAGGAGATTGTTCCTCCTGAAGACTTTCGACTTGCATTTCACGCAGTACTTTTTGAAAATGAGAGAGCTATCAATTGCCTTTCCTAGGTATTTTGGAGTCTCTTACTGCTCCAGTACACCTTCGACCATACTACTTTCAACTTGCAAGTGACTTCCTCGTTTCTCAGATGAAAAGCACACATGTGGGTCTTTGAAAGGTTTCTTTTAAGCTCGTTTGTGTTGTAGTATCTGGATAGATCATTCATGAGATTGCTCTCCACTGATTCAAAATCTGTGCTCTGGGTGGTTAGAGCGAAGTCGTCAGCATATAAGAAGCTCCTGGTGTTCTCGAGTCAGAGGAAGTTTCCCATCAATATGACGTATCAAAAACGTACTAGTTTTATCAGGTAATTTTTGACACGTTGTATCACATATCTTTAGGGACAAGTTATTTGAACCGTTGTTAACTGGACGTAAAAGTCATCGGAAATAGCAACGGGAACATAACAGGCAGAACCTGAAACCGCCACGGTACTGGAGGCGTTGATTTAGGAAAAAAGCAGGAAACCTGTATCGGAAGGGGAAGAAGGGTGCTATCCTACAATACATAGGGAAATGTAATACTAGCTCAAGCTTTGGTCTCGCCTTACTTCTTCCCCAGTACGTATTCAATGTATTCACTATACTGCCACAGCGTTGGGTAAGAAATCTTCGGGTGGTACTTGTATATTTTGACAAACGGTTTCTAGTGCTTTTTGCCAATCATTTACCGCTTCTTTTACTTTAGACGATGCATACGGAGAGATACGGGACAGAGGGTTTTACTACCGAGTTGTAGTGTTGGAGCGTAGTGTAATGTGGAGAGGTACTTGGACGAGTAGATTTGCAGCAGTAATAAACCGTTTCATACGTGGTGCGACTGTTGCCTATGGCTAGGTTCTAGATCTCGTTCGAGAGATCCACTCTCCTAGGTACTTGAATGCGGATACTTTACTTATATTAGTGCCGTCTATTGGAACTTTAGATGGAATGTCCTTGATTTTGGTCATGAATTCTGTTTTCTGGATGTTGGTTGCAAGCTGGTCTTAATATCAATAAATTGCAGTTTTGGTTTGCTTTCCCCTTTAACATTATCTGTGGGATCGTTCCAATTTAAGTTATTCGTAATTGTAATACTTAAGTATTCACTTGAATTTACAGCATTCAGATTTGTGTGATTTATAGTGTAACATAAAGTTAGCAGATTGCTTTTATTGCTCATATGGATGAATTCACACTTTTCATTAATTAGAGTGAGTTCCCACGTTTTGTACCCTGCAGATATCTTGTCTAAATCATATGATGACATCAGATGACGGTAAATGATAGCGTCATTTGCAAATAGTCTAAGAGGACTGCCCAAATTGTCTCCTAAATAGTTTATGTACATCAGGAGCAACAGAGGGTGTCTAACAATTCCTTGGGGACCGTCAGGTATTACTTCTGCTTTACTCGATGACTTTCAGTTAGTTATTACGAACTGTCGCATTCCTGACGGGAAATCACGAATCCAGTCACTTAACTGAGACAAGACTTCAGTGGCACCTAATTTAATTAGGAGTCACTTGTGAGGAACGGTATCAAAAGCCTTCTGGAATCTACGAGGATTGCCCAGAAAATGATGCACCGCATTTTTTCTCATCCCAAAACAATGCTACGAATGCGAAACGTTACATATGTATTATTTGAAGATTTATGAGTGTGAGCGGCGAGCTTCCGTCACTTCCGACATATAGCGTAGCCGCAGGAGAATTTCAAAATGGCGTATGTAGGTGATGTACGCTATAAGCAACGTGCCGTCATTGAGTTTCTCACTGCAGAGAAAGAAACTGTGGGGAATATTCACAAACGCTTGTGCAAAGTCTATGGAACATATGCTGTCGACAGAAGTAAGTCGCTGGGCACGGAGGGTGAGGTCATCAGAAGGCCGTTCGGCGCAGCTCCGCGGTTTGCAGCGGTCGGGGAGACCATCCACGGCTGTCACACCTGACATGTTGCAGCGAGCTGATGTCATTCTCGAGGACAGACGCATTACGACTCGGCAGTTGGCGCTGAGTCTGTCAATCAGCAAACGAAGTGTGGCTCCGCCACCAGGACAAGGATTGGTACCAACGGGGCCTTGTTTCGCGCTGGAGGAAGGCCATAGAGCGGGGTGGAGATAACGTAGAAAAATAGGGCGTGTAGATAAAACACCGTTCTTTCGTGTCTGTAATTCTCATTATGTTCAGTAAAGAATTGTTGATGAAAAAATGCCGTGCATTACTTTCTGGGCAACCCTAGTAAAAATATGGAATCAGTCTGACGTCCCCTGGCCGGCCGGAATGGCCGAGCTGTTCTAGGCGCCACAGTCTGGAACCGCGCGACCGCTACGGTCGCAGGTTTGAATCCGGCCTCGGTAATGAATGTGTGTGATGTCCTTAGGTTAGTTAGGTTTAAGTATGTGGTGTGTGTACTGTAAGACCTTCAGTACACACACCATCAGATTATTTGACTTGTCGCTCTAACGAAGTAGGCGAGTGTCAGCAATATGTCTCGTGGTCTTATCGTAGCGTGTTTATCTTCAGCCGTTAGGTCAGACGATAGAAATGCCACTTGCACGCTTAGAGTAGCAGATTGACGGTGACCAACTTTAAACAGAGCTTGATAAATTTTCACACACATTTATTAAAATAATAACAAGCATTAAAATTACTTAACTTGGTTCTGGATGCTATTTACAATTGACAAAGTTCCTTTGGTATTGGTACGTTAATCTTATTCTCACGTATATCTCTGATACTTGACAAAAGTGCCTATACATTTATCTTCATGGCTATGTACAGGAATATGGTAATCTTATTAGGCGCAGACTGAAACTTGACTATAGACTGGTACAGACAAATGTAGACTGGTACAGACTGGTGCAGAGAAATGCAGACTGGTGATCGGAGGTCTGTACACTCATAATACCTCGCGCATTCATGTATCACTGCGCGAGTGTGATCCGCGAGGATTGTTAGCAGCAATCTCATTGGCTGCTTTACATATTAATACGCGGATCGGCGGGGGCAGAATTTGGTCCGTCTCTATGGCAGCGCCATCTCTTAGTGTGGAGATGGACGAGCGCTGCGCCTGCGCTGTTGTGCTTAGTGGGGCGCGCTCTAGTGGGAAAGTTGTGTACCCGCTGACTACGCGGAACTATGTACACAACAAAGTAGTTCTATATACGAAGACAGTAACTTGTTCTCGAAAGAACAATTACTGTTGATGACTGTGCAGCTTTTCCCTTTACTAAATGATGACTAACTGAAAACCTCAGCTGCCGACAGGTGTTGTTGATATACCTCGATGTGGACAGCTGAAAATGTGTGCCCCGACCGAGACTCGAACCCGGGACCTCCTACTTATATGGTAGACGCTCTATCCATCTGAGCCACCGAGGACACAGATGAATAGCGCGACTGCAGGGACTTGTCCCTTGCACGCTTCCCGTGAGACTCACATTCCCAACTGTCCACAATTCTATATATGTATTGTACCTTATAGACATTTGCCCACCCACTCATTACTCGCACACGCTTTGGCGATTCCCGTAAGTGTTTGGGCAACCTGTGCGCATTCGCACAGACGAAGGTCAATGGCTGGGTTGCCTTTAACTATATATACGAAGACAGTAACTTGTTCTCGAAAGAACAGGTACTGTTGATGACGTTGCAGCTATTTTCCCTGGAATAAATGATGAGTAACTGAAAAAAGCAGGAGATCTCGGGTTCGAGTGCCGGTCGGGGCACACATTTTCAGCTGTCCACACCTGTCGGCAGCTGAGGTTTTCAGTTAGTCATCATTTATAAATTAGTTCTAAGTTCTAGGGGAATGAACTCCCATAGCGCTGAGGGCCATTTTTTGACGTCCCTTGTCTGTAGTGAGACATAGTAA
Source organism: Schistocerca gregaria (assembly GCF_023897955.1). Taxonomy (NCBI): domain Eukaryota; kingdom Metazoa; phylum Arthropoda; class Insecta; order Orthoptera; family Acrididae; genus Schistocerca; species Schistocerca gregaria. The sequence continues at coordinate 452,264,181 of NC_064923.1, forward strand.
TGCTTGTTTTCCGTGGCATAGGTCTCGGCGCCGGACAAGCACAGAGTGTCTTCGGCGGGCGCGAGCCGGTGGCGGCCACTCCCCGGCCGCAAGGGGCGGCCCCGCCCACGCACACGGCAACCGCCGGCAGCGTCACCTTCCACGGCAACATTCGCGACGAGGCCGCCTATCTGAGCGCCTCCTCGCTGGGAGGGCAGGGCCACCGCTTCGAGACGAAGCGGCCGACGGCGTCGCTGGGCAACTACTCCCCGGGCCCCCCGCCGACTACCGTCACGCAGTACCCGCAACAGGCCGTAGCGCTCTTCCAGCAGCAGGCGTACACGCCGAGCTACGCGGAGCAGCCGGTGCACACGTCGGCCAGCGTCGTGGGCTTCACGCTGGGCGTGTCGGACGACCGGGGCACGACCGCGGGGAGCCAAGTGGATACGCCCGCTCAGCGCCCTCAGCAGTACTTCCAGCTGCAGCAGCAGCAGCCGCAGACGTTCCTCCGCGACCAGCCGGGCGCGCAGCCCAACTCGCTGCAACGACCGGGCGCCGGCGTTCGTCAACCGGACGGTGTGACGGTCGCCGACAAGCCGGGCAGGAAGCGGCGGCCTTCCGCGGGCCAGAAGAAGCCCGCGTACGCCGAGGCCACCGGGGACGTGCAGGACGCGAGGACGCAGCCCCAGCCTCCACCGCACCAGCACAGCACGTACGTCCTCCAACAGCAGTACCGACCGGAAACGCAGCAGAATGCGCAGCAGCAGAACGCGCTGTCCGCCTCCTGGCCGCCCACGGCACCTCAGCACCACGTCGCTTCCGAGCCGACAGCTCCACAACAGGTGTCTACACAGCAAGAGGCGTCGCTGCGACAGAGGCACGAAGGTCGCAGGCGGCCACCGCAGGCTCACCAGCCGGAAGCTTCCACGCAGCAACCCGTCCAGTACCAGGAAGAGGCGGCCCAGCAAGACACGCCTCGTCAGCACGCTAGGAGGCCACCCCAGAGGCAACAGTTCTCGCCGTCTGCTCGAGGGCCGACGTCTACTCCCCAGCTGGAACAACCCACGGCAGGTGGAGAATACCGTCCGCAGCGGCGCCGCAGACCTACCCAGACCCGGCAGGAGCGCCCGGCAGTCACTGCACCCGGTGAGCAGGACACAGCGCAACAACAACAACAAGTTGCTATCAGTCAACAACAGACGTACTACCAGAATACGGCGAATCTGCAGGCCAACGAGGATGCTGCCACTGCACCAGATGCTGTGGGCGAGGTTCCCTCGGCGCCTTCAGCACCGGCATCCGCTGATGGTCAAGTGCCACGTGAGCACCTTCGGAGGAGGCCACAAAACAAGCAGAAGTACCATATCACCATGGATAGCGACAAGCGGACAGTCGGTAGCAACGACTGGGAACAGGCGCAGAACACTGTGAAGCCGACTCGCCCACACACGAGAAGGCCAGTGCAGAAACAAAACACGCAAATCGACTTTGCTACGGAGGAGAACTCTGCCACTGATAGTGCCTACAGTCAGCCACAGCTCACAGCTCAGGAGGGCCGTCCGCAGCAGAGGAGAAGGCCAGTGCGTCCTCAGCACAGAAACCCTCCAGCGTCTTCGCTGAACACTTACCGCAGTGAGAACTATCCCCAATCCCAAAGAGACGAAGAAGCGTACACGAATGTGGTTAACAGGCCTGAAGAAACGCCTCATGAAGACGCATCCCCAGTTCCTGCACAAAACCAGGAAGTTGAACAACAAGTTTTCACTCGGAGACCTTCTAGCAGATATTCTACGACTGAGAGTATCGTCCAGGCAGCAATAGAGTCCCAAGTCGAAGGGCAATCGAGCCAACGCACGAGAGTTCGGCAACAGCACGTCTCCCGCAGACCTGTGCAAGGGAGCCAGCAGGAGGAACCGACTACCGTCGCCCATTACCGGAGGCCGCTCCACCCGTCGAGGAGACCGCAGTACAAGAAGCGCGTTCGCCCGACTAGTCCGCAACCGGAATACGACAGCGAGCCGGCAAGCCAGCAGGAAACGACAAACGATCCCGTCAGTCAGAGCGACAATTCGGGAGATTACGTGCAAGACTACAGGCTGGCGGAATTGAAGAAGGTGCAGAGGCATCGCTACAAACGGCCACAGGCGTCACAAAACTTTGCCGAAGACGTGCCGGCGCGCACTGCGGCCGTTGCCAACACGGCTTACCAGCTGCAGTCCAGTTCGCCACTGGACGCCGAGGACAATTATTACGCCGTAGACCAGCAGACGGCGCCTGCCCCCGCGCAGAAGGTCCGCCAGAGGGTCAACCAACAGGGTCTTATCCGGGGCAAGACCAAATATCACAGGGAGCAGCTGACCGAGACAGACACGCCTTTTCCAGAACCGACGGAGCAAGTCTACGTGGAAGAGTTGCCAGTAGAGACGGAATCGGATTTCGAGAACGATGTACTGGGAGGCGGAACCGACGCGCGCTTTCCGTCGGCGGCAGATTACGCTGCTGAAGACGATGACTCGGCCTCCGCTGTCAGCGAGCCGCCGGCGACGACGACAACGACGTCGACGACGACGAGCACCACCACAACGACGACAACGCCGGCACCTTCCACCAGTAGGCCAGCCAGCACCGTCTCCTCCGCTCTGGAGAAGTTGCGTCAGAGATCAAGGTAAGGCTATTACTTCCATTCACCGCTCTGGGGATTTGCAGCATCTGGATGAGAAAAGAGATCGAGGGATCTTATGAAGAGTCAAAATTCGGAAACGATATAATTAAGCTTACTACCTGAGCCCCATCTTATTCTGTTACTCGCTCCTTTGAACGGGAACGCGTTATGCAGAGCTTGGTGTCGCTCGCGTCCATCTAGAAAATGTAATGATTTTACTATTTTATGTTTCTAGTTTTTACTGAGTTTAACTAAGGCGATGTTGGCCTGATTATTCGATGCCCTTTGGTGACACTGACTAAAGGATTCTTCCAAGAAATACCAAATTAAGGTATTTGCTCTTTCAGTATTTGATCTGTTTATACACGCTTTTAGGTTATCCAAGTCTGCAGAACGCGATCGCGATTCTTAAATAGATGTATTTGTTCTCTGTTTTCTATGTAGACAACCTGAAGATGCGTAAAATAAGGAGAAAGGCGTCGTTGAAAAATAAAAAAGCTAAAATTGTAACCAAGACTGTTTTTAACCAATACTGATATAATTAACGTTCTTGAATGTTTGCTGCTAGGTGACTGTAACACTAGAAACGCGTAGCAAACAGTAATGTGAACAGTAATTTGTAGTGGACAATATTGTCTCGATCATCTATAACTCGTTCATAAAATAACTTTAAGCTGTTAGCAAACTGAATGTTTGACCACTTTAGTCAATCTCAAATGAGTCGCCTTTTTCCCCGTCCTATTATTGAACGACGTATAGTTTCAAGTGGAATTCAAAACACGGTACAATATTTTTACTCTCCACTTATACTAAGTACCTCAAGCAGGAAAGCTATATTTCTATGTGAAGCCTGTGTACGGTGCATGAATAAAGTATTATTTATTTATTTAACCTGATCTGATTACGGCCATCTAGCCCTCTCTTATATCGGGCCAGGGTTTCATACAAACAATGCCTTTTTTACATCATAGTTACTTAAGAAATAACAATTGTAATATGGCAGAAGTGTTAAAATGATTTGAATGTTTATTGTGACAATGTGAATAAGAGTACTATGAACTAATGAAGTAAATACTGGCAATACTTCTATTACTGCCTCTGCTGCTGCTGTCACTAATGGCTCTCAGCACTATCGGACTTGACATCTATGGTCATCAGGCCCCCAGAACTTAGAACTACTTAAACCTAACGACAGCACACAACACCCAGTCATCACGAGGCAGAGAAAATCCCTGACCCCGCCGGGAACCGAACCCGGGAACCCGGGCGCGAGAAGCGATGTCACTAATAATATTATAATAATGATGATAATAATAATGATGATAATAATGATAATAATAATAATAATGACAATAATAGTGACAATAATAATGACAATAACAACAATAATGATATTGACAGATGTACAAAGAATTTATAAGCGTACAAAATACATGTTTTCTGCTATAACGAGTTCTGTGGAAAAGAAATTTAAGGAGACTGCACCAGCTAAAAATGTGGGAAATGAGGAAGATTGCTTGGAAACGGGGGTGTACAAGGGTAATGAGTGCGCTAAGGGACAATGGTAATCTTTATTGTTGCTTTAGTAGAAATGTTATTAACAGTCTTTTGAAGCTGGAGCTGTTATTCAGTTGTCTTGTATAATGCAAGGGGTTATTTAAGAGTCGGATTTCTGCTACTGATAAGGACTTCGAGAAAATGGAGTTGAACACAAAGGATTTAGCTCTGATAGGAACGGGTGTTTGTGGCATATTGTTCAGACAAGAGTATTAAGATCGAGGAGAGATGTGACGGGCGGCGATCGCTGGTAAGGTAGTAGAAACGGCAGAGGGTACGGGAATCTCTGCGCTTGCCTGTCCGCAGCCAGGATAGCTGTGCATATGATGGTGAAAAATCATCAGAGAGTCAGACATCACAGATATAAAGAACACAAGCATTCATAACTAGTTCCAGGTGACGTGAGCTCTCCTGAGAAAGACCTTGCAGGATGGCATCGCTGTAATCAACAATTTGTAGTGTAACTGTTGGTACAAGTTTCTGTTTCAGGTCAAGAGGGAAGAGCCTTTTTTATTTTTGCAGGGCTTGGAGAGATGTTGATGCTTCCTTGCACATTGGAGTTACGTGCTCAGTCCAGTTTGGATTTTCATCTGTTATTACTCCTAGACTCTTTGCCGAAGGAGTATATTTGTCTGTGTAGCCTTATGGGACAGTGAAACATAGGCAGTACGAACAAGAATAATATAGGAGCTTTCGAAGTGTTGTGTTACAGAAGAAAGCTGAAGATTAAGTAGGTAGACAGAACAACCACTAAAGTAATCAGGTCGGTGAGGAAACATCCTTATGACTCAACTTGACTAAAAGAAGGGATAGGTTCACAGAACACATGCTAAGAAATGCTCTGAGAAAGTATCATTTAGGGTTAAAGATGGTTGGGTTTCCCAATTTCGTGGATAATAAGCCCAGATATACCAATTAGTACCGCCGGGGTTTTGGATGTTACCTACAATTATTAGCAAAGTCTCTTTCTCGTATGAATCTAGGGAAGAGGAAATTTGCAAAGGCAGTTAAAGTTCAAGTAAAAGACGTAAAAACTTTAAAATTTTCCTGTGACATTGTAATTCTGAGAGACGGAAAAGGACTTAAAAGTTCAACTGAAGGGGATGGATACCAGCAAAAGTAAAGTGACAGTGATGGAATGTTGACGAAGTAAATTAGATGAAACTGAGGAAAACAGCTTTTGGGCCGAAAAATTACTGACGGGGCTGAATTAAAGAGGCTACAATACGCAGACTGGCAATACCGAAGAAAGATTTTCTTGAAAAGAGAAATATCATCAAGAATAAACTTAAGTGTTAGGAAGTATTTTCTTAAAGCATTTGTCTATGTAGCCTTATGCGGAAGTGAAACATTATAAGTATAGACAAGAAGAATGTAGAAGCTTTGGAGAAATTATGTTACAGAAGAAAGATATTTAAGTAGGTAGACAGGATAATCACTGAAGTTGATTACTCAGGTCGGCGAGAAAACATCTTTATGGAACAACTTGGCTAAAAGAAGGGATAGGTTCATAGGCGACAGGCTGGGACATGCTATGTGAATGTTTGCTACAGATAAATAAATGCCGTGTGACTAGGGCCTTCCGTCGGGTGGACCGTTCACCGGGTGCAAGTCTTTCGATTTGACGCCACTTCGGTGGCTTGCGCGAAATGATGATGATAAGGACAACACAACACCCAGTCCCTGAGCGGAGAAAATCTCCAACCCAGACAGGAATCAAACCCGGGCCCTTAGGATTGATACTCTGTCGCGCTGACCACTCAGCTATCGGCGGCGAACTTGCTAGAGATGAACAAAGGACATTGGAATCCTAACTAAAGAAAGCTAAAGTTATAAAAGTATTTAAGAATAAGAAGAAGGTTCAAATGGACATACACTGATGGAAGAAGCCTCTAGAAGAGCGAAGCGTTCCAAAGGATTGGAAAAGGGGACAGGTCATCCCCGTTTTCAAGAAGGTACGTCGAACAGATGTGCAGAACTATAGACCTATATCTCTAACGTCGATCAGTTGTAGAATTTTGGAACACGTATTATGTTCGAATATAATGTCTTTTCTGGAGACTAGAAATCTACTCTGTAGGAATCAGCATGGGTTTCGAAAAAGACGGTCGTGTGAAACCCAGCTCGCGCTATTCGTCCACGAGACTCAGAGGGCCTTAGACACGGGTTCACACGTAGATTCCGTGTTTCTTGACTTCCGCAAGGCGTTTGACACAGTTCCCCACAGTCGTTTAATGAACAAAGTAAGAGCATACGGACTATCAGATCAATTGTGTGATTGGATTGAGGAGTTCCTAGATAACAGAACGCAGCATGTCATTCTCAATGGAGAGAAGTCTTCCGAAGTAAGAGTGATTTCAGGTGTGCCGCAGGGGAGTGTCATAGGACCGTTGCTATTCACAATATACATAAATGACCTGGTGGATGACATCGGAAGTTCACTGAGGCTTTTTGCAGATGATGCTGTGGTGTATCGAGAGGTTGCAACAATGGAAAATTGTACTGAAATGCAGGAGGATCTGCAGCGAATTGACGCATGGTGCACGGAATGGCAATTGAATCTCAATGTAGACAAGTGTAATGTGATGCGAATACATAGAAATATAGGTCCCTTATCATTTAGCTATCAAAATAGCAGGTCAGCAACTGGAAGAAGTTAATTCCATAAATTATCTGGGAGTACTCATTAAGAGTGATTTAAAATGGAATGATCATATAAAGTTGATCGTCGGTAAAGCAGATGCCAGACTGAGATTCATTGGAAAAATCCTAAGGAAATGCAATCCGAAAACAAAGGAAGTAGGTTACAGTACGCTTGTTCGCCCAATGCTTGAATACTGCTCAGCAGTGTGGGATCCGCACCAGGTAGGGTTGATAGAAGAGATAGAGAAGATCCAACGGAGAGCAGCGCGCTTCGTTACAGGATCATGTAGTAATTGCGAAAGCGTTACGGAGATGATAGATAAACTCCAGTGGAAGACTCTGCAGGAGAGACGCTCAGTAGCTCGGTACGGGCTTTTGTTAAGGTTTCGAGAACATACCTTCACCGAAGAGTCAAGCAGTATATTGCTCCCTCCTACGTATATCTCGCGAAGAGACCATGAGGATAAAATCAGAGAGATTAGAGCCCACACAGAAGCATACCGACAATCCTTCTTTCCACGTACAATACGAGACTGGAATAGAAGAGAGAACTGATAGAGGTACTCAGGGTACCCTCCGCCACACACCGTCAGGTGGCTTGCGGAGTATGGATGTAGATGTAGATCTAGATGTAGATAGGCAAGAGTATTCCCGAAATTTCATTACTGTACATTAATTATTTTTTGGTATTGCGATTTTTTTTCCGTCAGTGTAGATAAATTTCCACTTCATGAGAAAGAAGTCAACTTTAATCCCGAATCGATTACTTATATGAAACTGTGAAGTCTGGTAAAGTTTGCGGAGTAACAATGGAAATAAAAAGAACTGAAGTAACGAAGAAGTGAAAGCTGAATACAAAAGTTTTCCGTGAATATACAAGAAAGTGAATACATGTCAAGCTGTGAAGAAGGTCAGGGTAAGGCAGTGCTCACACAACTAATTTCGACAGTCTGTGAGTTTACATGGGAGTTCATGACTCGCTGTAGTTTGACATTTTCCAAAGACTCATTCGGTATGATACTCATTCTCGGATAGTTTACCTGGCAACGCACTGCCCGCGTGAGGCATAGATCAGGGTTCGAGTTCTAGCATAGAGTCATCGAAAAAAGGTATTTGGTTTGAAAATCAAATTATGAAAGCTGTAGAAACCTCTTTACCAATGTACCATTTTTAATTTTACGAATGAAGACTAATTTCTAACGTGTATTGCTTGATCCTGTGTATTTCACATTATATGTTACAACTACTAACGTTGACATTGCCTTCAGATCACGTGCGCTTTGCGTCCCCTTTGTTGCGGAGTGCCCGTGGAGCACAGAAGCTACTTGGGCTGCCTAAGCAACAGGGGATTTAACTTAGCCTCTGGCGTGTGGCAAGCATACGAATGACATGTACAAAACATTGCGTCCACATGCAGATTTGGTGATCGTGTTGTAGATGCATAACCAAAACCACAACAAGAGGTCTTAGATTATACTCATGCTATAAAGCAGATTTCTACAGAAGGGGAGACGCTACTCGTCTGGGGCAGATGGCTTTCGTCGTAAATAGTACATGTGGTCGCACTAAAAAGTGTCTAGGGATGCCAAAATTTCAGGTCTTTCCTTGTGCAAGAACCACGCAAAAAATGAAATATCTCGGTTCTTTTTGAAACAAAATTTATGTTGCTACAATACTGTTGACGATAGTTCACTTGTGCAGTGTGGTGTAGTTGTTATAATATAAGCTCGCTATTGCGAAAAACAATGTTCCAAATAAAATTCAGAATAAAATAGTTTTGCCGATGAAAGTAAGTCGAATTTAGTCAACGACCTTTCCAGATAGATTAATTTGCAGCTTTATTACGAAACGTCAGTTGTACACTGTTCGTAGCTTCCTTGGTCGTGACTTACGGTCTGATTGTAACACAGATCGTAGCACACGCGAGGATGGCGTATTTTCGAAGACGGGCCCGTATACGATCGGAAAGTTCTGTGACTTATATTAATTTCCACTCATCTATATAAGTCCCCCTGCACACCAGGAAGACTTGAGGCGCTAGTCTGTTCAACCGATCTTTGGTACCCTTTTTGCTGTGTTGTCCGAACAAGACACAACCACACAACCACGTCAAAAGCACCACAGGCGCAAAGATGCGAGCTGGTCCCAGTGCTATAGACTTTCCACTTGCTCGAGTTCCAGCAGCGTTATGAGCAACGCTGAGGCTGAAGATACCGACTTCGCCTCGGCTAATTTCCGAGCGAGTGCAATCCGCGAATGTCTGGACGGCAACGGACAGAAGTGTACTTGGAAGACAGAAGAACAGATCTCGCCCACTAGGTTATAGATCATCGTCCAGGGCTATCTTAGACAGGGAATGTCGTTTAGTGAACTCTTAGAAGTGAACAGACAGTTGTTGTAAATTACATTTGTTATGTACTGTCAAGTTCACTTACGATTCTTTGCACTTAGCAGTTGCCGGCCATTTTGTGTTATATTAGATGCAGTAATGCAGATTTAATCATTCAACAAGTGACAAAGATAACTAAACCTTTTTAACTATTAGTGCGACTTTGTTACTAGTTTGTCGGAGTGCTGTAGAACTTTCGTTCTTCTATCCTGTCACCTGACCCAGGGGTATAGCTGTGTAATAGCGGCAAGGAGTAATTGTCTTAGCAGTGTACTGCACCATAAGCCGTTTCACGAACTCACAAACTTGGCCTGCACAGCACTGGCGACGAGGGTTTTCAAACCCTTTGACAGCCAATTTTACGTCGAAAACGTTAATCCACGGCTGTTTTAATTAATTTCTTAATCAGAAGCAATAATAGGAAAAATATTTCCCACAGTTTCGTTTTCAAAGGGGTGGGATGGGGGTAGTGCATACAGGATTAATAGTAAGTACCTCCAGGGTTTCAGAAGACGAGTGCGCAAAAACCACAAGACACACTGAAAACAGACACACGTCAGTGGACGGAGTATCATTCCAAGCTCGTAAGCGGCACTGTAGGTGCTAAATAAGGGCTTCGCCTGTGATGGGGCAAACGTCAAAACGTGCGTGCACTTCACTGAGACGTATTGTCTGGGAAGATACGACACCGGCCCCCTTTGCAAATCTGCTTATTTGGTTTCCGACTTACACACACGAACTGATTTATTGCGTCAACAGGGAGCGGATGATTTGTCTACACGTTCTGGTATGCTTACTCCTTAGTGCAACTACGATACGGCAATATAATTATAAGATTTCTACAAACCATTAGCCGGCTGCCGTCAGCCAGTGGGATGCAGCAAACTGCCACTGCTTCCCTGATAACTTATCGTGTCACACATACGTCCCAGTCGTCGTAAAACCGTTAAATAATTTGTATGACTGAACAAGATGAATACACGGAAGCGCCAAAGAAACTGGTATAGGCATGCGTATTCAAATACAGAGATATGTAAACAAGCAAAATGCAGCGCTGCGGTCGGCAGTGCATATATAAGACAACAAGTGTCTGGTGCAGTTGTTACATCGGTTACCGCTTCTCCAATGGCAGGTTATCAAGATTTAAGTGAGTTTGAACGTGATGTTGTAGTCTATGCACGAGCGATGGGACACAGCATCTCCGAGGTAAGGATGAAGTGGGGATTTGCCCGTATGACCATTTCACAGAGTATCCGTGAATATCAGGAATCCGGCAAAACATCAAATCTTCCCCATCGCTGCAGCCGGAAAAAGACTCTGCAAGAACTGGACCAACGACGACTGAAGAGAATCGTTTATTGTGGTGGAAGTGCAACTATTCCGCAAACTGCTGCTGATTTCATTGCTGGGTCATCAACAAGTGTCAGAGTGCGAACCATTCATCGATGTCGGTTTTCGGAGCGGAAGGCCGATTCACGTACCCGTAATGACTGCACGACACAAAGCTTTGCGCCTTGCCTGGGCTCGTCAACACCGACATTGGACGTTTGATGACTGGAAGCATGTTGTCTGGTCTGACGAGTCCCGTTTCAAATTGTATCGAGTGGATGGACGTGTAAGTGTATGGAGACAACCTCATGACTCCATGGACTCTGCATGTCAGCAGTGGAGACTCTGTAATGGTGTTGGGCGTGTGCAGTTGGAGTGATATAGGACCCCTGATACCGTCTAGACACGACTCTGACATGTGATACTTATGTAAGCGTCCTGTCTGATCACCTGCCTCCATTCATGTCCATTGTGCATTCCGATGAACTTAGACAATTCCAACAGGACAATGCGACACCGCACGTGTCCATAATTGCTACAGAGAGGCTCCAGGAACACTCTCCTGAGTTTCAATACTTCCGCTGGCCACCAGACTCCCAAAACATGAACATTATTGAGAATATCTAGGATGCCTTGCAACGTGCTGTTCAGAAGAGATCTCCACCCCCTATTACTCTTACGTATGTATGGACAGCCCTACAGAATTCCTGGTGTCAGTTCCCTCCAGCAGTACTTCAGACATTAGCCGAGTCCATGACACATCGTGTTGCTACACTTCTGCGTGCTCGCAGTGGCCCTACACGATATTTGGGATGTTTCTTTGGCTCTTCAGCGTATATAGCACAAGGGCCTCCTTGTACGGTAAAGTGTAGTTGTTATAATTTCAGTGCATTGTTAGAAACTCCTATTTTGTAGACAGTGAAATGTAACCGAGTCCCTGTATGAATTGATATAACTGTTGGGCAGAGTTGCGTGTGCTGTTTCAGCCGGACAATTGACAGGTGTTGAGGGAGTAAGAGTGCCTCTGTGTGTGTGCAGGTACAACGCGACGCGACCTCGTTTCAGCGTGCGGGACTTCCAGGAGCGGCTGAACCGGCTGTCCACCAGCACTGCGGCGCCGGAGGCCTCTGCGTCAGAGGCCACGGAGGCGGCGACTGCCCCGCGCTTCTCTGGGCGCACGCGCGCCTCTACGGCCGCCCCCGCAGACCTGGAGGCGGTTCGCCCCCGGCCCGCTGCCCGCGACCCCGCCCGCGTCAACAGCGCGCGCTACAGGGCCTCTAGTGCCCCCACCTCCACCACGGCCGCCACGCCCTCCACTAGGTACTGTACGCACGCCACGAGAAGTTGCAGCATCTTGTAGGCGTGTCATGTGGCACCGAAGCTACAGCCTCAACTATCAACATTGTTGTTATATGGGGGTTGATGTGTTACGGATGCGCACTGAGCATTTTCCTCTTATGTAATGAATATAAGGTCCACCTGTTATGCAAACAACTGTTTTTTTTGTTTTTTCGTATAAATCCAAACGTCTTTCCACGCTTTTGTGCCAACGTCAGTGGGTATCCCTTATTCAGTTCTGGAAAATGTTTTAATTTAATTATATTCTAACGAAAACCACACCTAAAAACAGTTTTTGCCTCTTTTTGTTATTATCTTCGTTTTTCTTCATTATTGGGTGATGTACAACTCTATAAATTTTTGGATACTGCAATTAAATGGTGTTGCCGTGAATAGGGTTGGGTATTTAACAAATCACTTTACTTCTAAACGTAATTTTGTTGTGAGAAAATATTTTATGACTCTGTTTTGCAGTTAGTTATAGTCACCAAAATATAGTTGTGAAATACTTTCGCACAACGAAATTACGTTTAGAAATAAAGTGATTTGTTAAATCCCGAACCGTACACACAGTAACATCATTTAATTGCAGATAACAGGTGACAAGCTACCAACACCAAATGATTTGCAAAGAGTTCTACTTAACCTAGTAATTGAGAAAAATTTAGGTAATAACAACAGGAAAATTGTCTTTGGGTGTAATTTTCGTTTGAATCATACGTACATAAAACATGTTTACATTTTACAGATCTGAATAAAGAATATCCACTGAAGATGATACATAGGTGCTGAAACACATTTTGGTTCGTATGAAAAAATAGAAACAAAAGAGTTCTTTGGATAACATGTCGTCCTTATAACTAGTAATTCTGCAAACAAGGCTACTACGAAGGTTGCAAAACCAAATGATGAATACTTGGTTCTTAGCCTGATTCTAACTCCTCACGGAATGGACATCTACTACTTCAAGTAACTACTACTACTACTACTACTACTACTACTACTACTACCATAGTTGCACGAAGAACAGTCGGTAATTATCTACACTTTCGTCATGACACACATCCATAACTCTCACACTGCCTTCTGCCCATGCTCTCTTACTGTTGGTACCACTGCAGTAATGTACGCACAGTACGTCCCTGACCTCTGTAAATGACAGCTTAAACATACCTGTTCCACTCGTAATTTGCACCGAAGAGGAACAATGAGCAATGGTTCGATTTGTTAGGTCGTGAGGGGTAAAAGGGCCTGAATTCATTTTAGATTTTCAGGACAATGCGGAGACAGTGCCGTGTCACATAGGAATATTTATTTGCTGATCGAAACGTTTAAAAGTGATCGGAAGAATGCGACACATGAAGAGGAGCAGGACGTCTGTTGACGTCAACCATGGTCTAAAAGATTTAGCAAGCGCAAGGGATGGGCTTAGCTGATGGGTGAGTTACCAATGATATGATAGGTGAAAGAAATCGCCGACGGGGAAGATATCAAGCATGAAGGGATGGAAGTGGTTCGCAGGTGTCAGCGTGTCTTCGATTACCACCACAGGTCCCATGCAAGCGCAGGAGAATGTCTCCTATAGCATAATACGCTCTCACCAACCTGCATCAGTGGCCTGGTGCACGTTCCGAGCCACCGTTCATCTCGATGACAGGGTTTGTAGAGACCATCATTGAGCTAGTGTGGCAAAAATGTGATTCACCCGAAGAGCCGACACGTTTCCATTGACCGACGGTCGAATCCCGATGGTCGCAAGCCGACTGCAGTCGTAACTGACGGTGTCGTCGAGTTAGCATGAGAACACGTAGGAGTGATCTGTTGCGGAGCTCATCGCACAACAATGTACGATGAACGGTGCGCTCCGAAACACTTGAGCGTGCACCAGCACTGTGCTTTTTCGGCTGAGGTGCCACAGGTCACCATCTATACTATTTCACAGTGCAAAATATGCCTCCGAACCGCACTTGCTGTGAAGAGTAGTCGTCCTACCATTAGCACCTACGGGTAGTCTCACTATCCTTCTACCTGTATCTCTTTCCGTAGATGTAAATGAACATCCGTCCAGCTCCGCCGTTGTCGAGGTACTCGTGCACAATCTATGCGTAATAATAATCCGTTCTTTCTCAAAGTCGCTTATCTCAGTGGATTTCCCCATTTGCAACCAGTGTCTTCGCTAGGGCGATCCCCCGTCCACGTCTGCTCCGGTTACATACATGACCGCAGCGTCACCAAGCGGCATCCAGCGTCGCGGTGGGCAGTGGTCATAATGTTTTGGCTTATCAGTGTGAGTGCTTATATATACAGAGTGGTCCATTGATAGCGACCGGGCAAAATATCTCACGAAATAAGCATCAAACCAAAAAACTACAAAGAACGAAACTCGTCTAGCTTGAAGGGGGAAACCAAATGGCGCTATGGTTGGCCCGGTAGATGGCGCTGCCATAGGTCAAACGGATATCAGCTGCGTTGTTTTAAAATAGGAACCCACATTTTTTATTACGTATTCGTTTAGTGCATAAAGAAATATGAATGTTTTAGCTGTACCACTTTTTTCGCTTTGTGATAGATGTCACTGTAATAATCACAAACGTATAAGTACGTGGTATCACGTAACGTTTCGCCAGTGCGGACGGTATTTGCTCAGTGATACATTAAAATGGACCGTTTACCAATTGTGGAAAAGGTGGATGTCGTGTTGATGTATGGCTATTGTGATCAAAATGCCCAACGGTCGTGTGCTATGTAAGCTGCTCGGTATCCTGGACGACATAATCCAAGTGTCCGGACCGTTCGCCGGGTAGTTACGTTATTTAAGGAAACAGGAAGTGCTCAGCCACATGTGAAACGTCAACCACGACCTGCAACAAATTATGATGCCCAAGCAGCTGTTTCAGCTGATGTCGCGGCTAATCCGCACATCAGTAGCAGACAAATTGCGTGACAATCGGGAATCTCAAAAACGTCGGTGTCGAGATTGCTACATTCACATCGATTGCACCCGTGCCATATTTCTACGCACTATGCACTATGGAGACGACTTTGAACGTCGTGTACAGTTTTTTCACTGAGCACAAGAGAAATTACGGGACGATGACAGATTCTTTGCACCCGTTCTATTTAGCGACGAAGCCTCATTCACCAACAGCGGTAACGTAAACCGGCATAATATGCACTGTTGGGCAACGGAAAATCCACGATGGATTGGCGGGTTAATGTATGGTGCGGCGTCATGGGAGGAAGGATAATTGGCCCCCATTTTATCGATGTCAATCTAAATGGTGCAATATATGCTGATTTACTACGTAATGTTCTACCGATGTTACGACAAAATGTTTCACCGCATGACAGAATGGCGATGTACTTCAAACATGACGGACATCCGGCACACAGCTGGTGTGCGGTTGAAGCGGTATCGAATAGCGTATGTCACGACAGGTGGATTGGTCGTCGAAGCACCATACCATGCCCCGCACGTTCACCGGATCTGACGTCCCCGGATTTCTTTCCGTGGGGAAAGTTGAAGGATATTTGCTATCGTGACCCACCGGCAACGGCTGGCAACATGCATCAGCGCATTGTCAATGCATGCGCGAACATTATGGAAGGCGAACTACTCGCTGTTGAGAGAATTGTCGTTACACGTTGAAAGTATGTAACCAAAATTTTATCATTTTATTCTGTGAAAGTATCAGTGATGAGATTTTTCTAAATTAATTATTCAGCAAACCTGCATCTGACTGCGTCTGTGAACTTTTTCTTGCACTCCTCCATTTTGCCAGAAATGAAACATGTATTTGACTCAGCAATCAAGTTTAAGAGAATAATGCCGTTTGTGCACTGGCATTAAGATGGTACTGGAGAATTAACTTTTGGCCCTGATGTTTACTTGGTTCTTTCATCGGTTGGTAACTTTCGTTTACTACTCATTTTCATATTCAGTACAAGCAAAGGATGTGGATTATGATTCAGGCTATTAGATTTAAACACAATGTTGACCTCAATATATATATTGTTAAAATTTTAAGTCATTCACAAAACCTACTATTTCAAACATTTTAATAGTGCGAATCACACTTACAAAAAATTTTACATAACGCTTACTGCATCAAACTTTGGCCATAAAAATCCTAACTCTGAACATTATCTAACAAAAACCAACTTGAAATGATTTGATATCTTCTCTCATTTACGTGCTAAAGTTTAGTCAGGGGTAGCGACCTAACTTAACGCTGTCACCACACGTCTGCTTCCTCCGGGCACCTAGCTGCGACACCCAGTTTTTTTTTTTTTTTTTTTTTTTTTTTTTTTTTTACTGTGCGCGCCCGGCCCTATTAACCATCAAAGATCCTCCTACTCAAAGATATTATCCTCGCTCCACCTTGCGATTGGCAACTACCGACTATTTTCTGGAGCTACCCTGATCAGACCTTAGCACATACCTTTAAACGTATTGCCAAATGCATTGAGGTTGACGGACATGATTATGAGCATTCATTGCATTAATGAGGTATTTGCAGGTAATCACGCTGTAACAGCATGCGTTCTCAAAAACGATAAGTTCACAAAGGTACTTGTATCATATTGGAACAACCGAAATAAAATGTTCAAACGTACCTACGTCCTGTATTTTAATTTAAGAAACCTACCTGTTACCAATTGTTCGTTTAAAATTGTGAGCCACACGTTTGTGACTATTACTATCACAAAGCGAAAAAAGTGATCCAACTGAAACATTTATGTTTCTTTACGTACTACACGAATACATAATAAAAATGGGGATTCCTATTTTGTAAAAACGCAGTTGATATCCGTTTGACCTATGGCAGCGCCATCTGGTTTCCCCCTTCAAGCTAGACAAGTTCCGTTCTGTGTAGTTTTTTCGTTTGACGCTTATTTCGTGATATATTTGGTCCGGTCACGGTCAATGAACCACTCTGTATATATTGGATCGATATGTCTTGTAAACATCTGGCATGCTTTGGTCATCACAATTACACTCAGAAGTAGCCTTTGCATTTGTGAAGTAATGTTTCTACTTGGCTCTGCCTGCAGGTACAAGTACAAAAGCCGCTACCGGTCGACGCTAAGCACGTCCACAACCACAGAAGACCCGACAGTAGCGACGACGGTTTCAGCGCCGACGCCGTCGGCCATCGTCTCGCGGCCTTCGCTGCGCACCAAGGGCATCTTCTCGGCGGTGCGGCCCAACCCGCTACTGCGTACCGCCACCAGCGTCGCCACCACCACCACCACCAGCACGACCACGACGACCACCACCACGACGCCAGCCGCACCCACCACAGTCGCCGCCGCTGCCGACTCAGCCAACGAGACGCCGTCCGCTCCCTCGGCGCCTTCTGCTCCGGGTGTCTTCGGCGTCAGGACTGCGCAGCCGGCCGTCGGCGTGGACGACGAGCAGTCTCAGTCGCTCAGGATTGCCGAACTGACTCTGGCGGCGGGTCCGCGAGCGCCCAGTAGCGCCGCCGTCGCCGCCGCCGCCACGACGCCCGCGCCGCAGCCCCCTCAGCAGACGACGGACCTACTGTCGGCCTACTGGGCGCAGCGGGAGCCTTCGGCGCCGCCTGCCCTCTCCACGCACGCCTCCCCGCACTACGCGGCCGCTGCCGTGGACACTGACCACCCCAGCTCTGCCGCCACCCCCGCCACGGCCGCAGACTCCGTCCCGGACCCGTCGTCGACGTCGCACCAGTGGAGTGACGACGCCGTCCCGCCCACGCAGATGATCGCCGACCTTACGTCATCCGCTTCGGCCTCAGACTTCTTCCAGAAGTCCGTGCCTTCCCAGCACTCACTGAGGATCACCATGGCAACCGACGATCCCATCCTGCCACTCGAGGCCTTCTTCCCCTCCTGGGGTGGGAAGGAAGACAGCAACCGGCGGTAGCGAGCTAATCGTTCTAGCTACCGCCGAGAGACTTCATCGTAATCACCGTCATTGTTCACTATTATTTATTTTTCGATAACATTTCGGTTACGACAAGGATTATTTGCTATTTGAAATATTTATATGTAAATCGTGTACAGGATGTACCGTAACGATAGCGATAATCTCCCAGGGGTTGTAGAGTCTCCTTTGAGGAACAAGTCGAGAATGGAGATCCATGGCAGGAAAAGTCACCCATACACGCTGCGATGCATCGAAGTGAGAGGGACCAACGCCTTCCGCGAAGCCGCCTCTTCATTTAACATGTACATGTAAATTCTGCAAGTCGCCATAGGGTGTATGGCAGAGAGTACTTTGTACCACTACTAGTCATTTTCTTATCTATTTTTGGAAAACATTACTGAAACAACCAGCAACTTGATTAGATAATTAGAAACAGTAATCCGTCTTGATCGCAAATTGTTATCAAAAACTAAAAAATACAGGTGAACGGTAGCCGGTTTCGGTCACGTCTACATCATCATCGGACTATTTCTGTGTAGTGCAAAAGATTACTCTTCTTAGTGAATATCAGGTACCAAAATTATAAAGTCTATCTACACAACACGATCATAAGAAACTAGAAAAACGTTTTTAGAGTTAGGTGGTAACCAGAGACGACAAGCGGAGCACTGCCAATTGTTGGGGACACCCCAAGCAACTGCTAACTACCATCAAAATGGTATCGTTATAGAAGAGAAGCTCTCTCCCACGCTTGCTGCATGACATCATGAATTCCAGACACATGGTCTGATGATGAACTAGGTATAATCTAAAGCGGTTAGCAATGACAGGTAACCTCTAGCGTTTAATAAAAATTTGCCGTCAAGACTGTAATATGAAATTTCCTTATCTGTCTCCAATCGCAATTGAAGTGAGAAAAAAAACGACTCTTACACGGTTCCGTATGAGTATTAATTTCCTTCATTTTGTCTTCACGGACCTCGCGCGAAATGTACGTTGGCGGCAGTACAATCGTTCTCCAGTCAGCTACTAATGGTGGTTCTCCAAATTTTCTCAGTAGTATTCCTCGAAATGAACGTCGTCTTCCCCCAAGACGAACCTCAGGTGAACTGTCGAAATGGGCTTCACAGCACTCAGTTGGTTAGATGGGATCGAACCCATTTGCATCTGCGACAACAACATCGCTGATGTTCTGTGAGAGTTAAAAGTCGCGTTTGTTCATAGTCTAACACAATGCGTTAATCCCTACGAATACGACGTTTTGTAGCGCCGTTGGTAGACAATTTACAGGCATGGATTCCCGTCCTCAACTTGTTCCTCGAGATACCCTCTATGAACCTTCCAAGTTTTTCGGTATCATTTTGTACACATTGTTTGACTCAAATGTGTGGTGCTCAGTGATGTACTGTCTTCAGGAAAAACAATCGAAGGGTTAATTTATTGCCAATCATTATGTGATTAGTTATTGACAGCGTTATTTGAACGAAACGGGGGTAGGGTTAAAGTCTCTTGCAGACAGCATGTCTTTCATACATTCATAAGCAAGAGTCATTTAAAAAGCATTTAATGTGTTCGGCTAAAAGCATTACCCGCACACATGTGGACTTAACAAAGACGTCATATTGTGGTGTGCTGCGGAATTTGTTTTGGGCCACGGAACGTACTGGAAGCTTTGTTTGTGTAATTGTCATTATCTATTTATTAGTTTACGCAAGTATAAGAAGGAGATTCAGTGCACATGTGATTCATCCATACCATCCAAGTATCTTATCGCTTCCTTTTTCAGAGTAAATTATGTACAACTATCCAATCTTTTGTATTTAAGAAATATTTATCAATAAAACCTATGCTTTTTATGTGATGTGTGTAGTCAATATACCACTGATGTGAAACTTTGTTGACACATCACCCACATTTCCAGTCTATGCTTCCTAACAATGTGTGAACACGTAATAAGATAACTCTGTTGGATTTGATAATTCATTTGCTACGTCACCACTTCAGCATAATGTAACTTAATTCTTAACCTAGGGTAGTTGCGTATTATCGTATTGATGGGATGGTTTATTCGCGAGGTCTGAAAGGTAAGCATAGACCGCATGGCAGATATGCGCAATCCAACAGTGAAATTTTTGATTTGGGAGGTGATGAACAGATGAATTTTTCGCACCAGGCTGCCACATTTAGAGAGATAGCGTGCATTATTAGGCCTAACTCCCAAGCTGACATAAGACACACTCACTACCGGCGTTTAACCAATATCTAAGGACACCAGGGAACGAAATTATAGATAGTAATCAGATAACATCCAGTGCAGCATATAAATGCCAAGAAAGATAGACTGGTCCTAGTAAATTAGAAAGCTAAATATAATAAGAGAAACATCCCATTTAAAATGTACACAACACTTAAAATAATACATTTGTTGGTGCACCAACAAATATTTCCAAATGCCGTGCAGCTGTCGTCGTCACCATTGTTGTTGCTGTCTTGGTTTGGCGCAACTATCCTCGCTCGTCAGTCGTGTTCAAGCCTCTCTATCTCTGCATAACTTTTGCAACCTCACTCCATTTCAACTTGCTTGATGTATTCATCCCTTGGTCACCTCTACAGTTTTTAACCCTAACATTTCTCTCCATTACCAAACTCACGATCTTGATGCCACATGATGTGTCCTATCAACCGATCCATTACTTTAAACATGTTCTGGCATAAATTTCTTTCTTCCCCAGTTAGATTCAGTACCTCTTCGTTTTTTGCTCGATTCCAATTTTCAGCATTCTCGTACATCACCATATTACAAACGCTTATAGTTTCTTCTTCTCTGAATTACTATACGTCCACGTTTCACTTCTGTACAAGGCTACAATGCATAATAATGCCTTCAGAAAAGATTAGCTGACAAACTTATATTACATGTTAACAATTGTTTCTTTTTCAGAAACGCTTGCCTTGGTAATGCCAACCCGCATTTTACATCCTCTCTACTTAAGCCTCAACAGTTGCTTCGCGACTGCTCTTAGTGTCTTAGATCCCAATCTAATTCTACCGGAATCACCTTGTTCAGTTCGTCTGCATTGCATTACCCTTATCTTATAACCTCTCTTCAGGACACTATCCTTTCCGTTCAACTGTTCTCTTTAGTGCTCTGCTGTCTCTGACAGGGTTATAACTTTAATAGTCGCAACTATTTATTTACAGCTCACACAAAAACTACACGCGTTTCAAAGTTTTACTGACTTTCAAAGTAGTCTCCAGCATTGTGTATAACCCGCTGCCAGCGATGTGTAAGTCGTAGGATACTCTTAGCAGTACCAGTTGTGTTGACAGTTCGACCGTTGTGGTCTGTTACCCGACGAATTTGTAGCAGCTCTGAAGCGAATGCCGTAAGGTGTTTACTTCAGTTTAGAAATCGAGTTGAACTCACGAGGGATTAATTCAGGGGAGTGCAGTAAGTGGTATAGGACTTAGCAGCCCCATCAGTCAAACAAATCAGTAACAGCTT
This sequence comes from Schistocerca gregaria, assembly GCF_023897955.1. Taxonomy (NCBI): domain Eukaryota; kingdom Metazoa; phylum Arthropoda; class Insecta; order Orthoptera; family Acrididae; genus Schistocerca; species Schistocerca gregaria. Next base: position 452,285,494 of record NC_064923.1, read on the forward strand.
GCACTGTACGTGCTTTGAGCATTGTCCTGCGCAATGATGGCCAGGTCCTGCAGAAAGTGTCATCACTTCTGTCTGTAAGCTGGTCGTAGGTTGTGTTCAAAAAATGAACAGCATAGGGACAACGATCAAGGATTGTAAAAATAACAGGGACCAGTCTAAAGGGAAACGAGAAAAGTTTGAACTACATAGATTGTTGAAACAATCGTACAAGGGAGAAAAGCTATAGGGATTTATAATCTACTGAAACATTAAAGGATAAGTGTAGGATCAGAGGAGTGTTAGTTTATAAGGGCCAAAAGTGAGGACCTTGATATAAAAGCTGTAGAAATAGCAAAGATATCACTTAAAGATGAAGATTGATGACATGGGAAAACAGTACACTCGTGTAGTGAATGTACAGAATAAACCACGTCTTTGACTCTGGAACACACACGTATGCACGTTCTGGACATCATCTGAGATGGGCCACAGGAGAGCGGAGTGATATTCATCAAATCGTAAACGTATTTCGTAACTGCAACTTTGAATTCCCAGAGCTTTGCACCATTTATGTAAGCCAGGAAACCCACACAATCATAGACATCGTATACGTACATGATCCCAATCATCCTCACCGTAACTTGTTGACAAGCAGGACTCCTTGTATGACGTGGCCTATTCTACACCTCAGTGAGAATGTTAGCTCTGCTGTATACCCTGGAGGTAGAGGCCCCACGCGGTACAGTAGAGTCAGAGGGGTTGCCTGCGTAGTAGGTGTATACGGAGGTAGAGGCCCCACGCGGTACAGTAGAGTCAGAGGGGTTGCCTGCGTAGTAGGTGTATACGGAGGTAGAGGCCCCACGCGGTACAGTAGAGTCAGAGGGGTTGCCTGCGTAGTAGGTGTATACGGAGGTAGAGGCCCCACGCGGTACAGTAGAGTCAGAGGGGTTGCCTGCGTAGTAGGTGTATACGGAGGTAGAGGCCCCACGCGGTACAGTAGAGTCAGAGGGGTTGCCTGCGTAGTAGGTGTATACGGAGGTAGAGGCCCCACGCGGTACAGTAGAGTCAGAGGGGTTGCCTGCGCAGCAGGCGTGTACGGCGAGCCGACACCATAGTTCTAGTCCGGCGAAGAGGGGGGGCAGTAGAGAAGCAGAGGGACCCACCTTTGCCGCACTGTTTTGCTGCGAAAGTTACATGGTCCGAAACAGGTCACAGTTCCTACCTTCCCGCCTTATATATAGGGGGCTGCACGGCCCGACAGCAGATGAGCACGACAGGCTCACTTCCGTTGGGATCATTCATCGTGATAACTACACTTACGGGCTGACCTACCGTGACTAAAAGAAAGATGTCGAGAGATTAAGGAAGTTCTTCCAATAGGCAGCTAGCTCTACAAATCTACACATCAGAAACATGGACAACAAAATCGAGTAGCTCATTCTACGATGGCCATACCATTTTTCAGACTAATATTGTGCGACAATACAAATTAACACAGTAACTAAACTTATAAATTAAAATTTTAAAAGCCACTACTAAGGTAGCAACAATACTTTTCATCAGCTTTGCTACAAGTTCTGACAGCCATATGTAAGGAACAGGCGGAAAAACCGTGCAAGAAAACTGAAGGTTAAACTTCATATTAAACTGGAAGTTAAGTGTTCCAAGTACTGAAGCTCGCGAAGTATTTGTCGTCCGTTACAACTGGAATTCAATTGGAGAGACTTTGGGTCTTAAGTCTGTCACGTCACTAGAAGCATTATTTTCCACACCCACATTTCAGAAGTTCCTATATATCTTTCTTCTTTCTTTTACTTCTCATGATTCAATGGTGTACAACACTACGCTACACTATGCATATAACATTTAGCAAATCTTTTCCACAGCTCCATTTTAATCCTTCTGGCTGTTACTAAATGCTCCACTTTTTCAAATTATCTCTTTCTCATAGTTATCCTCCTTACTTCTTCTGTACATTTTCTGTTCCGCGTCATTAAACTTCCTAGGCACAGAAAGGACTTTGCTTTTTCTATCTTTTCTTTGTCTAAGAATATGTCAACTGGAGCTTCGTTCTTGCTGATTCTGATCGCTTTTGTCTTTCCTATGTTTATCTCCGTTTTTCAGCCCTTCTTGCAATACTCTTCAACATCTGCTGTAGCTCCTCTTCTGATTCCACCAGTACTGTTTGATCATCCCAGAATTTTATAGCCTTATTTTCTTTCCTCCAATTTTTATGCCTCTTGCGTCTTCTCTGGCTTTACGTATCAGTTCTTCCCCTCATATGCTGAACAGCGTCGGTGACAGTGAGAATCCTTACCTTAAACCCCTGTCACTGCTAATCTCTTCCGTTTCCTCATTCTCCACTCTTATTGTCACTTTTTGCTTTGTGTACATCTCCATGACATAACTATTTCAGTGCTTTAGCTGGCGTTTTGTCACATTCTTCCTTCTTTGTAGTCCAGTCTAACATTTTTTTTAAAATTCTCAACAGTATACTCTAGGTGACGCTATCGAATGCTGTATTCCAACCGATAAAACAAATGTACACCTCCATGTTCATTTCTGTCATACTTTCTCCAATAATCCTCAGACAACCTACAGATTCTTTTTTTTCCCCTGTCTGAATCCGAACTGGTTGTCTCCAATATTTTCGTCAATTTACTTTTTAATTCTTCTTAATGTGGCTTTCCTTACAGCCTTTGTAACATTACTAATAAAACAAATTTTGCTGCATTCTTTACATTCTTTTCCGTTGCTTTTTAGGGTAAGGATACTAGAGTTGTTTTAAGTATATCCTGAAGCCAAATTCCTGTGTCGAAAATTCTATATAATACCTCAATCAATGTCGCTATTTAATTTTGACGTAAGTATTTCAGTGCTTTAGATGGCGTTTTGTCACATCCCAACGCTTTTTTTCTTTGTCTTGAGGCTTCTGAATTGATTTTCCCCATTTAAGTATATTAGGACCTCGGTCTTCTTTATTCTGCTCCCTTTCAAATCTAAATCCACTTTGGTTTTGTCAGCTGGTGCACCATGCAGATCTTCCACATAATCCATTGGAACTTCCTTCTTCTCTTGTATACATGTTGTTCTACACATTGATGTTCCTTTAACGCCCTTCAGAAAAGAGTTAAGTACTGTATATACTTTATCCAAAAATAAATGTTGTGAACATTTACTCAGAACTGGTATAATATTTTTGCTCAATATAGCAATCTCTACACAACCACTGATTTTACTTATCTGATTAAAATATCTTGTGCCCAGTCTTTTATGGTGTAGTTAATGACATTCGGGGTCTAGACTGGGTACTGACTGCATTGAGTCTACGAGTAGAATTCAATGGATGTCTCGTAGTACTGTCGGGCACATATTCTTGTAGCTCCTGAATTAAATTACGGTGCCATGTTCAGTTACCAGATTAATGCTGTAAGGTACCAGCCGTCAAACAGTGACTTTAATCATTACACGGCTCCTTTAAACGTGCGACGCGAAATACAAAGGTGCAGTCTTCAACTTGATCCACCGTTGCTGACCCTTCAACATAGTGTGTACACTAAAACCACCTGCCAGCCACAAAGCCAATGTAACACGTACGAAAGTATTTCCGTACCGTTGTCGCAAGTAGCCGCAGCAAACAACCACTTTGTAAATCATGTGGTTCAGGATATTTCTGAGATCCGCGCATTCAACAAACTGATTAGAGCGATTTTTATCTCTCACTGCAAATTCAAATACATTTCATGCAGGCATCATCATTGTTCGGAGTTACATGGGTCACTCCAGTAGAAGAAAATTTATTAGCTAGCCAACTGTTTTCCCAGATTAAGTAATGACACTCAGCTTACTACTGACATGTCGAGATTTATTGCCAAAACGTACGCGATTCTTACAACTCTCAAGAAGATTATGTGTGAACATTCTTTTGAGTATCTCATCCAGACGCAGATTTATGGGAAGGGAGAGGTAGCAATGGGTGCCATGATCCCACCGCCTTGCAAAGAAAATTTTACAAGTTTTACTAAAAGCGAGTATATTATTATAAGGCAGATCAAAACTTTCGGTTTTAGGGCGTTGCTGTAGCATATATGCAACGTAGCATGACTCCAACATGGCGACGTTATTGCCAAATCTCCCCAAACAGTACCAACGTGCTGTTATTCTTTTCTTGGCTGCCTAAGGACAAACACAGGTAGACATCCATCGGAGAATGAAGAATGTATATGGGGCAGCAAATCTGTCGAAAACGACCGTTGACGGCTGGAGTGGCCGAGCGGTTCTAGGCGCTACAGTCTGGAACCGCGCGATCACTACGGTCGCAGGTTCGAATCCTGCCTCGGGCATGGATGTGTGTGATGTCCTTAGTTTAGTTAGGTTTAAGTAGTTCTAAGTTCTAGGGGACTGATGACTTCAGCTGTTAAGTCCCTTAGTGCTCAGAGCCATTTTTGAAAACGACCGTTACGGAATGGTGCGCCAAGTTCCGTGCTGCTACTTCATGATAATGCACGTCCCCATATCGCGAATGTCGTGACGCAGAAATTAGGAAAACTCAAGTGAGAGGTACTAGAGCAACCACCCTGTTGTCGTGTTCTCCCCCATGCGATTATCGCGCATTCGGGTCTTTAAAAAACGCCTTAAAGGGTCGACGATTCCTGTAGGACGAAGATGTGGAGCCGGCCGCGCTAGTCTAGCGGTTCAGGCGCTCAGTCCGTAACCGCGCGACTGCTACGGTCGCAGGTTCGAACCCTGCCTCGGGCATGGATGTGTGTGATGTCCTTAGGTTAGTTAGGTTTAAGTAGTTCTAAGTTCTAGGGAACTGATGACCGCAGATGTTAAGTCCCATAGTGCTCAGAGCCATTTGAACCATTTGAAGACGTCGAGGAGGCAGTTACGGACTTCTTAACGCAGTAGCAAAGATGTTTTACCAAAAGGTTATCTTCATCCAGGGGATCCGTGGAATAATTGCTGACGCTGAATTTGCCTGTTTGACGTACCGATTCTGGACTGTACGGTCTTCCAACGGAAACTTTTCGATTGCTCCTTATACATATATTAGTTTCCAACGTTCTCAGACAATATTCAAGTACAAAAGTAGCTTGAAAAAGAAGAGTCTCGAAAATGACAAGGAATTCAAGAAATCACAAGCCATGTTTAACACAGGATATCTCCAGTTACTCGCCTGAGGTCTTGCCACATGAATAAGCTTTTTGCTCGATCGGCTGCAGCGAGCATTCCAGCTAGGGAAAGGCGCCCATCGATAGGCTGACCTCACCTGCTGTCAACAACTAGGACACGCTTCGCGAATTGACAGGTAGATTTGCCAAACAACAAGAAGCTTACTAAGGTAAGACAGGAATGGAGAGACACTCCACTAAGGGAAGAAATAAACGGGAAATCAAACAGAGTGACTTTTCGAACCCATTAGACAGAAGCGGCTGAAAGAAACAATAATCCAACCTTTACACGTCCGCACAGCCGTAGTTTACAGATCAGTGTTCACAATGCTAGTCCTAAGTAAAACACTGATAATAGCGAATGCACATTTCGATTTTAAGTCATATAAATTATGACTTTATCAACACTGGAAGAGTTTGTTTCTGTCATACTTTTCAAATCAGTTGCGTGACAGATACGAGGTGTGATAAAAAAGTAACGGAAATTCTTTAACGTCGTGGGATTTATACATCCGATTTTCAATTTCTTTATCTTCTTAGTACACATGATCCTGATGAATGTTTGCTTTTTGAGCTGTTTTGAATATGTATTTTATTGGTGACAGTCGTAAAGGCTATACTTTTACTTTCGAAAATGATAGATCAAAGAATTTGCATTATATTTTGCTTGAAAATGGAATAAATGCACCACCGAATTCGAAAAGTTGACTCTGGTTTTCGGTGAGTCTACTATGAGTAAGATAAGAGTTTACGAGTAGTGTAACCGCTTCAAAGAGGGTCGAGAAGACGTTGAAGACGACGACCGCCCTGAAGGTCGTAGTACATCAGTTAATGACGACAATATGGAAGAAGTACAGAGAATGGTTCTTGAAAATAGCTGAATCACAATCAGACAGGTTGGTGATAATGTCAGCATATCCCCTGGTTCATGTCAAACAATTTTTTCGGATATTTTGGGCATGAAGCGTGTAACAGCAAAGTTAGTTCCGAAGTTATGGACTTTTCTCCAAAAACGACGTTGTGTAGATATCTTCATGAAGTCGACAACAATTCGAAACTTCTAAAGTAGGTTTAACAAAACATGGATATACGTGTATGATGCTGAAACCAATCGTGCCAATGAAAACTGCTTGAAGAGGCAAGATCGAAAAAAGGTTGACAATTTCGATCATATGTGAAGGTTCTACTCATTGTTTTCTTCTAATATAATGGGGTAGTGCGTCTTAAGTTCCTGCCTTTTGATAAGGAATACTATCTGGAAGTTATGCGGCGTTTGTCTCAAGGAATCAGAAGAATATGACCAGAATTGTGGCAAAACCACTCGTGGAAGTTTCACCACGATAAATTTCCCGCTCAAACCTCAATTTTTCTTCAAGACTGTTTGACAAAAAACAAAGTCATTATACTCCCTCAGCCACCGTATTCGGCGGACGTTGTCCCCTGTGACTTCTTTCTAATCCCGTGGCTCAACGGAACCATGAAAGGACGTCGTTTTGCCACCATTGATGAGATAAAAACAGAATCACTGAAGCAGCTGAACGCCAAAGCGAAAAGTGATTTCGAGAAGTGTTTCCAAGACTGGAAAAGGCGCTGGTACGAATGTATTATATACGAGAGAGATTACTTTGAATGAGGCACAGTTGAAGTTCATGAATAAAGATTCTTTCAGAAAAATAAAATTTCCCATAATTTTTTTATCACGCCTCGTATACTTCTCATACTTTCGAACGAATGCTTTTCAAGTTGTCTATTTATCTGAACTGAACTTCTTGGAAGTATTGCTAAAGCTATAAGTGACGTACTAAGCAATGAAGTAAACGAGTTATTATTGTTTTTGCTATAATATTAAAACATTGTATGTATTTTATGATAATTAAACAATTTAATATTATTATGATTTCTGTTCAGATAGCCTTCAGCAAGCAATCATTAATACGGAATTTCCAACAGAGCATTAGCAGATGGTAAATGTTTCAGCAATTTTCAAGCTATATAAGAAGGGAACCTTACAAGAAATTTCAGGACTGAGAATTATTGAATGACAATTACATGCACAGTTGGTATAGCATGAATGAGAAGAAGTAAATTTCTAGCATGACGTGTCAGAAAAAAGAGACATCACATACAAATAATTCAGGCGAGGACAGTTCATGATCTCTGCAATGAGAAAGCACACCAGGCTCGAACTCTAACGGGAATTGGCGAGCCGGCCGTTGTGGCCGAGCGGTTCTAGGTGATTCAGTCTAGAACCGCGCGACCGCTACGGTCGCAGGTTCGAATCCTGCTTCGGGCATGGATGTGTGTGATGTCCTTAAGTTAGTTAGGTTTAAGTAGTTCTGAGTTCTAGGGGACTGATGACCTCAGATGTTAAGTCCCATAGTGTTCAGAGCCATTTGAACCATCTTGAACCATTTGGAATCGGCGAAAAGGTGCCAGTGGTGAGGGTAATGTGCAAGAGCCACTACATTTAATAGTGTGTGGATAAAGTTGAGAATTTGAGTCTGACGGGAGGCGTACTAGGCTAGTCCGGGCAGTTGCGATGACCACTGTGTCCGGATAGCGCAGTGGTCAGCGTATCTGCCAAATTAGAAGGAAAGCCGGGTAAATTTTTTTATCTTTACCCGTCTATTAAAATCATTTGTGGTTCGCAACAAATCCTGTTACTCTGCCCGAGAATGGAACATGGGAGACAAGAAAGCGATTGTTGAGTGATTCCGCTAGACTAACTACGCAGGTGATTAATGTGTGATAATTCGTACTACAGCTGAGGCCTCCTGCTGATGATCTAAGTGTAATTATTAGTTAATACCTCAATAATACTTTATTATTGTTATTTCCTCATTACAGAGGCTTATCTCAGGCATAATAATTTACTCTGAAATTATAGAAAGAATAAACGTTCTTAAACTATATTTTCAAAATATTTCTCCAGGTGTTTCGATCTTGTGTGTCCTCTTCCTCTACGCCCATTCTCCTCATTGTGTGCTGTACATTTTGCAGCCAGGTGGTCATAGGTCGTCCACTTCTCCCCTCCGGTTCCCACTCCAGTATCAGTTTTGGTATTCTGGTTTTCTCCATTCGGCGTTCATGCCCGTACCACTGTAATTCCTTCCTATACATTACGTCATATATTCTTTCTTTTATTTCCATTCTCATTATTTCGATGTTCCTTATCTTTTCTTTCCTGGAGATTCTTGCCGATCTTCTCCAGAAGTCCATCTCTAGAGCTTGTAATTTTTTAATGTGCTTCAGGTTAATTCTCCAGGTCTCCGTTCCATACAGAACCACACTCTCTAATATGGATTTGCATATTAATTTTTTAGTTCTGCTTATTACATTCCTGCTCCATAAAACTGAGTTAAGCATCCCAATGACCTTCCGTACGCTACTAATTCTTTTACTGATTTCTGACCCTGATTTTCCCTCGATTTCTAAAATGGATCCCAAATAACAGAAAGTTTTTATCTTTTCCTTTCCTTCAATAATATTGAAATTGAAGTTACATAGATCCCTAAAAATGACAAAATTAGTTAACGTACAAATACTTGTGTATGGCATTTTTCCAACTTTGATGAATATAGGCTTGTCCAAGTAAATGAAAAGAAATAGAATAATTAGTGATACGCCTTTTACCACCAAGATTGCTATACCATTTAATACAAGAAATTAAAAAAAAACAGATGTAACACAAAAGAAAAAAATGAAATAAGTATTATAATACATAAGTTTTGAAAAATTCAAATCAGAAGCATTGTTTGAGATCATTGTACATTTATCGTGAACTCTAAGAAATGACTTTTCATGGAACTTAAATATTATTAGTTTGTAAATGTCCAAAGATTGCAAAACACAGAGGGAGTATAGTACAGCATTTTAAAATAATGAACTTTACTTATTAATAGATGACAAAGATCAATAAATACACGAAATGAGATTTTCACTCTGCAGCGGAGTGTGTGCTGATATGAAACTTCCTGGCAGATTAAAACTTCGTGCCCGACCGAGACTCGAACTCGGCACCTTGGCCTTTGGTGGGCAAGTGCTCTACCATCTGAGCTACCGAAGCACGACTCACGGCCGGTACTCACAGCTTTACTTCTGCCAGTATCCGTCTCCTACCTTCCAAACTTTACAGAAGCTCTCCTGCGAACCATGCAGAACTAGCACTCCTGAAAGAAAGGATATTGCGGAGACATGGCTTAGCCACAGCCTGGGGGATGTTTCCAGAATGATATTTTCACTCTGCAGCGGAGTGTGCGCTGATATGAAACTTCCTGGCAGATTAAAACTGTGTGCCCGACCGAGACGAACTCGGGACCTTTGCCTTTCGCGGTAAGTGTTCTACCATCTGAGCTACCGAAGCACGACTCACGGCCGGTACTCACAGCTTTACTTCTGCCAGTATCCGTCTCCTACCTTCCAAACTTTACAGAAGCTCTCCTGCGAACCATGCAGAACTAGCACTCCTGAAAGAAAGGATATTGCGGAGACATGGCTTAGCCACAGCCTGGGGGATGTTTCCAGAATGAGATTTTCACTCTGCAGCGGAGTGTGCGCTGATATGAAACTTCATGGCAGATTAAAACTGTGTGCCCGACCGAGACTCGAACTCGGGACCTTTGCCTTTCGCGGTAAGTGTTCTACCATCTGAGCTACCGAAGCACGACTCACGCCCGGTACTCACAGCTTCACTTCTGCCAGTATCCGTCTCCTACCTTCCAAACTTTACAGAAGCTCTCCTGCGAACCATGCAGAACTAGCACTCTTGAAAGAAAGGATATTGCGGAGTTTCAATAAATACACGCATTGCACAATATAAACGATCACTTTCTTTAAACCCGCACAATATAAATGATCACTTTCTTTAAACCCAGTAACTGTCTTCCACCGCGACGCTTAAGTTTGAGATTTGGCTCAAAGCGGCGTTTATCCTTCGTCTGTAATGGTGCAAAAGCGCCTCGCAATGCACTGCCAACCTCGGGCTCGGCGACGCTTGAAACAGCGAGGTGTCGACAGGTGCGAAGAAAAGGTCGGAGCTAGGTAGTTCACGTGACGTGTAAGGTGAGTTATTGACGTTACATTGGAACCAAATTTTACCACAATTCTGTCCACCGCCGTAGGGAGGTCGAACACCCCCTCTTACCCACACTTCACCCCTTCTTCTGAAGACTCTGCAACGGAGACCAAAACCGCAACGCCCAGCGTTTAAATCATGAGGTTTTTTTATGAGTGGCCGAGGAAAACATTTCAAACACGGCGCCGCTCATAAGTGACACGGAGAGACTTCAGGAGATAGCAAGTGGGGCGTCAGTGAAACCGCCCCTTCAATTGGGGAGTTGATTTCCATACATCTCGCGTTTGACAATGACAGTTCGCAGTGTAATGACAAAGAGGATGACGTTCTTGATAACGTTCGACACTTATGACACCCTTTCTCTAAAGTACCACTGAAAATCATCTGGCCTGTTAGGAGTGTAGTCCGCAATTTTTGCTCTGGTATATAGGATGGAACCACTAGGGAAAGTTGAAAAACATTCGAGAAATTCGAACGTAATCCGAAGCAGCAATGGGTCTTTATGCCTTTTTTTAACTCTCCTGTTGCTGCCCTTCTTTAGTGTGATCTTAGTGGTGCGGGTGGGGGTGGGGAGAGGGTGCAATATTAGAAAGGGCGTCGATAAACGTCGAGGGCTCACCCTAAGACCCTTGGGTAACAGAGGAAATATTGAATTTAATTCATGAAAGGAGAAAATATTAAAATGCAGTAAATGAAGCAGGCAAAAAGGGATACAAACGTATCAAAAATGATATCGACAGGCTGTGCAAAATGGCTAAGCAGGGATGACTAGAGGACAAATGTAAGGATGTAGAGGCTTATCTCACTAGGGGTAAGATAGATACTGCCTACTGGAAAGTTAAAAAGACCTTTGGAGATAAAAGACCACTTGTATGAACATCAAGAGCTCAGATGGAAACCCAGCTCTAAACAAAGAAGGGAAAGCAGAAAGGTGGAAGTAGTATATAGAGGGCCTATACAAGAGCGATGTGCTTTAGGACAATATTATGGAAATGGAAGAGGATGTAGATGAAGATGAAATGGGAGATACGATACTGCGTGAAGAGTTTGACAGAGCACTGAAAGACCTGAGTCGAAAGAAGGCCCCCGGAGAAGACAAAATTCCATTAGAAGTACTGACAGCCTTGGGAGAGCCAGTCCTGACGAAACTCTACCATCTGGCGAGCAAGATGTATGAGACAGACACTCAGACTTCAAGAAGAATATAATAATTCCAACCCCAAAGAAAGCAAGTGCTGAAAGATGTGAAAATTACTGAACTATCAGTTTAATAAGTCACAGCTGCAAAATACTAACACGAATTCTTTACAGACGAATGGAAAAACTGATAGAAGCTGACCTCGGGGAAGATCAGTTTGGATTCCATAGAAATATTGGAACACGTGAGGCAATACTGACCTTACGACTTATCTTAGAAAATAGATTAAGGAAAGGAAAACCTACGTTTCTAGCATTTGTAGACTTAGAGAAAGCTTTTGACAATGTTGATTGGAATACTGTCTGTCAAATTCTAAAGGTGGCAGGGGTAAAATACAGGGAGCGAAAGGCTATTTACAATTTGTACAGAAAGCAGATGGCAGTTGTAAGAGTCGAGGGGTATGAAAGGGAAGCAGTGGTTGGGAAGGGAGTGAGGCAGGGTTGTAGCCTATCCTCGATGTTATTCAATCTGTGTATTGAGCAAGCAATAAAGGAAACAAAAGAAAAGTTCGGAGTAGGTATTAAAATCCATGGAGAAGAAATAAAAACTTTATAGGTTCGCCGATGACATTGTAGTTCTGTCAGAGACAGCAAAGGACTTGGAAGAGCAGTTGAACGTAATAAACAATGTTTTGAAAGGAGGGTATAAGATGAGCATCAACAAAAGCAAAACGAGGATAATGGAATGTAGTCGAATTAAGTCGGGTGTTGATGAGGGAATTAGATTAGGAAATGAGACACTTAAAATAGTAAAGGAGTTTTGCTATTTGGGGAGCAAAATAGTAGATGATGGTCGAAGTAAAGAGGATATAAAATGTAGACTGGCAATGGCAAGGAAAGCGTTTCTTAAGAAGAGAAATTTGTTAACATCGAGTATAGATTTAATTGTCAGGAAGTCGTTTCTGAAAGTATTTGTATGGAGTGTAACCATGTATGGAAGTGAAACATGGACGATAACTAGTTTGGACAAGAAGAGAATAGAAGCCTTCGAAATGTCGTGCCACAGAAGAATACTGAAGATTAGATGAGTAGATCACATAACTAATGAGGAGGTATTGAATAGAATTGGGGAGAAGAGGAGCTTGTGGTACAACTTGACTAGAAGAAACGATCGATTGGTAAGACATGTTCAAATGGTTCAAATTGCTCCAATCACTATGGGTCTTAACATCTATGGTCATCAGTCCCTTTTTTTGGGCCGAGACTCGAACTCGGGACCTTTGCCTTTCGCGGGCAAGTGCTCTAACAACTTTTTTATTTATTTTCTTACATGATTACATTTAGGAAACGTGTACAAATGAGAATTCTAGGAACTCAATGTTACAAGTAAGTGTTACAACAACAGAGGTGGCATAAAGAGTAATCAAAAAAATAAAAATGTAAATCACTGATGCATTTCCAACTAAAAGGTTCTTCAATAAATGTAACTGGTTCCACTTGGTGCTTCGCCATCGTTATTTGATATCTCTAACAGCGCCTTTGAAGGGCATCTGCAACGGAGGCATTCTGCTTCGCTAGTGCCTCAAGGAAAACAGCATCCTTGCAGCAGTCTGTCTCTTCCGTCGCTCATGGTTGACAAGGCAGAACGTTCAGCCGTTAGTGTGATGCGGCACAGAACATGAACCGCAGCTTGGCACTCCCCGCTGAGTGGGGGGTTAACGAAAACGCTGCGTAAATAATTTGAGAAGAGCGTACGGTATTTCGGTGTGCGTTCGAGGGCATTGTGAGCATTTTGCAGGAACCACCAGTAATCAAGCTGCTCTTTCTCTCCGTCGCTAAAGATATAGGCGACGGTAAGTCCTTTGAACCGTGTGAGCGCATGATATTTTGCGGCCGGAAAGTAAGTTTCATCTGGACAGAGTAGGGTCTGAGGGTCAATCATATCAGGTGTGACCCGGAGGTAACAAACCAATATCTTCTGTGTTAGTCGCCAAACTCCGGACGATGATGCGCAAGTAAAGCGATGTTTATCGGTATCCAAGAGGTGACAATCTGGGCAATAAGGCGAGTCTGCCAGTCCAATAGTGTGAAGTCGCTCTCGTGTAGCATATTTTTTGTTGGCGATCTGATACCACTTAGAACACACCGTGGATGACAGAAAGTTGTGGTGTATAGTTTTCCACACTCTTGGCCAGTGAACCGTAGGGTACTTGTTTTCCACCACGTCATGGGGAACAGAACGCAGAAGGTTGGTATAAAAATCTTTCGCCTTTTCTGGACATGTGGCGGAGAAGTTCGAGCTGACATAGCTGTAATCAAGAATGAAGGTCGACACATGGGAGAGCTGTGGTGCGACGTGCGCCACCGACACCGGCGGGACTTGAGAGACTGGCATCAGAATCTGTAGTAAACGACCCGTGAGAGAGGTATATTGACTTTTCCATCGTTTCCTCATGTTGCTCATGTAAAGAGCAGCTGCTCTCGCCCTGACGTTGACCAATCCCAGCCCCCCTTTGTGCACTGGGAGGGTAAGAGTGATATATCGTACTTTAAATATATGACCTGCGGAAACGTAGTAACTGCAGGCCTCCTGAAGCCGGCGATCTATCTGCAGCGTTAGTGGGAGGACCTGTGCCACGTGGTTGAATTTTGATTGCCACATAGAGGTTCAGGTATTCAACACGTTGTTGCTGATTCAAGTCCCGGAGTAGGTTCTGTCGCACCATTGCGCGTATGATCTGTAATAACCGTCGGTAGTTTGCTGCAGCTGTTTTACGTACATATTTCTTGAACGTGATTCCCAAATATCGCAGATCAGAAACTGGTGGGGGAGAGCGAGAGCTTCCGGTCCGAGACCACGCTCAATATCCGACGCATCCGACTTGATGTTCAGATAACTGCCTGCGGCCTGTCCGTATCGCTCAATCCAGGTTAGTACGCTTTGAAATTCGTCATTGGAACGAACCAGCAGTAGCAGGTCGTCAGCGTATGTCCTATAGCTAAAGGTGAAGTCCCGCAGCGTGATGCTAGATAGGCGGTAGTTAAGGCCCCTAGGAGAGGCTCGAGTGCGATGGCATATAGGTAGGTAGAAAGGGGACAACCCTGTCGTAGAGACCTCTTAATGGGTATTGGTCCTAACGTCCTTCCATTGACCTGGACGTGTGAGCTGGCTGCGGTCCAAAGACGCCGTAGTGTGTCGATGAGGCCCGGGGGGAATCCCATACAGTCCATCACTCGTAGGAGGAAGTTGTGGTGCACTCTATCAAAGGCGCGGTTGAAATCGACGGAGACGATCGCCGCTCTCAGACGGCACGCAGAAGCGATCGCTGTTAAGTCCCTGCAGTCACCGGTGGCCATGTGTATGTTGGCTTCTCCCCCCTGCGAGGTCTGTTCTGGAGCGAGGATCATCGGCAATGTCTTCTTAATACTGCTCGCCATAATCCTGGCAAAAATCTTGTAATCGGCGTTCAGCATTGTAATCGGCCGATAGTCGTTAATGGATAGCCCTCCACCTGGCTTGTGTACCGGTATGAGAAGACCTACAAACGCTGGCGGCACAACACAGTCTGGAGACATAAGTTCGCCGAACATTGTAACCCAGCGAGGCATCATGATGCCACGGAAAGTCCGATAGAATTCGATCCATCAGGTCCAGGAGACTTATTGGCCGCACCTTTGTCCACGGCGTCTTCGACTTCTTCGAGTGAGATTTCCTCTGTTAGTGTATTCACGGTAGCCTCGTCGATAGTACATGTTACCTGCTGTAACACTTCAGTAGTGGCCTCGTCATCGACGGTTCTTTCCTTGAAAAGATGACGAAAATGTTTCCACCGCCTTTACTATGGTTGCTTGGGTCACACATAATCGACCGTCGTGTGTCCTGAGTTGTGTGATTAAATGTTGGAGTTGTCGGCGCTTATCCGCCACAACGTGGTGCATAGTGGGTTTCTCTGCAACCGTTCGGTCGTGCCGTCGCGAGCGGACTATTGCACCTTCTAGTTGGCGCTTCGTCAATCACAGTAGGTGAGCCTTGATTCTGCTTTGATCATGTTGTCTCTCCGGGGAAGGGGGTAAGGCGTCGAGGTCCCTGAGAGTCGCGTAGTAAAAATCGAGGATCTGTCGATGCCACGCAGTCACGTCCTTGCCATATTGTATACGTGTCCTACGGATTGCTGGTTTGGCACAGAGGAGCCCCACTCCAGGGTCGAGGTGTATCGTGGGTGGCGGCGTTCACAGTCAGTCCACGTTGCTGCAACTTGCCTACGGCAATCCATATCCTGGAGATGAGTTATGTTGAGCTTCCAAAAGCCATTGCTGAGCCAGACTTGTTGGGGGCGTAGGTTTATAGTGCAGATATAGGCACTATGATCGGAATAGTTTGTCGTCCAGCTCACCTTGTGTGAGATCTTGTGACGCGTATATGCGATCAAGTCGGCTGGCCGAATGACTGGTAAGATGAGTGTGGCCAGAGCGGTTACCGTGGACTTTTTCCCACGTGTCGCACAAGTGGAGTTCTTGGATCATCGCACCCAGTTCCGGACAAGGCTTGTAATGTGGGATTTGGTCCTTGGCGTGAAGTACGCAATTAAAATCGCCGGCGAAGACGCTGTGGTAGTCTCGTCCAAGGAAAAGAGGAGCGACATCTGTGGAGTAGAACGTGGTGCGGTCGTGACGTCTTGTGGTACCCGACGACGCGTTAACATTAATGAATCGGGTGTTGAGCGCCGTAAATGCTATTCCTCGTGCGGAGGGAAGATACGTGACGTCGGTAACTTCAATACCATCACGCACTAATATTGCCACTCCGGTGTCTGCAGGGCTACCGGGCGTCACATGTGTGGCGTAACCGTAAAAGTGCGGGAGTGCAGTCGTTTTCACTTCTTGTAGGAAAGCAAAGTCAACTCCCATGGTTCGTATTGTTTCTTTCAAAAGTTGGATCTTGACAGGAGAACTGATCATGTTGATATTCATTGTCTCCAGGCGGTAAGCCTGGGAACGCGTTGTTTGGGCGGGGTTATCCATGGTGATGCTGGAGAGAAGCGAACATCGGAAGTGATGTCAGCCCCCGCCGAACGCGGTCCTCCTTGTGCTGCTTATGCTGCATGATCCGGCGGCGCCTCATCTGGCCGCAGATCGGGTTCTTGTGTCTCGACGTCCTCGGCCCACGAAGCGGGCGCGGATGTCTGTTCATGTTTCATAGGCTCGGAATGTTTGATAGTAAGGGAGCGGGCGACTTCGCTGCCTGCACTGGTACCTTCCCGCTGCTCACTGTTTCTGTCAATGGGCTGATGGTCGAAAGCTGCATGTTTTTCTGTCTGCTCTGCAAGGTTGGAGTCAGTGGAAACAGCCTCAGCATCGCGGCTGGCTTCTTGAGTGGTCAGTTGTTCTTCCCCGGCCGAATACGAACCGATGTGTTCCGACACGGTCCGACGACGGCGCTTTCGGCGTTTCGGTGATCGCTGTTTCCGTACGTGGCCTTCATTGTCAGAAGACGGCATTGACTCAGCTGCGCCGGAACAAACGCTTCGGTCGGTACATCTTGCTGGCGTCAATGTCTGTCGCGTTCGGTAGCTCCAGATTCGTAGTACTATTTTCCACCACTGGCCAGGTCGGTGGACCATCCAGGTCTTTGTCCGTGGAAAGTGATTTTTGTACCGCTGAAGCGGTCGGCCGTGTCTGTTGTGTGGAGAACGTCGTGAGCACCGCCGCGTAAGTCACGGGTAGAATAGTCTTCTCCGCTGGTGGTGCAACGTCCTTCGGTGGGAGTTGTGAGATCCAACGCTGGAGGCACTCGGAACGGAGGTGACCTTCCTTGCCGCATCCGGAACACGTCTTCGGCTGGTCGTCATAAAGAACTATGGCCCGGCATCCTCCTATCTGTAGATAGGATGGCACGTGTCGTTGGAGATCGATGCGCACTTGGCGTACTCCATTGAGTACTGGGTACGTCTTAAACTGGGTCCATTTTTCAGCCACGTGTTCGTGTACCGTGCCGTAGGGGCGGAGCGCCGCTACAATTTCTGCCGCCAGGAGTTCAAATGGAAGTTCGAATATGCGTATAGCCCGCAGTCCCATTGCGGCATGGCCGACCTCGACGTTGCCAACATTGCCATCTGCGTGGCAGAAGCGGAGTTCTTGTTTCATCGCACGAAGCACCTTGTCGCAAGTAGTTTCGTTTATGAGCTTTACATAGACCGTGCTACTGACATTCGAAAAGTGAATGCCGACAATGTCGGCAGCCGGGATCTTGGCTTCCTGTTTTAAAAAGCGTTCGACTTCGAGCGCCTTTGGTCGGGTAAAGTCGTTCCGAAACGTGAATTTCGAGGTTGATCTTCTGTATTGGTTTGCCATGGTCTTGTAGCGCTAGGCGTCACGTTAGTGTCGGCCGAAGAAAGTAAACAAGGCGCGCGGGTCCTCGCCGACGGCGGAGGGCACACACTGCACGTCTGCTTTGTTCGGCTGCGAGAGCCGCACCTTCCCCTATTACTCAGAACTACTTAAACCTAACTAACCGAAGGACATCACACAACACCCAGTCATCACGAGGCAGAGAAAACCCCTGACCCCGCCGGGAATCAAATCCAGGAACCCGGGCTTGGGAAGCGAGAACGCTACCGCTCGACCATGAGCTGCGGACTAGGACATGTTCTGAGACATCGAGGGATCACCAATTTAGTATTGGAGGGCAGCGTGGAGGGTAAAAATCGGAGATGGAGACCAAGAGATGAAAACACTAAGCAGATTCAGAAGGATGTAGGCTGCAGTAGGTGCTGGGAGATGAAGAAGCTTGCACAGGATAGAGTAGCATGCAGAGCTGCACCAAACCAGTGTCAGGACTAAAGACCACAATAACAACAACAAGACCGTCCAGTTCGGCAACGCTCACGTTGGAACCCCCGCATCTTTGTTGACAAAATTAAAAATATTCCGGGTGGATATAATTAAACTTTCCCTATTTTACACGTTATAACACGGGAACTAATTACCGTACGAATACGAAACTTGCTAGCATTAATGTGCAGAGTATGGGGTGCATGATTTCCACACGTCACAGTGCGACAGTCCAGTTCAAACTATGGCCACCAGATGCCGTGATCAGTCATCTTGTGCATAGTCTTACACACCTGACCAGCCGCAGTGCCCCTATTGACGTGCCAATATGAGCTTGGGCAAAAGGAGTCCGGCATTATTGGTGGAGCTCTATTATCTAAACAACAGCAGTGCTGCAGCTGCACTTCGAGAATATCGCAGGCTGAAAGGATTACATAAGGGTCCTCTTTCGCCACCTACTCTGATGAAGAAGTTCGAATCAACTGGAGAACTGGGCGTGGCTCCGGGAAGCGTCCGACGATAGGTTGCACCACAGGTGGTTGCTGAAATCACTGTTGCTATGGCAGACAACGCTGCGAGCAATTCCCGACCGTCAGGCTGTGCGTGTGCTGTTCACGACAGTTGTACATCCCGTAGTCCACTGTACGGAAGGTGATTGGAACCATTCTCAACTGGTATCTGTACAAGATCCATATCGTGCAGCAGCTTGCACCACAGGACGCGCAACGACGTGTTGACTTCGTCCTCCACTTTCTCGCGAGGATTTAAGTTGACGAGGTCTGGCCCTGGACCATTCTATGTACAGACAAAGTTCATTTTTCGCTGACGGGTGAGGTGAACACACAGAATTGCCGAGAGTCGGGATCTTCACCTCCACTCACTGTCATGAAGTTCCTCTGTATGGTGAACGTGTCATCGTATGGTGTGACTTCACGGCTACGTTCATCATTGGCCCACTCTTTTTTGAACAGTTTGCTTCGCCAGCTTTTCATATCCGCCCTATAGAAGAGAGACGCATTGAACTCAACAATTCTCATGCAAGATGGGGCCTCACCGCACATCGGTCGTGAAGTTCACCTGCTTCTCCGACACATCTGGAAACGATCGAATTATCAGCCGATCCTTTCCAAATGTTTGGCCGGCACCATCACCTTATCTCACGCCCTGCGATTTCTGGTTCTGGGGCTACCTGAAGGACACATTTACCAGGGGACATTGACACATGTGCTGATCTGAAGGACAGCGTATGAAGAGAGTTAGTCAGCATAACTATGGATATTCTTTCTTCTGTTGTGCATAATGCAATATTGCGCTTTCTGACACTTCTGGACACTGAGGTGCGTCATATTGAGCCTCTTTTGTAGCACAAATGGTACCGGTATGTAATGGCATGATGTACTGTAGCAGCACATTAAAAGTGTTTTAATTGAATTATTTCTGCATTATTTCTCTTCCTTATGTCCTTGAAATTAATGCTACCAGATTTGGTCCTCGTACGGTAATTAATTTCCGTATTATAACGTTTTAAATAGGGCAACTTTAATTATAACCACCCGGAACCTGTACGGAAACTTCAATACCCATGCAGTTCAGTGCTGCTCCTCTGATGATCTAACGCCTGAGGGTTAGCAACCTCTCTGCCATTCCTTATATTCCGTATAACAGCAAATAACCTCTTGCGTGAAACTTCCAGGCAGATTAAAACTGTAAGCCGGACCGAGACTCGAACTCGGGACCTTTGCCTTTCGCTGGCAAGTGCTCTACCAAATGAGCTACCCAAGCACGACCCACGCACCGTCCTCGCAGCTTTACTTCTGCCAGTACCTCGTCTCCTACCTTCCAAACTTTACAGAAGCTCTCCTACGAAAGACAAAGGTTCCAAGTTCGAGTCTCGGTCCGGCACACAGTTTTAATCTGCCAGGAAGTTTCATATCAGCGCACACTCCGCTGCAGAGTGAAAATCTCATTCTGGAAACATCCCTCAGGCTATGGCTAAGCCATGTCTCCGCAATACCCTTTCTTTCAGAAGTGCTAGTTCTGCAAGGTTCGCAGGTTCTTTGTGACTAATGCTCTGTTGACATATTTATTATTTTATAAATGACACAAAATTACTGTCAGTCTTTTACGATGTTTCCGTACTTATATCCTATCAAACGTTTTCAGTCATTATTCTGTGACCATGTTATAGAATATAGACCATTCTTTGTTTTAAATTCTGAAGAAGACACTCCTAGCAGTGTTGAAACCAGGTTAATTTGTTAAAAACAGTGACCGAGGGCTGTTTTTATTTCAAATGTAACTGTTCACGGTCTCTGAACGTGTACCCATGTACAAAATTTATAATTCTCAAATAATTTACAGCAAGCAACTTGTCAAGGTATTTCAGATTGATTCCGTATTTATGGATTTTCGGAATTCTTTTGACACTATACCACACAAGCGGCTTTTAGTGTAACTGCGTGCCTCAGTTATATGACTGGATTTGTAACTTCCTGTCAGAGGGGCCACGGTTCGTAGTAATTGACGGAAAGTCATCGTGTAAAACAGAAGCTATTTCTGGCATTCTCCAAGGTAGTGTTATAGGCCCTTTGCGGTTCCTTATATCTAATAAACGATTTGCGAGACAATTCGAGCAACCGTCTTATATTATTTTCAGATGACGCTGTCGTCTAGGGGTAGCGTCTTTGATTCATAATCAAAATGTCTTCGGTCCCGGGTTCGATCCCCGCCACGGCCTAAATTTTGATAAATAATGAGCATTGACGGCCGAAGACTTCCGGCATAAGACGTCAGCCTCATTCTGCCAACGGCCTTGTCAAGGAGGGCGGAGGAGTGGATAGAGGTTCAGGGCACTCTCTTGTCCTAGGGGTGGGAAATTGCCCCTAAAGGCGGAAGAATCAGCAATGATCAATGACATGAGGATGCAGAAGGCAATGGAAACCACTGCATTAAAAACACGTAACGTGTATCATCAGGACATGTGGCCTGTAGTTGAAGAAGTGTCATGATGATCTCTCCATTGGCAAAAGATTCCGGAATAGTCCCCCATTCGGATCTCCGGGAGGGGACTGCCAAGGGGGAGGTTACCATGAGAAAAAGATTGAATAATCAACGAAAGGATAATGTTCTACGAGTCGGGGCGTGGAATGTCAGAAGCTTGAACGTGGTAGGGAAACTAGAAAATCTGAAAAGAGAAATGCAGAGGCTCAATCTAGATATAGTAGGGGTCAGCGAAGTGAAGTGGAAGGAAGACAAGGATTTCTGGTCAGATGGGTATCGGGTAATATGAACAGCAGCAGAAAATGGTATAACAGGTGTAGGATTCGTTATGAATAGGAAGGTAGGGCAGAGGGTGTGTTACTGTGAACAGTTCAGTGACCGGATTGTTCTAATCAGAATCGACAGCATACCAACACCGACAACGATAGTTCAGGTGTACATGCCGACGTCGCAAGCTGAAGATGAACAGATAGAGAAAGTGTATGAGGATATTGAAAGGATAATGCAGTATGTAAATGGGGACGAAAATCTAATAGTCATGGGCGACTGGAATGCAGTTGTAGGGGAAGGAGTAGAAGAAAAGGTTACAGGAGAATATGGGCTTGGGACAAGGAATGAAAGAGGAGAAAGACTAACTGAGTTCTGTAACAAGTTTCAGCTAGTAATAGCGAATACCCTGTTCAAGAATCACAAGAGGAGGAGGTATACTAGGAAAAAGCCGGGAGATACGGGAAGATTTCAATTACATTATATCATGGTCAGACAGAGATCTCGAAATCAGATACTGGATTGTAAACGTACCCAGGAGCAGATATAGACTCAGATCACAATATAGTAGTGATGAAGAGTAGGCTGACGTTCAAGACATTAGTCAGAAAGAATCAATACGCTAAGAAGTGGGATACGGAAGTTCTAAGGAATGACGAGATACGTTTGAAGTTCTCTAACGCTATAGATACAGCAATAAGGAATAGCGCAGTAGGCAACACAGTTGAAGAGGAATGGACGTCTCTAAAAAGGGCCATCACAGAAGTTGGGAAGGAAAACATAGGTACAAAGAAGGCAGCTGCGATGAAACCATGGGTAACAGAAGAAATACTTCAGTTGATTGATGAAAGGAAGAAGTACAAACATGTTCCGGGAAAATCAGGAATACAGAAATACAAGTCGCTGAGGAATGAAATAAATAGGAAGTCCAAGGAAGCTAAGACGAAATGGCTGCAGGAAAAATGTGAAGACATCGAAAAAGATATGATTGTCGGAAGGACAGACTCAGCATACAGGAAAGTCAAAACAACCTTTGGTGACATTAAAAGCAACGGTGGTAACATTAAGAGTGCAACGGGAATTCGACTGTTAAATGCAGAGGAGATAGCAGATAGGTGGAAAGAATACATTCAAAGCCTCTATGAGGGTGAAGATTTGTCTGATGTGATAGAAGAAGAAACAGGAGTCGATTTAGAAGAGATAGGGGATCCAGTATTAGAATCGGAATTTAAAAGAGCTTTGGAGGACTTACGGTCAAATAAGGCAGAAGGGATAGATAACATTCCATCAGAATTTCTAAAATCATTAGGGGAAGTGGCAACAAAACGACTATTCACGTTGGTGTGTAGAATATATGAGTCTGGCGACATACCATCTGACTTTCGGAAAAGCCTTATCCACACAATTCCGAAGACGGCAAGAGCTGACAAGTGCGAGAATTATCGCACAATCAGCGTAACAGCTCATGCGTGGAAGCTGCTTACAAGAATAATATACAGAAGAATGGAAAAGAAAATTGAGAATGCGCTAGGTGACGATCAGTTTGGCTCTAGGAAAAGTAAAGGCACGAGAGAGGCAATTCTGACGTTACGGCTAATAATGGAAGCAAGGTTAAAGAAAAATCAAGACACGTTCATAGGATTTGTCGACCTGGAAAAAGCGTTCGACAATATAAAATGGTGCAAGCTCTTCAAGATTCTGAAAAAAGTTGGGGTAAGCTATAGGGAGAGACGGGTCATATACAATATGTACAACAACCAAGAGGGAATAATAAGAGTGGACAATCAAGAACGAAGTGCTCGTCTTAAGAAGGGAGTAAGACAAGGCTGTAGCCTTTTGCCCCTACTCTTCAATCTGTACATCGAGGAAGCAATGATGGAAATAAAAGAAAGGTTCAGGAGTGGAATTAAAATACAAGGTGAAAGGATATCAATGATACGATTCGCTGAGACATTGCTATCCTGAGTGAAAGTGAAGAAGAATTAAATGATCTGCTGAACGGAATGAACAGTCTAATTAGTACACAGTATGGTTTGAGAGTAAATCGGAGAAAGACAAAGGTAATGAGAAGTAGTAGAAATGAGAACAGCGAGAAACTTAACATCAGGATTGATGGCCACGAAGTCAATGAAGTTAAGGAATTCTGCTACCTAGGCAGTAAAATAACCAATGACGGACGGAGCAAGGAGGACATCAAAAGCAGACTCGCTATGGCAAAAATGGCATTTCTGGCCAAGAGAAGTCTACTAATATCAAATACCGGCCTTAAATTGAGGAAGAAATTTCTGAGGATGTACGTCTGGAGTACAGCATTGTATGGTAGTGAAACATGGACTGTGGGAAAACCGGAACAGAAGAGAATCGAAGTATTTGAGATGTGGTGCTATAGACGAATGTTGAAAATAAGGCGGACTGATAAGGTAAGGAATGAGGAGGTTCTACGCAGAATCGGAGAGGAAAGGAATATGTGGAAAACACTGATAAGGAGAAGGGACAGGATGATAGGACATCTGCTAAGACATGAGCGAATGACTTCCATGGTACTAGAGGGAGCTGTAGAGGGCAAAAACTGTAGAGGAAGACAGAGATTGGAATACGTCAAGCAAATAATTGAGGACGTAGGTTGCAAGTGCTACTCTGAGATGAAGAGGTTAGCACAGGAAAGGAATTCGTGGCGGGCCGCATCAAACCAGTCAGTAGACTGATGACCAAAAAAAAAAGTCATCAGAAGATCAAAACAAATTGCAAAACGATTTAGAAAAGATATCTGGATGGTGCGAAAATTGGCTGTTGACCCTAAATATCGAAAAGTGTGAGGTCATCCACATTTGTGCTAAAAGGAATTCGTTAAACTTCGGTTACACGATAAATCAGTCTAATTTAAAAGCCGTAAATTCAATTAAACTTCTAGGTATTTCAATTACGAACAATGGAAATTGGAAGGAATATATAGAAATGTTGTGGGAAAGGCTAACCAAAGACTGCGTTTTATTGGCAGGACACTTACAAAATGTAGCAGATCTACTAAGGAGACTGCCTACACTACGCTTCTCCGTCCTCTTTTAGAATACTGCTGCGCGGTGTGGGATCCTTACCAGGTAGGACTGACGCAGTACATCGAAAAACTTCAAAGAAGGGCAGCACGTTTTCTATTATCCCGAAAAATGGGAGAGAGTGTCACAGAAATGATACAGGGTTTGGGCTGGACATCATTAAAAGAAAGGCGGTTTCGTTGCGACGGAATCTTCTCGCAAAATGCCAATCATTCCTCCGAATGCGAAAATATTTTGTTGACACCGACCTACAGAGGGAGAAACGATCTCCACGATAAAATAAGGGAAATCAGAGCTCGTTCTGGAAGATATAGGTGTTCGTTCTTTCCGCACGCTATACGAGATTGGAATAATAGAGAATTGTGAAAGTGGTTCGGTGAACCCTCTGTCACGCACTTGAATGTGATTTGTAGAGTATCCATGTAGATGTAGAACCCCTTAGCTACCAGTCAACAATCACTCTACCGAAAGAGGTGGAGTAGTGGTTAGCACACTGGACTCGTATTTGGTAGGACGACGGCTCAAATCTGTATCTGATCATCCAGATTTAGGTTTTCCGTGATTTCCCTAAATCACTCCAGACAGATGCAGGGTTTGTTAATTTGAAATGGCATGGCTGATTTGCTTCCTCGTGCTTGAAATAATCCGAGATTGTACTCCATCTCTAATCTTCTCAACATGCACTCGCTTCCAGTGGCGGTCCAGGTGTGACCATAGAGAGAAACACTCTCGTCGCCACATGGTGTATGTGGCAGGCACCAGAGGAGCAGTACACATGTTCAGCAGCAGTACTGATAACTGGCCAATACATATGTGGGGTTGATCTTACACCTTCATGTGTGTCACCACTCTAAGTGAGGCATAAAGAAGCCGGAGGTTGCAGGGCCAGAGCAGGGGTGGAATGGCATTCAGCGTTGCCTGTGTCTCATGTTAAGACGCCCTTCCCTGCAATGAGCGTATTCTACATTTAAAAATCGTTACTAAACGCTAGGTCTGACTGTCTTGGTGAACACTTTGGCAAAACGTTGTGTAACACCTGGTTGTGGGCTGACACTGCAGTTATCTGTCATACTTCCTGTGGAAACATGAATGTGGCAGTGGAACGTCATCTCCCTGTGCACATTCATCTCAGTGTTGACAAGTTGTTACAGTAAAGTAATGAAGAAGAGATGTAACCAGGTGGACTCATATGTAGGCGTATGTAAAATTTTATTAGACTTAAGTTTGGTAAAAACATCGTGATCCGGGTGAAGAATCACGAGATATTTGAATTTTAATTAGTCTAATGATCCGAATTCAAGAAATCCAACGAGGAGTGTGGGCATCCATTGTCGAGGAGAGAAGGCGCTAGTGCCTACAAAAACGCAATACAGCATGACGAAAATTCAGGCTATGCTGTCGAGAAGTTTTGATGGCTGGCGGAGAAATACTAACCATGACTTAAGTAATTATGTGTAGTTTGCAGCGACTGACACCCCTTCGATACGACTTTGTGGAAGAGTCCAAGGGAGCAAAGAAAATGAGAGGGGAAAAATAGTACATGATAAAGTTACAGATTGTCATAGTTAAGAGGTAGGAGAAAGTGTGACATGTACCATCTGAGAATGTCTCCAATGGAGGCATCGATTTAAAGTTACAATATTAAAAGCATTAATAATTCTTAAAGTGGATAGTGTGACGTCAATGGCGCCCAGGACGGACAGCAGGTGGGGCGTTGCGTCAATGTTGAAGAAACACGTGACTGGATTTGGAGGAGTGGTGCATTTAGCTCCACGGTCATGTTATAATAAGCTCTGCTTTTGATTATGTTGAGTCAGTAAAGTCTAATCAAGTAAATTTGCACAGAAAGTGAATTTGTTTAGGTGTTGATGATGTACATATTGATTTGGACAACATATGTAGACTTACGAGGTTACCGCGCCTACTTGTTATCACCGTTTTCGTCCAGATTCACCGCAAATGAAAGTGATAGAAGTTGAAGCTCCAGAGGTTCAAGCTTTCAGAAAGAAATGGCGTATGACACTCGGGTTGTGCGAGGCATGAGCCATTTACGTTAGATAGATCTCAAAAAGCGGTTTCCGCAGTGGAGAAAGTGCAGGAAGTTAATCCGAGGGTCATGGGATCGAGTACCTACGCAGAAACATTATTTTATTTTCAATTTTTACCTTACTTACGTTCTAAATAAACCGAGATAATGATCAATATATATTTGCTGTCATGAAACCCTCTGTGTAGGTGCGTAGGAGCGCAAATTTCTTTTGCTAATTGACTCGTGGCGAGAAGAAGCAAATCTACAACTACACAAAGATATTTTTCAATATGAAGAAGGTCTGCCATCGTGAAAAAGTATTAAAGTGATTCTATCCCCCCCCCCCCCCCAAATGTACTCGGCTAATACCATCCTGTGATGTTCAATTTTATCGCCAGCTAAAGAATTTGATCAAAAGGCATTAAAATTAATCTCATACAGAGTGAAAAAAGGAAATCACATCCCGAGAAGACTGCATCAAAATGCGTTCCATTGTATATTACTAGCTATCCTCGTCAATATTTGACGTAAAGAAGTGTTACGTCTGGTGAGCTGAAAAACTTTGGAGTGAGAGAGAACCTTTTATGAATGTAAATCAAATTTGTTTTTGTATAAAAACTTTGAAACAACCATGTAATCGTAAAAATGAGGTGCTTATAATTCGTCAAGATGGCGAGAAAGTTTCTAAAGAAAGGGAGGAAAATTAAATTTAACGTCCCGTCGACATCGAGATCATTAGAGACGGAGCACAAGCTCAGATGGTATGAAGAATGGGGAAGGAAATAGGCCGTGCCCCTTGAAAGGAACCGTTCAGGGATTTGCCTGGAGCTATGTAGGGAAATCACGGAAAACCTAAATCTCGATGGCCGGACGCAAGTTTGAACCGCCGTACTCTCGAATGCGAGTCCACTGTGCAAACCACTGCAACGAGAGAGAGAGTGAGAGAGAGAAATTTCTGCATCCTCTGGTTTTGCGATAATATTACCCCGACGTGTGTAAATCAACTGCAGAAAAAGAAAATTATCTAACTTACGAAGTTCTCGTGTACGCCTAATGATCACTTCCTGGAAATTTATTTGCAATCTCAAATTTTCTTTTGTTTTTCCTTTTATGAATGTGCAAGTTGACAAACCTACCATTTCCCGGGTATTCATTTTGCCTACTTTCCATTAGAAACGATAACAAAAAATGAACAGTGTTTCTAATGAAACACCGAAAAAGTTTCAGTTCCAAATATTTGTGAAAACACCTTTGAAATTATGAAACGGTCGAATAAAGAAATATGCATAATGTACAAAAATATTAGCACAGCATCCAAATTAAGAAACTTAATATGCAAAATACAAATTCTCTCTAATCTTCAATTACCTCAGAAGTTGATTACACACAATATTATAGTTACATGTGCAGGAGATACAGCGCGAATTTGTAAAAGTCTCTATGGCAACGCCTCTTCATAGCTATGTAGACGGCTATTGTTTTCGCCTATAGCCGTTTGCGGTACGTAGTTTGAAAGCTGTCAAATGAGCTGCCAGTTGTCAGGGATTTCCTTAATTGACTCGATTGTAGGATTGTCTCTGTAGTACTTCATGCATGATTCTACATTGTTTCACGCATCTAAGTGTTTATGATGACATATCTCTTGAATTATGTGTCACACAATGATACACACTGAAGCGCCAAAGATACTGGTATAGGCATGCGTATTAAAATACAGAGATATGTAAACAGGCAGAACACGGCGCTGCTATCGGCAACGCATATATAAGGTAACAAGTGTTTGGCGCAGATGTTAGATTGGTTACTGCTGTTGCAATGGCATGTTATCAAGGTATAAGTGAGTTTGAAAGTGGCGTCATAGTCGGCGCACGAGCGGTGGGATACGGCAACTCTGAGATAGCGATGAAGTGGGGATTTTCCGGTACGACCGTTTCACGAATGTACCGTGAATATCAGGAATCCGGTAAAACATCAAGTCTCCGACATGGCTGCGGCCGAAAACCATCTTGCAAAAAGAGGGAAAACGATGACTTAAGAGAATCGTTCAATGTGACAGAAGTGCAACCCTTCCGTAAAGTGCTACAGATTTCAATATTGAGCGATCAACAAGAGTCAGCGTGCGAACCGTTCAACGAAACATCATCGATCTGGGCTTTCGGAGCCGAAGGCCCACTCGTGTACCCTTGATGACTGCACGATACAAAGTTTTACACCTCGCCTGGACCCGTCAATATTGACTTTGGACTGTTGAGTGGAAACATGTTGCCTGGTCGGACGAGTCTCGTTTCAGATTGTATCGAGCGGTTGGGCGTGTATGACTATGGAGACAACCTCATGAATCCATGGACCCTGCATGTGAGAAGGGGACTGTTCAAGCTGATGGCGGCTATGTAATGGTGTGATGTGTGTGCAGTTGGAGTGATATGGTATCCCTGAGACGTCTAGATATGGCTCTGACAAGTGAAATGTACGTAAGCATCTTGTCTGACCACCTGCATCCATTCTTTTCCATTGTGCACTCCAGCAGGCCAAAGCGTCACTCATCACGTTCAGAATTACTGCAGAGTGGCTCCAGGAACACTCTTCTGAGTTTAAATATTTACAGTGGTCACCAAACTCCCAAGACATGAACATTATTGAGAATGTCTGGGATGCCTTGTAACGTCGTGTTCAGAAGATATCTCCACTCCTCGTACTCTTACTGATTTTTGGACAGCCCTGCAGGATTCATGGGGTCAGTTCCCTCGAGCATTACTTCCGACATTAGTCGGATCCATGCCACGTCATGTTGCGGCACTTCCGCGTGCTTTTGGGGGCCCTACACAATATTACGCATGTGTACCAGTTTTTTTGTCTCTTCAGTGTAGTCGTGTAAGTACATTCAGCGACATATGTGGACACCGTCCGCGAAATTTGTTGTGAACAGAGTTAGTAGCAAAGGAGTAAAACAATTTATACGTCATGTATGATAAGGTAATTTTTCACGCATCCCACTGTTTACCATGTCACATCTCCTGAGCTACGAGAGGTAGGTAGTTCTTATTCCCATAACAATCGCTGCGTGGGAGTAAGGGATATGTGTTCCAAGATTAGTTGAAATTGGCCCAGTCGTTTAGAAGGAGATGTGATTCGTACACTCATATATAAATACATTTTTATAATACAAATATATAGTTTTTATGAATACAATGCACTGATCATTACTTCGGTTTATTTGCAGTGTAAGTATCATAAAAACTGAAAATTAAAAAAAAGTCAGCGTAGTGATCCGATCCTACGTCCCTCAGATTGTCTTTCTGTACACTTACCGCTGCGCCCACAGCTACAGGAAACCAAACCACCATAACTGCCTCACAGCTCTTCCAAACCGTGCCAGAACGCTATTTTTTCCTAAAAGCTTGATCATCTGGAACGCTCACTTTCGCCACTTTCATTTACAACCAAACCCTGCATATACCACAAATTTGGGCGAAATCGGTGATGACGAGTATGCACGGTCTCCCTGTTAGACAATGGTAGACAAAGGGCTGGCTTATGCCAGGCGAGATGCCATCAGCCCAGCTCATGTCGGTAAGTAGGATTTTCCATTATTCACTGTCTCGGTGTTGTGGTTCTGTCGTCGTTGATGACCATTTGGTTGCGACGGTGATATTAGTTTATTTTTGTGTCTCTGAGAATATCGGGTTATTGATTGCGAAATTATCTTAAACTATCCTGGGGTTGTAATTACCTAATTTCAATTTTCGCGTGGTTAAGACCATAAAACTTATGCCGCACAGCATAGCGGAGGTGCGGCAGCTTAGAATTTTAACTTCAGGTGTCAGTAACTTTTTCGCTCGTATCAGCAGTGCCCTGTTGAGAGTGAGGAATTACTATCACATGAGCTCCGCTAATTCTCATAAAAGCAATTAGTAACTTGATGCAACTGATGAAACTAATGTACACCTTCAAAACCCGAGGACACTGGGCCTCAGCAATATTTTAACATTTTACCAGATTTGTCTGTTATTCATAGCCTCTCCCAAAGTGTTGTCGCCTTAGAATCATTTATTATCAGAGTTCATATGCGGGAGCACAACGTACTACTGGCTGCCATGCAGCGGAGATCAGGTGAAGTTAACTGGTCGAGGATTTGTGGCTTGACCTCAGCCACCCAGAGCCAACAGATAGATCTGCTATTAAATATAGCCCTGTACCTTTGTTACACGTCAAAACATCCTGATACAGACGATTTGTTTATGGAACGTTGTTGCTTAGCGTCTGAACATCAGTTATTTTCTCTCGTTGTCAAACAAGGTATTTTGTTTCGATTTTCGCTAAAACGTTCGGAAGCAAATACATGCAAAATACGAGTGGAAGTAGCGGAGAATGTTCATCTAAGATTTGGTGGAGACGCATGCAAACCAAATTATTTCCTGGCAATCAAACTCGTCGTCGGAGGCAGTGAGAACGAAGAGTAAGGCTTCTTCATTTGCATATTGGGTGGTGGGCCAGAAGTGGTCTTCATTTTTTTTAATTTTTTTTTTTTTTGCACATTACGTTTTCATTTATTTATTGGATGTATTCCGGACTCTGTCTTGTCCTAAAATTTTTACTCCTTGTAGCTCCCTGTAGTACCATGGGAGAGATTATTTGATCCCTTACATTTCTTACCATCCTGTCGCTTTTTCTTGTCAGTGTCTTCCACATTTTCCTTCCCTCGTCGGTTCTGTGGAGAACATCTTCATTCCTTACCTTATCAGTCCATATAATTTTCAAAAACCCTCTATAGCATCAAATATCAAATGTTTCGGTTCTTAGCCGGCTTTGCCACAGTAGACGATTCACTGCCTTATAAGGCTGTGCTCCACCTGTGCATTCTCAGAAATTTCTTATTCAAATTAAGGCCTATGTTTGATACTAATAGACTGGCTATCGCCAGGAATCCCTCTTTGCAGATGCTTGTTTAATTTTTAAGTCCTCTTTGCTTCGTCCATCATGTATTTAGCTTCCAAGGTAGCAGAAACCCTTCACTTAGTTTTTTTATATTTTTATGTTGGACCAAATTGAGGAGCATCGTCTCCGTAGTCATAGAACGAGTCTACACATGTAATTAAACAAAAGAGTAATAATAGGTAAATTAAAAAGTATTTGAATCCTATGCAGACAACAACCACAAGTTTAAATCAGCTACAGAACAAAAGACTTAGCTTTTTTTTAAAAAATTTTTTCAGGAGTTCCTCGAAAGTAATATCCAGTTTTGACGTTAAGTTTATCGCTATTCTTATTTCTGGTACTTTTCAGTACTTTCGCCTTTCTTTGGTTTACTGTCAATACTTATTCTGTACTCATTACACTGCTGTTTCCAATCAACTGGTCCTGTAATTCTTCTTTATGTCACTGAGGAAAGCAATGTCATCAACGAATCGTATCATTGATATGTTGTCACCATAAATTTTAATCTCACTCTTGAACCTATTTTTATTTATGTCTGTCTTTCTTCGATTTATAGATTGAACAGCAGAGGCCAAATACTTCATCCACGTCTTTCACTCACTTTTTAATCCGAGTACTTCGTTCTTGGCTTTCCATTCTTCTGGTTCCCTGTTTGTTCTTATACATGCTGTACGATATTCGTCTTGCCCTGTAGTCTACTTCCATTTCTCTTCTGCTGTCGAACATCTTGAACCATTTTACATTGTAGAAAGCTTCTACTACATCGAAAAATCCTATGAACGTGTCTTGATTTATTGTCGTCTTGTTTCCATTATCAAGTGTAAGGACTTAACTGCCACTCACGTGGCTTTACCGTTCCGAAAACGTAACTGAGTGTTATCAAACATCCTCAGTTTTATTTTCCATTCTTCTTATATTATTCTTGTTAGAAAATTCGACGCATGATCTGTCAGGCTGGTTGTGTAATACACGTCGCACTTACTAGCCTATGCTATCTTCGGGATTGTGTGAGTGATACTTTTCCGAAAACTTGAGGGTTCGTATCCACATTCTTAAGTTTTAGTCATTAAGTTTTAGTCATTTGGTTGCCACTGCCTTCAATGATTTTAGAAACTGCTGAGGCGATGTTACCCATTTCTTTTGTCTTATTCGATCGTAAGTTTTCGAAAGCTGTGTTTGACGCTATTAAGGATCCGCTGTGTCTTCCACATCGACTCACACTTCATCTTTTATCACATCCTCAGACAGTTCCTCCACCAATGGACGTCTTCAGTCTACTCTTTCTGCCTATGCGCTCTCTCCTTCGCGTTTAACAGTGGAATTCCCACTGTACTCTTAGTGTTGAAGCACTCGTTTTCACTGAGGACTGTTTCGACTTTCGTATGTGCTGAGTCAGTCCTTCCGATGACTATTTATTCTCTCACTTCTTCACGTTTTTCCTGCAGCGGTTTCGCCCTTGGCTTTGCTGCACTTTCTATTTATCTCGTTCCTAAGCCACTTACTTTGCTGTATTCTTGCCTTACCCTGAATATTTGTATTTTATTTTGCCGATAGCTGAAGTGCTGTATGTTTTCTGTTACCCAAAGGTTTCCGCAAAGTTGTCCGCCTGCGTAACGTGCTCGCCTCCCATGCAAACGGGCCCGTGTTCGATTCCCGGCCAGGTTGGAGACTTCCTTCATTCGGGTACAGGGTATTGTGTTGTCCTCAACATCATTTCATCCTCGTCACCGGCGCGCACGTCTCCCAATGTGGCGTCCAATGAAATAAGGATTGCACTTGGCCACCAAACTTCCCCGAATAGGGGCCTTCCGGCCAACGATGCCGTACGCTCATTTCCATTTTTCCTCGCAGTTATCTTCTTTGTACCTCGGTGTGCAACGTCCATTCCTTATCAACTAAACCGCCTGCTGTAAGATTAATTATCGCAGTACCTATAGCCTCAGAGAATTTCAAACGCATCTCATCGCCCAGTATTCCAGTTCCTTCCACACTTGTCCCCCTATTCTATTCTCCGTCTACTCTTCAGCGTTACCAAATTGTGATCTGAGTATCTCTGATCCTGTGTGCGCCTCACAATCCAATATTTGATTTTGGAATGTAGTATCAAAGGCTGAAATTTACTGCATAATTCAATTAGACTTTCTCCTCTCTCCTTCCTACTACCAGTCCCATATTCTTCAGTTACTCTTTCATCTGTTCCTTACTCTTCTACCGCCTTCCAATACCCCATGTTTATTTGGTTATCATATCCCTTTACGTACTGAATTACCCGTTCAGTATCTTCGTATTATTTCTCTATCTTGTCATCTTCAGCTCGACGTAGGCTTGTATACCTCAACTATTGTTGTTGGCGTTGGTTTGATGTCGATTCTGATGAGGTCAATCCTATCACTCAACTGCTCACAGTAACTCACTCTCTGAACTATTTTCCTATTCATAGCGCATCCTACTTCGTTTATACCATGTACTGCTGCTGTTGATATTACCCTGCACTCGTCTGGTCAAAAATCCTTGTCATTTTCTCATTTCACTTTACTAACTCCCAATATATCTAGATTGAGTCTTTGCATTTTCTTTTTCAGGTTTTCTACCTTCCTTACAACGATTTCTGACATTTCACTCTTAGACAGTTAGAAAGTGACCCTTTAGTTGGTTATTCAATCTTTTTCTTTTTTTGTACCTGTATTGCACTGGTAGTACCTACACAACACCGCAAATGCCGACGATAAGTACCGTCTGTCTTGTATGGATACAAACGTCTCCAATTCACTGACGGCACCGTATGTTGACAACTGTAATGTCCATTTTAGTATTCGTCCTCAAGCTTGCATTCGGTATCGCTTGGTTCTGTCTTGCATTTGTTTTTCCGCAAGTGTTAATTGTACGTTAACAGTACAATAATACGGGTAGGTTTACTAACGAAGAGCTGGACAATATGGACCTGATGTCAGGTTTCGCTGATGAGGCGAACACGGCGGGTGTCATAACCCGATTTCCCGGAATCTTCGTTCAGTGGATGAGGAGCCAAAATAAAGCGGACACGTGTCTCGGCTTATCCGTAGATACTCAACCGTTTCTGAGAAAACGACTGTCGAAGTTTTCGAGGAACTTCGTTCAAATGGCTCTGAGCACTATGGGACTTAACATCTGAGGTCATCAGTCCCCTAGAACTTAGGAACTACTTAAACCTAACTAACCTAAGGACATCACACACATCCATGCCCGAGGCAGGATTCGAACCTGCGACCGTAGCGGTCGCGCGGTTCCAGACTGAAGCGGCCAGAACCGCCCGGCCACACCGGCCGGCTTCGAGGTACTTCATGTGCCTTTGAGCGAGTGACTGGTTCAACCGAAGGGGTGGGACAGTGGCTAGCGTCTCGCCTTCACACTTTTGCGACCCATATTCGAAACACGTTGTGTTTTTCGTTTATCTGTCCATGTTTGTAGAAGATTACTACACGAATGTTTTTCAGTGCATATTGAAATAACATTGTCCTTATTCATCTGCTAATACTATTTACCGTGAATTAATTAAAGACAAAATAAATAAATGAACATTTTTTTGAAATTGTTTTCGGTGAAATTCCTGTAGTGTATCTTGATTCGTAATCTACTGCAAGCGCCAGTTCTCGGAAAAGTCTTCTGTTATGATGTTTTGTTGTGTGTAATTTTGCAGCGACTGAAGCAGTTTCAGCCAAAGACAGGATGTGAACAGTCCAAGAAATATTTTATTACCCAATTATTGTTACAAAGATACGGGCAAAATAAAATAACGAAATCAAAAATAAAATATGTATGATTCAAAAATCATTAATAATGTAAGAACATGTCGATTGGAGAAGATTCTCTCTGGAATGTCTTTGGAGCAGTAAAGTCAGAGAACCATTGACTGTTTCCATACCTACAAGAAAACTAAATAAAATTTTTAACGACAAGATGTTTCTCCTGGCGTTAGCTTTACCTGCAAGAACATGAGGAGAACCTGTGAAGATGCATTAAGTGGCCGCAAATATACCAATGAAGAAAGATTACAGAAAAATACTTGTAAGTAGTGATCGTTCCGAACCAACGTAGTGAACACGAAGACAGGAGCTTGTAAGCACTCTCATTACATTTTCCTGTTCATTGCTACTGCACAGCATCACACTACACAGCACTGTGCTATTTGATAAAGAAATCAGAGAATATGTGGTAATTTCTGGAAAATTGTTCTTCAACCACAAATTAATCAGAGAGTCTCACACGTTTTTGTCATTCGACTCTTTCAATATAGCCTTTAAACGCACTTACATAGTATGAGCCGTACACATGTCCGTTTCCGGTAGCTCAGCGTGCTCGGTCAAAGGGCTGCTCACCCTCTGTAATAAAAAACTGAGTAAAGGAATCAACGATCAACTTGAACGGATGTCTTGTGACGTCCGCCCAGACCAAACGCAACGAACAATACCGAACAAAATGAAAAAAGAAAGAAAACAAGTGGTCAGCGTGACAGAATGTCAATCCTAAGGGCTCCGGTTCGATTACCGGCTGAGTTGGAGATTTTCTCCACTCAGGGACCCACCTGACGGGAGGCCCTAGTCAGTCGACGTTTATTATTTAGCCGTTCACATATTTTACTATGTGTAACACTAATACTTACATAGATTTAGAGAGGCCCGCATGACATAGATGACGCTTTTATAATAGAGAACACCGAAGACTAATTGACTAGTTTATAAGTACTTCGAAGAAAGACGTATAGTTATTATTCATTAATTTTTATACTTAATCAACGGAGTAATTCTAGGTAGCTGGATCAAATATCATCACACGTTTACACACCACACACAGCGTGAAGGGTGAAACCGAACTCAAGCGACAACACTGTTCAGAGATTTATCCTAAGTGTTTTTGTACAAGAGACCCGTTGTTATTTGCGGGTCGTTACAGAGTAATAATGGAATTATGACGTATCCAGTTCTTTACATCAGTTAACTTCGTTCTTGTTAAAATACTCTAACAATAGTGAAAAGCCCTATAAGTGCAGCCATCGGAACGTACAACACAAATGTACTTAAGTGAAGATGCAAAAGTATTGTGATGTTTGCTGTCCTATGGGAACAGCTCAACACAGCGGTCGATGTGCCACTCTGCCACTGCATTCACGAGTAGAACACGGTGGATGCCATAACTAGATTTCCCAGAAACTTCGTTCTGTGGAAGAGGAGTCAAAATACATTTTTAAATCCTCAATAATATAAAGCAAAAATTTTGTGAATCAGTTTATTATATTCTTCCTAAGTAGGCGCTACCGCAAACCCAGCATGTAATAAACCATTCAGACGTAAACAAATGCAGTACTTGTAATGGCTCGAACAGTTTAACAGATGCAACAAACACTACATTTCGACAGATGACCATATATGAACTTATTTACAATATCACAACATTTCATTCATTTAGACTAATATATTTATTTTTGCTTAATGAATGCAGAATGTACAGTTTACAGTAGTCGGCTGGTTGGTTTCCTGTAACAGGAGGTAATCAGTCCCGCTGCAAGTTAAGAGTGAGGCGCTGGTCTCGTTTGCTCTCGCTCGGTGACATACAACAAACAAAACAAATGCAATTATACTGTTTCAATTACTACGTTATCCTTCATACATTAACGATGTCACTTACAAACAACTTATGTAAAGTTACTCAGCCCTCCAGGGACGTAGCCCGCCGAAAAGTTTAGTACATTACAGCGGGCATATATGAGTCATATACTATACGTATTGTAGTACTGTATTCAAACTGACCTATACCCGAGGAGACCGTTCATTCACTCGTATAGCCAGTTTTTCCGTAGCTCCTGTGTACTGGATGAGAGGCAGACAGCGAACCGGGTTGCACTCGCTTTCACTAGATGGCAGCCCAGGCACCAGTACAAATGTTGCCGGCTTCTCTGGAGCCCGCGAGAGGGCAGCCCACAACGGGACACACCGTTGTCCTCTGCCTATTGCAGGTGACGAGGCTTTGCGACTACTGAGTGGATGGAACATTGGTGTACCAATTACTTTTTTGGTGGGGGAGGTGGCAAGCAATCCTGTTCACAGTTTTTTGGGGGGCGGGGATACAAACCTATTCACTGACTGTTTGGGAGGAGAGGGTAGAGCCCTCTTCACACATTTCGTCCAGTGTGAATAAGACATACATCTCTCAGCAAAACCGTTAAGTAAATGTGTATGAGCCACTGAGAACCGTAAGGGTCCAAGGCACGGACATAAAGTTCCCTTGTGGAAGCGAATAACAGAGGGATCAATAAGACAGATTTTCTTGACTGTTCATATACACAATGTGGGCCTTCAGCAGAGATAAAGCTGGTTCACCATAAGATCAACGAATGTCAGGAGCAACCATACATACTACAGTCTAGACGGTGTGCGTTAGGCCTTTATGATTATAACAGC
This sequence comes from Schistocerca gregaria, assembly GCF_023897955.1. NCBI lineage: Eukaryota > Metazoa > Arthropoda > Insecta > Orthoptera > Acrididae > Schistocerca > Schistocerca gregaria. The sequence continues at coordinate 452,323,407 of NC_064923.1, forward strand.
CTCATAGCGATGAAGGGGCGGCATTAGATGTCAGTGATTTGTTGTCATAGAAAGACAAACAATTCATTAAAAAACGTAAATATGGGCCCAGTTTCCTTCCCTTAATTTTCAAAGATACATCGCTTAGTTGAGGGCGGCGTTAGTTCTACTTTTCTCTGAGACCAATTACGAGCAGTAGTTCAGATTGACTGTGAACCACAATAACAAACGGACATTGATAAACCTCTTAGTATTATTATTATTACTATTTATAGGACACTGCGCATCGCAGTTTAATTGGAAAAAAGAAAATAATAATTTCTTTGAAAAAGTTGACAGCTTTATTTTGTTTCTTGTTAGATTCCAAAAGTTCTACACACAACTTTTGAGAGTAGCCTTTCTTTCCACAGTTCTAGAGAAAAATCCTTGTGAACGTGATGGTGTAGTAGCTGTGTGAGTCTCGACTGCGTCGTTGTTGGCCTGAGGCACGTTTTAACTGATCACCAGGCGCCGGGTGGCCGTTCAGAAGATACTGACGATACTGGAACTGACTTAATCAGAATGGCCAAATCAGATGAATAATTTCCTGAGAAGTTTTTTAACACTACCACCTTCAGCAATAAGTTGTTTTCCTATAGAGGACACATTACATGATTGTACACCAGTCGCAAAGGGCCTCTCTAGCTGTGCATGAAACGTGTGCAGGTTAAAGTCTGCTATGTGTGTATTCCAACAAACTGTTCCAAACCTAGTGTAGACGGAGGATTTGTTTTGGAGGAAGCAGCAATTATCTCTTCGTGATGGAATATTCGCTTTAGATCCTCTTGTTTTAACCGTCCTCAGTCTCATTCGGAAAGAGATCAAGGATTTGAAACGCGCTTGTCTTGAATCTTCGTCCATGAGGAAATTCTTCAGGAATATATGATGTTTCTTCCTGTATCAGTCCAGGATGGAATTTTCTTGGTCGTAAGATATTTGGATCTTTCAAATTTACGTTCTTCGAATAATGCTTGGCTTTCTCTAACAGAATATCAAACGCTAATACAAGCCTAAGATTCACAAGAGCCTACTCTTGTAACATCTGCAGAAAGTTTCGCTCCAGCTGTGTTACAATTTGGTTTCTAAAAAATGGTTCAAATGGCTCTGAGCACTATGGGACTTAACTTCTGAGGTCATCAGTCCTCTAGAACTTAGAACTACTTAAACCTAACTAACCTAAGGACATGACACAAATCCATGCCCGAGGCAGGATTCGAACCTGAGACCGTAGCAATTAGGTTTCTGCAGAGATCTGGCTAGTTCTTCGCATAATACAAACACTTCAACAGCGACTGGCATATAAAAACTAGTCTCAGTTTGATCGTGTTTTGTCTCTCATTGAGCTCTATCCATTCAGTACTTCGATCACTGTTTCCTGTTCATTTACTACTTTTAGTGTTTCATTTCCTATTCCAATTCCCTCAGCGTCGTCCGATTCAGTTCAACTGTATTCCTTTATGCCTGTTCTACTTTTGTTGCTATCCCTGTGACAACTTCTTTTTAAGACACTATCCACCTCCTTTTCTGTCTCCGACAGAATTACAGTATCACGAGCAGCTGTCAGAGTTTTAAATTCTTCTCCCTGAACTTTAAATCTCTCCTTGGTGTCCTTCACAGCTTGCTCAAAGTACGGATCAAATATCATCGGAAATAGGCTAAAATGATTGCTGTCTCCTTAACTACAGTCTGGTTTCTGTACAAGCTACAGATAACCTTCTTCTTTCTACGACTTACGCCTTTCAGAACTTCAAAGAATATGTCCCGCTCAATAGTATCAAAAGTTTCCTCTATATCCACAAATGCTATAAACATGATTGCCTTTCCTAAACATATATCATCACACGTAGGGTCAGTACTACCTCGTGTGTTCGTACATTTCTCCAGAACATAAAATGATCCTCTCTGAGGCCGACTACTACTAGATTTTTCATTCCCTGTAAATAATTCGGCCCACAAACTTGTCACATTAGTGACATCGGTTCACGTCAGATCACCAAAGTTAGGCGGTGACGGCCTCGGCTATTACTTGGATGGGAGACCGTCCAGGTCTGCCGAGCACTGTTATCAAGTGGGGTGCCCTCAGTCGTGGTGAGGTCAACTGAGGAGCTCCGTGGCTCAGATGTAGCGGCTCAACAACAACTGGGAGACATGTGCTGACTACATGCCCCTCCACATCGGCACCCGGTGACGACTATCGGCTAGAGATGATACCGCTGAGCCCTGCGAGGGCTGTTCGGAGTTTTCCTTATTAGCAAATAATTTGTCAGTATTTTGCAACCATGACTTATTAAAGTGAAGGTTTTACAGTATTCACGTCTCTCAACTTTTGCTTATCAATAATGAATGTTAGAAATTTTCCAGCAAACTGTATTTTTTACATTCATCTGGACAGTATTTTTCCGATTTATGACTTATATAATCCCATCGTCAGAAGTCCATATGACTGCCCAACTCGATAGATTATGGATTATAGCGAGCAAATCAAACAGCGTACACAGAAGACCTGTTGTGCAGGGAAACTAACGACGTTTGTGGATTGAATTTTCTCAGTTTGAGAAGACAGAAGGATCAATTTGGCTAATTTACCACAAAAATTCAAAAGCCGAGATCGCATAAATATTCCTTTATTTAAAAATAACAAAAAGATTTTTTAAGACCTGAAGATAACAGCAAAGTCTGTCGAAACCTAATGTTTTTAAATAAAAAATTATTCGTGTGATCTTGGCTTTTGAATGTTTTACAACTCGGAAAGCGATAGCATTGTGTTCATACCAATATCACGAAAAGGGAATGCTGACTGAAATTTTGAAAACGTATGTTATTATTAAATACGGCTTTAAGTTTAATAATTCCATTTAGCGAAATGCCTCACACCTTTATACAGCAGTTGTAATGTATAATTTACGAGAGCACACTTTACGCGCTTGCCTTATCTTTACAATGGAAACTAGACATTAGTGCCGCTATATGTATACACTCAATGACTTTGAGAATTAATTGATTTACACATATGAAAAAGACCATTTACCTATGTGCCATTTTGTCGCCAGGTTATTTTGGTGTTACCTACTTTGACGTTAGCTGCTTGACTCGATAAGGATAAGTATTGTGCTTGTTGCGAGACAATAAAATATCATTGTAATGAACTGTTACTATCCACGCACATAATTTAACTAACTTGATCCTGTTATTATACAGATTAATAATCAGCTAACGATTTCTATATTGCTAAAGATCTGAAGAGAAAAGATAGTTAACCTTACAGCGTGTTGTGGACTGCAGTATATTCTATCTGGTGAAGTTTACTTTTAACGGTCATTAATTATTTTCCATAAGCGAGGCAGAACCTGCACTTTGGATAAGAGTTTTTGTCAGAGACTAACTTCAACTTCACTAAGTAATAAAATGCTATTTATTAAAGAAATTTGGCGTCAGACGGGGAGAACAGCATGTAATACCATACATTCTGTTTGATTAATGCATATATACACTACAACTGGTACTCGCTCGAGGACGTGAAAATATTTGTGTGTCGCCCATTATGTGTGTACTAAGGTGAATGTAATTTCTGCTTCATGCAAACGGCCCAGTTTCGACCTGATACGTTAAGGAAAGGTGTTAAAGGTCCAATAACCTCACGCCGAAGGCAGGAAGCCCTCGTCGGTGAAGCAGTTCCAGGGAAGTATATCTCTGCCTGTGTTCCCATTTCTGGCAGATACCTTCGTATCCCTTGCGTACAGCGTACTTTAATTCTCTTGTTGACAAGAAACTCTATTATTTGCCGAGCTAATCTCCCTCGGTCCATTCTAGAGATGTGTTCGAAGAACCGCTGCACTTTACCTGACGATGTCCGTGATTCTCTCTATAAATGCGTCAGTTAATTGTTTATTTGACTATAAGTTGTGATTTCGGGAATTTTAACCAAATTAGAGCTTGGTAAATACCCGATCTCACATGTTAAACGTACATTCCAGCACTGACCACATAATATAATCTAGCCCGGAGGCAGAAGGAAATGTGGCGCAAGCTAGCCAGCCGCACGAACTGTTAGCAGTTGTATTTCAAAAGCTGGAATCGTATCCTCAGCGATGTGCATGGTGAAATCTCCCCTTAGAAAAATTTATGAATGCTTGTGCTCATAAACCCCTTACGTTATTTGATTTTCAAACAGCTGAGCAAAACTGAACATACTCAGACATTTCTCTCTTTACTGATTCTGATCATCACTAAACTAACACACAATATTTTTAGCGCAACGCAATCTGACTTTCAATAATCCATATAAAAGAATGGCCCTGCCTAACAATAACCTATACCTTTCATGAATCATCAAAAATCTTCGTTACTAGTACTACTGAAATACAGCGAGCGCCAATACTGCCAGCTAAATAAAAGATTCTAACAACTGAAGGCACTAAATAATGATAGGCATACTTAGCAAATGAAAGATTTTGGTAGAGAACAAACAACGTATTTATCTTAATAGTGTTCAAAAGTCATAATACATATATCAGTTCATGACATCCAGTCTTACAAATTTACTGTCTCTGACGGACACATGTAAAGACCATCCGCTCTCAAAACTCTGCCATCTCTCTCCCCGCATCCATCACTGCTGGCGGCTCACCTCCAACTGCGCAACGCTACGCGCTGTTCACATCCAACTGCCCAACACCCCAATAGCGAATATTACAACAATTCGAACCAGCCATAGGCTGCACACAGCACAGCCAGTAATTTTCATACAGAGCGCTACATGGCGCTACCAATATAAAAACCTAAACAGCCCACTTACAATGGTACTTACTCGCCATGGGGAATTTACGAAAATTCAGGGCGGTATGGCATTATAGTTTACGAGTTAGCACAACGAAATATCGAACAAGTAAATTGGCGTACACATAGATGTACTGCGCAAGGAAATAAACGAAATCTGTGAATAGACTTACACAGCTCGGAAAGAGATAACGTAATACACATATCACTATCATAAGTAACGAAAGGTGCTTGGTATATTGGAGACATATGCTATTATTAAACGCAACAGAAATTCCTATTTCCATTTGGGGAAATAGATCACACATAAATATACAGCTATTATAACACATCGTACACGAGTGCGTACCCTGAGCGCTTGTCTTATCTCCGCGTAGAAAAATAATGTCTGAAGTTGATATTTTCAATGATATTTACGCATGTATTCAGGGCTCTTTGCTGTAACATGTATCATCTCGCTGATTTCGAGAATTGATAAAATGGATATACACATATTAAATCCCATTTGCCTGTTTGCTGTTTTGTCGTTAGCTTATTTTGGGGGTTACCTACTCTGATGTTAACTGCTTGACCTATTAACGTATGATTGCTGCGAGACGTTAAATTATAAGTGAAGTGAACTTTATCATGTCCGCGTACATAATTTAAGCAAGCTGATCCTTTCGGAAGAGAAAATATAGTTAACCTCACAGTGTGTTGAACATTGTAATATACCGCTTCTGGTGAAGTATGGTTTTGACAGTCATTGTCACTTTTCTCAACTGACCGTAGAAACTGTATTTTGGATAGGAGCTTTTGACAGAGATTACCGTGAACTTCACTCAACAATAAAATTAGATTTATTAAAGAAATTTTACAACAGACAGGACGAACAGCGAATCTGATCGACTGATGCATACGCATACTATACTGTATTCAAAAATTATTGAAGACTGTGCTGGCAACATAACAAAAGCAAACTACTCTCACAACTAAATGTTTTTGTTTTTTACGAAAAGAGTAGTTAACAAGTTAACAAGAGTCAGAAAAACGACACGAGCCTTTCTACAGAGGAAATTACGCTCAGGCTCATTAGGCTGTCTCTAAAGCAGCCTTCCGTTTTCTGCTGCTGCTGCTGCTATTGTCTGGCTGCCTGTGTAACTTTTCTTTTTACGGGACATTCCTGTGAATGTCCTATTCTTCTACGAGGAGTCGTCATAAAGCTTTAATTATCACTTCGAAAAAATGAAGTTATGTAATAAATGTTTTGCTTGTTTCCAGTTATACAACTTCAGCATTTATAGACTTTCAGATCCCCGTGAAAAAGTACATCAAAATCATACTCGGCAAGCCACCTAATGGTGTGTGGCGAAGAGTACTTTTTGTACTACTAACTGAGCCCACCAACACTTCCACTAGCGAATAGCGCGTGGGAAACCTCTATATTGGCTGTAATTTCTCGAGTTTTCTCCTCATGGTCATTACGCGAGAAGTATGTGCGGGGAATCAATGTGTTGTCCGACTCTTCCCGGAAAGTGCTCTCTCGAAATTTCAATCTCTCCGAGATGCACAAAGTACCTCATTTCTGTGAATCGAGTTTGTTGAGCATCTCCATAACCCTTGTGACGACGAAAAGATCCCGTGACGAAACGTGCAGCTCTTCGTTGGATCTTCTCTCTCTCTTTTATCAGTCCTATCTGGTAGGGGTCTCAGATAGATGAATAATACTCAAGAATCGGTCGAACAAACACCTTATAAGCAAATACCTTCGCGGATGGGTTACATTTCCTTAAGATTATTTCTATGAGTTTGAGACTGGCATCTGCTTTTCCGACTACTTGTTTTATGTGATCATGCCAATTAAGGTCGCTCTGGATAGATGCTCCTAGGTATTTTATGGCAGATACTGTTTACAGTGGTTTGTCATCAATAGTGTAACTATAAATTAGTGGATTTCTTTTCCTATGTATTTGCAATATGTTACATTTATTTACGTTCAACTGCCAGAGCCTGTACCATCCATCATTCATCTATTCTGCAAATACTTACTATCTTCTGGCGTTGTTACTTTGTTATAAACAACCCCATCGTCTACGAACAGCCTTAAAGAGCATCCGACGCTTTCTACTAGATAATTTATATACACGGTGTAAATTTTGAGTTCACAAACCAGAATAACTCGAAAAATGAGCTTCACACGAAAAATGTGTAGAATCCAAAGTTGATTATTTTCGAGGGGGACATCTGCTGGTGCTAAAATTAGCCCCCCACCGCAGCCTCCTGGGGGTGGGGAGGGAGGCAACTTTAAAATTTCAAATCACTTAAGAAAGGCATGTCTACCGGTCCAGATGGTATACCACTCAGGTTCCTTTCAGAGTATGCAGACACAATAGCGCCTTTCTTAGCGATCATATGCAACCGCTCACTTGACGAAAGATCTGGTCTTAAAGACTGGAAAGTAGCACAGGTCACACCAATATTCAAGAAAGGAAATAGGAGTAACCCATTATTAGAGACCCATATCATAGACCTCAATTTTCGATAGGATTTTGGAGCATATACTGTACTCTAACATTATGAATCACCTTGAAGAAAATGACTTATTGATACACAACCAACACGGATTCAGAAAATATCGTTCTTGAGCAACACAGCTAGCTCTTTATTCCCATGAAGTAAAGAGTGCTGTTGACAAGGGATCTCAGATCGATTCCATATTCCTAGATTTCCAGAAGGGTTTTGATACCGTTCCTCACAAGCGACTATTGATCAAATTGCGTGCATACGGAGTATCGTCTCAGCTGTGTGACTGGATTCATGATTTCCTCTGAGAGATGTCGTAGTTCCTAGTGATAGACGGTAAATCATCGAGTAGAACAGAAGCGATATCTGGCGTTCCGCAAGGTAGTGTCATAGGCCCTCTGCTGTTCCTGATTTACATAAATGATCTAGGTGATAATCTCAGCAGTCCCCTTAGATTGTTTGCAGATGACGCTGTAATTTCCCGTCTAGTAAAATCATCAGACGATTAATTCCAATTACAAAATGATGTAGAGAGAATTTCTGTATGGCACTAAACAAACAAAGAAAAGTGCGAGGTCATTCACATGAGTACTAAAGGAAATCCGATAAATTTTTGGTATATGATAAGTCGCACAAATCTGTCATTTCGACTAAATTCCTAGGAATTACGATTACGAGCAACTTAAATTGGAAAGACCACATAGATAATATTGTGGGAAAGGCGAAACAAAGACTCCGCTTTGTTGTCAGAACACGTATGGTTGAAATGGCTCTAAGCACTATGAGACTTAACATCTGAGGTCATCAGTCGCCTAGACTTGATGATGATGATGATGAGTCCCATACTCCGTTTACCGAGCGTAGGGGAGCGACGCGGGAGACCCGCGCCGCCATACTAGGCAAGGTCCTAGTGGAGGTGGTTTGCCATTGCCTTCCTCCGACCGTAATGGGGATGATTGATGATGATGATGAAGACGACACAAACACCCAGTCATCACGAGGCAGGTGAAAAATCCCTGACCCCGCCGGGAATCGAACCCGGGACCCCGTGCTCGGGAAGCGAGAACGCTACCGCGAGACCACGAGCTGCGGACCGCCTAGAGTTAGTTAGGTTTAAGTAGTTCCCCTAGACTTAGAACTACTTAAACCTAACTAACCTAAGGACATCACACAAATCCATGCCCGAGGCAGGATTCGAATCTGCTACCTTAGCAGCAGCCCGGTTCCGGACTGAAGTCCCTAGGACCGCTCGGCCACAGCGGCCGGCCCAGAATATTTAGAAGATGCGGCGAACCCACTAAAGAGGCAGCCTACATTATACTTGTCCGTCCTCTGCTGGAATATTGCTGCGTAATGTGGGATCTTTACGAGGTAAGATCGACGGAGGACATCGAAAAAGTTCAAAGAAGAGCAGCTCGTTTCGTGTTATAGCTCAACAGAGGTGAGAATGTCACCGATGTGGTACGTGAGTTGTGGTGGCAGAGTCACTGAAACAAAGGCGGTTTTCTTTGCGGCGGGATCTATTTATGAAGTTTCAATCACCAACTTTCTCTTCCGAATGCGAAAATACTTTGTTCGTGTGTGTGCATACATATCTGTAGAAACGTTCCTGCTTGAATTTTTTTGGCTTTCCTCCGTTATTTACAAGTCTTCTATCATCTTATAGTATCACGCTCCCCTATGAGAGCCTGATAGTGATGTGATGGTGCGTAGACTATTGTTTTTAACACACTAACAATACGTGAACAATTTTGATTCAGTGAAACATTATTACGTAAATAGATTTGGTATGTAGCATGAATGTATTTGTTTAAAAACTACTCTATTCTGATTGTTAAACTTGGAACTATTGAGATATCAATAAATTTCTTTAAATAATACATTGTGTGAGTTGTTAAACATTCAAAGTCATGCATTTATTTGTGTCTTTTGCTGCTAGTCTTGAAAAGTGAATCTTTGGAACAATAAGACGAAATCACAAAAATTGTAACAAATAGCCTCAAACTTATAAAAATGGAATTTTGTCATATGTTGGAGTGCTTACAGGAAACACCATTGGGCAGCCATGATATATTTAAATCCTAGTAAGTCAGGCAGTAGGATAACGCCCTTTGAATTTCCTGTGCACACTGTAATGTTAAAGTGCCTGACATCATTTTTGGGTCATAACTCATAGTAATTATTGAAGTCCAGCCAATACAATAACATTTGAGTTTCCCATACCCGTTGCACTGTCAAGGTGTCTGGAATCATTTCTTGGATAAAAAATGGTAGCAGTTATAATAATTCATCCTAACCTGATATTTATATCCAATTGACATAGAGGAGAGGGGGTCGGGATTAGGGAGAGGAGGGGAAGCAGCAACTTGAAAAAATGTTAGACAGATAAACATCCGGAGCTTCAATAAATAAACAGTAAGGGATTTGGTGCATAGTCTGTTTACTTTGGGGTCATAAGCTTCATTTGAATGAACTTAACATAAAAGCACACACGCATGGTTTGTTTGCCTAAGGGCCAACACCAAATGATGTTATTCGTTGCATAAGGAGAACAATGGACTCATTTGTCCACTTCTCTCACAGTTCCAATACTTATGTTATGAGAAACATTCTTCGTGGATGAATTGGTGGGATCCGAACTGCAGAACAAAGAATCAAGATCAAGATTTGCTGAACATACGATGCTGTTTACAGAATCACAAGTGGAAATGAAGTAATTACTGGAGAGAGTTAAAAAGAAAGTGAGAATCTTGGGTTTTCAGTTAATAAGGAAAAGACAAAAACCAAGATAGCTGAGAGAGGCGAGTCACTACCAGTTATTGTTATGCTATCAAAACATGATCACTTTGTCATCCCGAGCTCAGTGATTGAGAAATGGGGAGGCCTTACACCGGAAAAACGGCATAGAATTGTCCTGTGAAAGGATGTTGCATCGACATCAGATGTGGACGATCTTGTCAGTGGTTTGGAAATAGCGAGCCCTAGCTAGGCATACTAAACTGAGAGTCCTGATATCACCACTGTTTCCAGTTTTTCTTTATGGCACTTATACATGGAGAGTAACTGAAGCTGACCGCAAAATAAATGATGCTTTTGAGATGTGGTTAAGAAGGAGATTGTTGAGATATCATGGATGGACAAATGAACGAACAAATCAGTGCTTCAAGAACGAAGAATGGCGAAGAAGTTGTCCAGTATTTGTCTCCAGCCAGTTATGCAGCTCTTTCGTCAAATAGTTCGACGACAGGAGGATATCTTGGAAAAGATGATCATCCAAGCCAAAGTCAAAGGGAAAAGATTGCAGGGAATTTCATTGAGATGATGGATGGACCAGATAAAGGAGAAGAAAAACCAAACGTGCCGACAGCTACTCAGAAATGCAGAAGACGGCAAAAAATGGAGACATACTGTTAACAGGAGCCGGCCGCGGTGGTCTAGCGGTTCTAGGAGCTCAGTCCGGAGCCGCGCGACTGCTACGGTCGGTTCGAATCCTACCTCGGGCATGGATGTGTGTGATGTCCTTAGGTTAGTTAGGTTTAAGTAGTTCTACGTTCTAGGGGACTTATGACCTCAGCAGTTGAGTTCCATAGTACTCAGAGCCATTTTTTTAAATTTTTTTTGTTAACAGGATCGTGTGATGAGTCACCAACTTTCAACAAGATGAAGTATTGATCATGAGATATGGAAGCTGATCTCAATTGCAGATTGCAGTAACGTTTATATTTAAAAACGGAAACCACAGAACTGTGCATGTTATATAGGGGTGCGTTTATGTCACAAGAACGAATCCGGCCTGTACGTCATTGTTAAACGGTAAGCGACCAACGTAGTAAAAGAAGATAAATATTCAGGGAAAGATCATAATTAATTCTAAAATTCTGGATATTAAACCAAAAATGTGGTGCTGATGTAAAGGTCACGGAAGGCACAGTCTTCGAAATCTAAAACCAAAATGGAAATCAGAGCTCACACCGAAAGATATAGGTGTTCGTTTTTTCTGCGCGCTGTTCGAGAGTGAAGTAATAGAGATTTATTGTGAAGGTGGTACGATGAACGCGCTGCCGGCCATTTACGGGTGATTTGCAAACTATCCATGTAGAAGTAGGTGTAGATGTAGAACAGTGCACAGTACTACGTGCATGACATATGTTCTTATATGAGATTTTACCTTGGCAGCGGAGTTGTGCTGTTCTGAAACTCCCTGGCAGGTTAAAACTGTGTCCCGTTCAGAGACTCGAACTCGGAACTTTTGTCTTCCACGGGCAAGTGCTCTACCAACTGAGCTACCCAAGCACGCCTCACGACGCGTCCTCATAGCTTCAATTCTGCCAATACCTCGTGGTACTAATGATAGAGCACTTGGCCCTGAAAGGCAAAGGTACCGAGTTCGAGTCTCGGTCCAGCATACAGTTTTAATCTGCCAAGAAGTTTCATAACAGCGCACACTCCGCTGCTGAGTGAAAATCTCATTCTGGAAACATTCCCCAGGTTGTGCCTACGCCATGTCCCCGCAATATCCTTTCTTCCAGGAGTGCTAGTTCTGCAAGGTGCGCAGAAGAGCTTCTGTGAAGTTTGGAAAGTAGGAGACGAGGTGCTGGCAGAATTGAAGGTGTGAGGACGGGTCGTGAGCCGTGCTTTTGGAGCTCAGATGGTAGAGAACTTGCCCGCGAAAGGCAAAGGTCACGATTTCGAGTCTCGGTCCGACACACGGATATATGTTCTTATTTGATGTTTTTTGTGTACTAGCAACTGCGTTATGCTGTCGTCTTACGACGATACTGCAATCTGATCTTTAAAAAATGTAGATACCAGTAAAATATGTGAAGTATATCGTCTTTAAATATTAAATTGATATCCGATTTGGAAACAGGAACCAGAGGAACTCATTAACTGGATGTTAGTTTTTAGCAGCCACTTCTATAATATAATTTACATAAACTGTAACACCTCTGTGTAAAAACCAGGCATCTTCACATGTGAGATCGGAAACGCAATGAAGCAGAGTCACAGGCATATATATCGGGTACCTAGCAAAAAGCATTTAACCTGAACCTTGCGTTGAAGATTTTAGAACTTCAGCAACTGTTCGCCTGCCTTCATGTAATATTACTTTCTAATTGCTATCCTTTTACTTATTATTCGTTCATATCGCTGATATTATTCAATGACAAACAAGATATTTAGTTTTTCCAATTGTATCCTCTTACGTCATACTATTACATTTATGTATATGCAGAAATACTGGAAAGTCACACTGCCACTTTGCGCAAGAGAAAGTCCACAATCACAGTTTGTCATTATGTTCTTCTTTATCTTAGCTGATCACATTTTATTATTCTTTGATACATGGTACTCATAAACACGATACACAAATTTCAGATAAAGCAAATAAATATGAATGTTGCTATCCGTCCTCGTACATATTGTCAGTGTTATTTAGTTTTTTGATTGTTTATGTACTGCAGTCAGAAACTTATTCCATGTGATAGCTCAAAACGTATTAACTCCAGAAAAATGACGACACTGCAATTATATTTTGTTCCTTATGCTTTTTAGAATGAAACTGTGGCCAAACGTTGTGCTCCATGCCAATATTTAACGTGAGAGCTGGATCCCGTTTAGTTTGTCATATACAAAAAAAAAGTCTCTGCTTTTACATACATTGCAATTCCATGCAGCTCCGCATTATGCCGCTCAAATACAACGTGTATTTGCAACGTGCGTGACTCCAGCGTCGCGTCGCAGGTGCTGTAATTAAATGGGAAGCGTGCGTTTGCGCAGGTATTGCGGTGAACACGCTTGCACTAGACCGTTTATCCATCAAGGCTCGCGTTTATCGAGAATTATATGAACGGAAATACTAATTACTTTAATGGAGACTTCTGATGCATTGAAGTTATCAACAAAGAAAAACATTGCATTAATTTTCTTAAAAATTTCACAATTTTCTCTGCAGACGAAAGCGATCATTTGTTAGTGACGGAAAAGCTATAGGACAGAAACTACAATTTAGTTTAATGACGAGAGCAGAGAGAGAGAATTGAAACAAATACGAGATGACAAAGTACAGCGTGACCAAAAAGTCCGTTAACATCGGAAAATTCAGGGTTTCACGGAATAATGTAGGTAGAGAGATAAAAGCTGACAGGCATGTTTGAAATGACACGGGCTTTTACTGAAACCAAAAAGGCGCACAAAATTACCGACAAACGGTGCTTCTTCATAATACATGCTCAACACTTCGGTCGTCATTCAACAACAATACAAGTAGTCGAGGGACAGCGTTGTGAACAGCAGTCTATAGCTTATCAGTAGGTATGGCGAGAAATTGCTGTCAGATACTGCCTCCTACCATCTCTAATTACGTAGGACGATCGCGGTAGGCCTGCGACTTCAGGTAACCCCACAACCAATAATTACACGGAACGAGGTCTCGAGACCTGGGAGGCCAACCGTGACGGTTTGTCGGCTCAGCACATGATCCTCGCCAAACGATGTTCGCAAAACATCTTACGCTGGTGTGATAGTTTGGGGTGGAGCACCATTTTGAATAAAAGTCGTACCTTCCAGCAGAAGGTTTATCGGCCACGCTAGGGATGATGCGACTGTGCAACATACCGGTGTGCCTCTCTGTCGTCACGCCGACAGTTCGAAAAGCAGCACCCTGCATTAACTCGAGGAAAAAGGGTCCGATCACGACTGATGCGGTAAGCTACATCACATCGTGATTTTCTCGCCATGCAGTGGGGTTTACACGACAGTGCTGGGTTTTACGGTAGCCCATGTTCAGCTGTTGTGGATGTTGACAGACCCTCGGAGTGTGAAATGGGCTTTGCCGGACCAGCACCACCTGTTGGCCGGCTTTTGCACTCGTTTTTGGTTTCAGAATAATCCCACTTCAGGCATGTGTGTCAAGTTTTACCTCTCCACCTACATTATTCCGTGAATTAGTACATTTTTAAATGTCCACCCTGTACATTGGCTGTTAAAATTGCAACATCAGGAAGGATAGGAAACAACGAAATTTTACTGACTGTACGTATTAGGACTGCTGACATTTTTAAAAATATCGGGAATCACATCATTATGGTTCTCGGTGTGCAACCAGACGTCTTCTTTGTGCCACCTATACTTGCTTCACAAAGTCAAAGAGAAAGGCTGGACGGTATGGGAGCTCAAACTGCTTCACACGTTGAAAGTATGTCCTACTACAATTTCACTAGAACAATTTCACATATTTACCGAAAATCGAGAAAAAATATAATATAAAATAATTATATCGGCACTAGATATTGCCATTTCGGTATCGATATAACGGGAAAGAAATATCGCCGATATATATCGATATTTTTTGAAAAGCTTTCAATATATAGATATAACAATATTTTATCAACAGCCCTAGTACGTACACAGTGTAACAGGACGAGACATGATTAAGCCTTTAAGTGATCTGTTCGTAAGACGGTTGTGAAATTCAGTGCACTGAGCTACGATTTACAGCGCGGGATTAGCCGAGCGGTCTTAGGCGCTGCAGTCATGGACTGTGCGGCTGGTCCCGGCGGAGGTTCGAGTTCTCCCTCGGGCATGGGTGTGTGTGTTTGTCCTTATGATAATTTAGGTTAAGTAGTGTGTAAGCTTAGGGACTGATGACCTTAGTAGTTAAGTCCCAAAAGATTTCACACACATACACACACACACACACACACACACACACACACACACACACACTTGAGCTGTGACCTCTGGCAGCAATAACCTCTTTAATCAAACTGGGCATATAGTCGAACTGGCAGATACTGGTAGCTCAAATCGCTGCTTCAGCTCGATGCTAGAGTTCGTCAATCGATGTGGCTGTCGAGTGGAGTTGTGCCAGGGCTCGGCCGCTAGTGATCTGGCGTTTTACACGGGTGAGAGGTCCGCAGACTGTGCTGGCCAGGGAAACAGTCGAATAGTCTCAAGGCAGATCAAGATAGCATGTGGAGCATACGGTCTTGCATTATCTTGTTGAAAGTTAACGCAACGGAGAACTCGAAGATGTGGCGCAGCCGCCGGCCTTAACGCCTCACAAGTATAAAGGTTGCTGTCCAAATTATCGGCTATGGGAACGAGAGGTGATAGTGTTGCCTACACAGTTCGCCTCATAAATCCCACCAGGTGCTTGGCCCGTACAGCAATGCCGAATGCCACCTGGCTACGTCTGTTTTCCTCGCAGACTCCACACTCGAATACGTTCATCGTGATGGTGTTAACTGAACAGCGGCACCATTGTCATTGTGTACCACTGTAGTTGTGTACCACTGTCGTTGTGTACCACTGTCATTGTGTACCACTGTCATTGTGTACCACTGTCGTTGTGTACCACTGTCACTGTGTACCACTGTCATTGTGTACCACTGTCATTGTGTACCACTGTCGTTGTGTACCACTGTCACTGTGTACCACTGTCATTGTGTACCACTGTCATTGTGTACCACTGTCACTGTGTACCACTGTCACTGTGTACCACTGTCTCTCTCTGCTGCTGCGTCAAGAGAAGCTGCGACAGCAGTCGTTGTGCTGACAGTCAGTGGTGCTTCAAACGCCTTCTCTAGCTATGTCCGTGTGGGTGTTTTTCATGGGACAATCAGTCTCAATTACTTTCTCACAAAAGTACTTGACGTGGCTGAACTGTTCGGCATAGCTGACCAGTCTATCCTCTCTGGCGCTAGTAGCGTGGAGCCATTGAGAGCCTGCAAGTTGCTGACTGCGGCCTGTGTGAACCCACTGATTTCATATTCGCGCAACAGTCATGGGATCCCGGCCCACGCAACCTCAGTCTCTACAGGGTAATGGTCGAGTTACCGCACATGCTGACAGAAGTTTAGCGCCCTAACAAGAATAACACGTTGAATAAAACCCTTTCTAAGCTCGGCATTTACCAGGAAAGGCACAATTCCTTAAAGAATAGACTTCCCATTCTAAAACAGCTTCAAAGTCTGATTACAAGTAAGTTAATGTTTTAAATTTTGACGTTAAACACCTCAGCGAGACGAAGATTATAACGCGTTTGAAGCTATGTTTAAACTTTGTTGGAAGTCACTATGTGCTCTTGTTACCAAACAATGCATAAGCATTGTCTGGTGACATTAGTCCACAGCCATTTTACATATGGGATGTGATACATCAGCAAGTATGTATTTTGGTGTGTAGAATCCGAATATACCTTTCAAAATGTTCTAGCACGTATCATTTTTTAGTTTTTTAAGGTTTTTTGTTTTTTATTCATTATTTCGCTTTTTGCTGATCTTCTGTTTTATTGTTTAATTGTTTGTTTTTGGTTTGCAGAGAAGAGCTAGAAGATCTACAAATGGTCAGTAAATGGTTGGTATGGTAATCCAGTGGTGTGAAAGAGATCCTCAGTGAGTGTGAAAGATAGTGCATACTTTTTGTGTTTTAAACTAACACTAAGAAAAGTGGCAACTAGTAAATCTCGTTGGTGTCCAAACCACCCTAATATCTTTTGTTATGCGTGTGGGAAATTCACTCCAAAAGCCCAAAGAAAACCAATCACTGATTTGGTTAAGAAGACATATAAATTGTATTTTGATTGCCCTGATGGTGATCAAGATAAAAATTTTGCACCTCATATTGCCTGCATAACCTGTACTACAACCCTAACGAGCAGTTGAAAGGAAAAAACAGAGCCATCCCATTCACTGTTCCGGTGGTGTGGTGTGAGCCTAACGACCATTATTCAGACTATTACTTCTGTCTTAAAAATATTTCGGGACATTCAAGCAAACCTAGACATAAAATAAAGTATCCAAATGTATCTTCAGTCCATTTTCCTGTGCCCCAAGATGAGGTATTGCCTGTTCCTGCTCGTAACTTGAAATCCACGGAACCAGACACCATGTCAAGTGAATCAGAAAGTATTGAACATATAGAAGAGCACTGCCCTCAATACCATGACACTTCGTCTCATCTCTTAATCAAAAGGAATTTAACGATTTGGTTCACGATCTAAAACTTTCGAAACAGCAAGGTGAACTCTTGGGGTCGAGACTTCAACGACACAACCTTCTAGCTCCACGGACAAAAATTTCCTGTTTTAGATAAAGAGGTCCTTTCTTCTCTTAGTATTTCGATATGCAGCATTCAATGTGTGTATGTAGAGATGTCAATGCTCTGATGATGCAGCTAGGTGTACAACATAATCCACAGGAGTGGCGACTATTTATTGACTCCAGTAAAATCAACTTGAAAGCAGTAATACTACATAATGGCAATGCATTTCCATCGGTACCTTTGGCTTACGCAGTAGACATGAAAGAAACTTACGAAACCATGGCTTTGCTGCTAGAGGCAATCAAATATAAGGATCATGAATGGCAGCTTTGCTATGATTTAAAAGTTGGTGGACTCCTTACAGGTTTACAGGCTGGATTCACGAAATACTGATGTTTTTTGTGCCTTTGGGACAGCCGTGACGCCAAGAACCACTATACAGTCAAGGAATGGGGAATAAGGAACTCATATGTTCCTGGAAACGTAAATGTGAGCAATACCCCATTGGTTGAGCCCTATAAAATCATTTTGCCTCCCCTTCATATGACGTTGGGCCTTATCAAGAACTTTTTAAAAGCTCCGGATAAAGAAGGTGAGGCCTTCAATCACTTAAAAGAAAAGTTTTCCAAATTAAGTGAGGCAAATCTGAAAGAGGGTATATTTGTTGGACCACAAATAAGAAAATTGCTGACAGACCGAACTCAAAGATATCCAATTAGCTGCTTCGTCTTCTTTTAAAGCAATTGTAAAGGGCTTTTTGGATAACAAAAAGACAAAAACTATGTTACCATTGTGAATGATCTGTTGGACAACTATAAGAACATGAGGTTAGAATGTCGCTTAAAATTCACTTTTTATATACTCACCTTGACGTCTTCCCAGAAAAATTGGGAGCCGTAAGCGATGAGCATGTTGAACGCTTTCTCCAAGACATTATTACCACGGAACACCGTTACCAGGGCCATTGGAACACTTCAATGACTACTGCTGGGGTTTTGTTAGGGAGAGTGATGAAATGGCAAACAAAAGAAGAGCTCCGTTGTCGCATTTTTCAAAAACCAATGACGATTAAAGGTGAAAATATCTTCTGAACTAATTTGGACCTTTTATTGGCATCATGTCAATATATACATACAAAATAGTATTGATTTCAAACTTTCTGAATGTGTATTTTTGTTTGGCTTAATTGTGTCAATTTTCGGTATTCCCATTATTTATTCTGTTGTGTATCTAGAAAATGTGACGTCATAGAGAAAAACTGATTTTACCGGTGTACCCAGCATTCCAAAATTAGGTAAATCCACCCATTTACAACCAGATGCAGAATAAAAGTTTAAATTTGTTAACAAGTGCAATTTGCGTTCGGTGTTAATCAAAAGCTATTTTTCCGGGTATATCATTGTTTATGAAATCGTAGCTCCTGAACTACGTGTCGATAGTGATATAATTTTACAGATACACTCTGTGGTATATGTGGATACTATCTACAAAAAATGTTGCTAATACGGCTAGTAATAAAGAAGTAATAAATTAAAACGTTAAGCCTGAAGAGGCAGTTTTACTGTTTGAACGACGAAAATGTAGAAAATGATGAACTATTTTCTCGTAATTTCGCAGGGGGGTTACAGCAGTACAGTTAAGGTTTGAAACTGTGTTTCACACTTTAGACAGGCTGCTAGACTGCTGCTTTTAACACATTTTTAGACTATCATAGCAATGTAACTACAAACGCAGTAAATGCGTCTGATGTATCACTTGAAACGATGAAATCTGCTATTAATATTCGTAACTGGTGGATTGTGAGATGGTAATATAATAGATATGCAAGCAGTTATACTGAACCACGCATTTATCCCGAAAAAAGAAAATTGTACACGCCGTTCTTAAATATAATTTGCATAAGTATGGTATATTTTGAAACACTCAGGCTTACAGAGTACGTCACAATTTGGACATTATCAGGGTGTTTCTTTTCTGAATGTTTCCCTTTTCTGGCTCTTACTGACAGGCGAAACTTGTGTGGACTACACGTAGTTCAGAAATGGAGCACTACGTGGTCGGAGAATGTAGAGGCACTTTCTTGTACTGTCTACACCGTTACGGACACAGGAATGGAAGGGCAATGGTGACCACGAAGTGTTACGCACTGCACGAACAAGACTCGGCGCCATCCGCCTATTCTCTGCAGATCACTAAGTACTCTCATTCCAAAAAACTAGATAGATGTAGTCTGGGAATTTGAGCGCGGTGAGTTACACTGCCTCAAGAGATATACACAGTTGTTAGAAACTTGCGTTACAGTGCTGGATCTTTAACAAAAGATTATATCCTTTAATGAATAGATTATGACAGCGTTTTAATTTTTTAAATTCGGGTAGTAATTACGTATTGAAAAGCAAATATTTATGGCCCCTTAGAAGCTGTTAGGTAGGGAATCTTCAACTACAGTCTTGCCCATGAACCATGAACTGGGACAGCAGTATAATAAAATGGATGGTCCTTGGTTCCTGCAGCAGCTTGTGTTTCGCATCTTTTGCATTCAATAACCGCATACCTTTCAGGTACCTATACATTCTCTAAATTAACAGTCAGACCCAGTGAGTAAGGTACGTGTGGGCCCATTTTTGGCCAAAGACTGACACTGCCTATGTGACCGAGAGAGTTTCCGTAGCGATGACAACAAGCCAGGCAGTGCTTAACGCAGTCATTGGTGAACTACGACTTTCTCACCTAAAAAGCGAACCAACATTGTTGCAGCGGTGGCTCTCACCGATATTACTTTATTCTGTCGTGATGATGAACCTGTCTTTCATGTATTCGACTGTTGTATCTCTTAACCATAACAAGTCTAAGCAAACTGCGCCAGATTCTCTGATGACCTCTCTCATTCGACAAGAATCAGCAAACCCCACCAGTTTGATCACTACAATAACTAACAGAGAAAATCGGACTGAGAGTATCCTTCGAAACAACAGAAAACAAGTCTATATGTCCATCTTTATATACACTCCTGGAAATGGAAAAAAGAACACATTGACACCGGTGTGTCAGACCCACCATACTTGCTCCGGACACTGCGAGAGGGCTGCACAAGCAATGATCACACGCACGGCACAGCGGACACACCAGGAACCGCGGTGTTGGCCGTCGAATGGCGCTAGCTGCGCAGCATTTGTGCACCGCCGCCGTCAGTGTCAGCCAGTTTGCCGTGGCATACGGAGCTCCATCGCAATCTTTAACACTGGTAGCATGCCGCGACAGCGTGGACGTGAACCGTATGTGCAGTTGACGGACTTTGAGCGAGGGCGTATAGTGGGCTTGCGGGAGGCCGGGTGGACGTACCGCCGAATTGCTCAACACGTGGGGCGTGAGGTCTCCACAGTACATCGATGTTGTCGCCAGTGGTCGGCGGAAGGTGCACGTGCCCGTCGACCTGGGACCGGACCGCAGCGACGCACGGATGCACGCCAAGACCGTAGGATCCTACGCAGTGCCACTTCCCAGCAAATTAGGGACACTGTTGCTCCTGGGGTATCGGCGAGGACCATTCGCAACCGTCTCCATGAAGCTGGGCTACGGTCCCGCACACCGTTAGGCCGTCTTCCGCTCACGCCCCAACATCGTGCAGCCCGCCTCCAGTGGTGTCACGACAGGCGTGAATGGAGGGACGAATGGAGACGTGTCGTCTTCAGCGATGAGAGTCCCTTCTGCCTTGGTGCCAATGATGGTCGTATGCGTGTTTGGCGCCGTGCAGGTGAGCGCCACAATCAGGACTGCATACGACCGAGGCACACAAGGCCAACACCCATCATCATGGTGTGTGGAGCAATCTCCTATAATGGCCGTACACCTCTGGTGATCGTCGAGGGGACACTGAATAGTGGACGGTACATCAAAACCGTCATCGAACCCATCGTTCTACCATTCCTAGACCGGCAAGGGAACTTGCTGTTCCAACAGGACAATGCACGTCCGCATGTATCCTGTGCCACCCAACGTGCTCTAGAAGGTGTAAGTCAACTACCCTGGCCAGCAAGATCTCCGGATCTGTCCCCCATTGAGCATGTTTGGGACTGGATGAAGCGTCGTCTCACGCGGTCTGCACGTCCAGCACGAACGCTGGTCCAACTGAGGCGCCAGGTGGAAATGGCATGGCAAGCCGTTCCACAGGACTACATCCAGCATCTCTACGATCGTCTCCATGGGAGAATAGCAGCCTGCATTGCTGTGAAAGGTGGATATACACCGTACTAGTGCCGACGTTTTGTATGCTCTGTTGCCTGTGTCTATGTGCCTGTGGTTCTGTCAGTGTGATCATGTGATGTATCTGACCCCAGGAATGTGTCAATAGAGTTTCCCCTTCCTGGGACAATGAATTCATGGTGTTCTTATTTCAATTTCCAGGAGTGTAGGATGGATGCGGGACCTTGGCTGCGTATAGTGGCACCAAAAATAAAATGAAGCTGGAAACTTAGGCGACTGAAGGTGTTTTCGATTTATGTTAAATGACTCTTCATTTATAAACAAAAACACAGTAGTTGTAGACATATTTAAATGTGTAGGATAAATTATAGGGTATAACCTCAACGAAAAACCTACTTGACAGAACATAATAAACAAACTGATGGGACCATTAGGAATACATACAACAAAGAAGGTCTCCCAATTGCCACAAAATTAAAACACTATAAAACTGTTACTCAACCAGCAATAAGCAATAACATATGAAGACGAAACCGTTTGTAAAACACTAAATACTATAGAAACAGACAGAATACTCGAGACAGAGAGAAGCACAATAAGAAAGTGCACAAAAAATTCAATTAAGTATATACTGAAAAATAGCTTCCAATAAAACAGTCTAGAAAGATACTGTAGATTTCATTCTTCTGTTGTCATCTACTCAGGATACCAAAAATTATTGACGGAAGTATAACAGAGAAATTAAATGAATTATGGCTATTAAGGTAGGTATGAAGTAAACACAAAATACGATAGAAAACTTTAAAAAAAGGGCAGACGAAATCAAGAAGCCAGATAACAGACAAACCAGACTAAGAACTAAAATTAACAAGGAGATAATGGGAAGAGTGATATCAAACGGAGAAAGGAAATGGAGATCCAAGAGAATAAAGAAGTACTGGCTCAACGTAAACTGAAAAACATTTTTTTAATTGATGAAGTGGCGAAAAGAAGACCATAACATATAAATAAGCAAGCTAACGCATCGAGTCATATTTCCTGGTGTATATATGGTAACGAAAATCTATCCCCAATCCTAGAGACACAGCGACGGAGTTCAATGGCGAGATCAAAATTCGACTAGTCAAAACTAGAAAGTCTAGAAATATTACGGGGACCGCAAAGTAACGTCGTTTCTGCGCACGTCGATATTCGTTTATCATTTTTCATTCATCCATTTGTCAATTATAAATACCAGCGTTAAGGAAGGAGAGAAGGAGGAAGAAGAAGAAGAAGAAGAAGAAAAGTTATCAAGAAACCGCGATTTTTATGTGGAATATGGCGTGACTACTCGCTTTTCAGGAAGAAACACAAATTCTGAAATTTACTGACTGCAAAGCCCCTGCGGTGAGCGCACTGCTGGCCTTGCGGTGCCCGCACTTTCGCCGGCCTTGGGGCAGAGGCCAGCCGGCGGCTCTTCCCGGCTGACCTTGACTCCGGAGCACAGCTACACCGGCCGTGACCGCGAAAGCCGCGCCGCGCCGCGTCACGTCACGTCACGTCTCTCTCTCACTACGCACTCGCCAGCACATCTGCACTTTCACTGGCTACCCGTCTTTTCCCACGTCGCTGCCGTGATGGAAACCACGATCTCTGGAGAGTAATTTGTACGTAAAGGTCATGGCGTGTCCAGTGTCCCTCTTGTATCTACAGGAATCGAAGGAATGAAGAATGGAGAAAAAGCCGGCCGCTGTGGCCAAGCGCTACTAGGCGCTTCAGTCCGGAACCGTGCTGCTGCTACGGTCGCAGGTTCGAGTCCTGCCTCTGGCACGGATGTGTGTGATGTCTTGAGGTTAGATATGTTTAAGTAGTTCGAAGCCTAGGGGACTGATGACTTCAGATGTTAAGTCCCACAGTGCTGAGAGCCATCTGAAAGGAGAAAAGAAGATTCTGCCATGAGTAAAGCACAATTTCTTGCTTTTTCTTTCATCCATGCATGTTTCGGTGACGTCTCACTATCATCAGCGGTTCTCCCTATAATTTAACTGTTGAACAAAACGTACGAGAGACAGTCATAAAGTTTTTATTATCATCTCGATAACCATAAAGTTGTGTAATTAGTTTTTCATTTTGTTTTCATTTAGATATCAGCGTTGGGGAGGCTGTGGAAAGCTGAGAATCGGGGTAAGCTGAATAATCACTTAGTTTAAGTATACACAGTCTGACCACAAGTACATGGGGCGTGCAATAAGCAATGCAACATTTTTTTTTAAGCGGTTTCGTTTTATTCAGTATTCCAACACATCATATTATTCCCCACCTTCCTACAACAAAACTCCTGGCAACAAAACTTTATTTTTCAGCATAATCTCCGTTCAATGAGATAGACTTACCGCCACCTTACTCTGCGTGTCTGTATGCCCAAATGGTCTCACTATACTGGTCGATACCCATCGATGTCAGAGCCAACGTCTTCCGGCATTAATGGCCTCCCCATCATATACGTACTGCTTCCCACGGAAAGCATTCTTCATTGACCAAAAGTTATGGAAGTCGGAAGTTGTGAGATCTGGGCTGAAAGGTGGATGCGAAAGAACAGTCCAATGAAGTTTTCTGAGCTCCTCTCGGCTGCGCAGACTTATCTGAGCCCTTGCGTTACCATGGAGACAAGCCGTTTCCATTTCTGTAGTGACGAACACACTGGAGTCGTTTCTTCAATTCCTGGAGGTAGCACAAAAAGCTTCAAATTTGAATGTTGCACCTTGTGGAAGTACATCAAACGAGTAACGCCTTCAGAGTGCCTGAAGACTGTCGCCGTTGACTTTACCGGTTGAAGGTGCGGCTTTGCACTTTTTCTTTGGAAGAGAGATGATGTGGCGCCACTTCATGGATTGCAGTTTCGTTTCTGGTTTGTAGAGAGTCCATGTTTCATGGCCTGTAACGATGTCCAACAAAAACTATTAGCTTTGTAACGCGTAAGTAATTCTACACAGATGCTTCTCTGTAGCTTTTTATGATCTTCTGTTAGGGGTAGAGGAATCCAGCGAGCGCAAATCTTTGAGTACTCGAACTGCTGGACGGGTGTGTCAGCAGTACCAACAGACACGTCCAGTTGAACAGTGAAATATTAGATTGCGATCCGTGGATCATCTCTAATTACGGTGTCTGCACGTTCCAACATCGCTGGAGCCAGAGCTGTCGCACCAGCTGGCATGTGATCTTCTTGGTATAATGGGAGACGCCTCGCTCAAGGACGTCCTTCATATAGGACTATATAATTTCACGAAAAATGCAAATATAGCATGAAAATATAATATATATGATACACATAAATATCACAAAATTCTCTCCACATTTCATGCGAGCTGATTACACTGAGGTGACGAAAGTCATGGGATGCCTCCTTATATCATGTTGCACATCCATTTACTGAGCGTCGTGCAGCAGCTCGACGTGGCATGGGCTCAACAAGTCGTTGGAAGTCCCGCCGCAGAAATATTGAGCCATACTGCCTTTATAGTCGTCCACAAAAGCGAAAGTGTTGCCGGCCAGGGTGACCGAGCGGGCTTAGGCGCTACAGTCTGGAACTGCGCCACCGCTACGCTCGCAGGTTCGAATCCTGCCTCGGGCATGAATGTGTGTGATTTCCTTAGCTTAGTTAGGTTTAAGTAGTTCTAAGTTCTAGGGTACTGATGACCTCAGATGTTAAGTCCCATACTGTTTAGAGACATTTGAACCATTTGCGAAAGTGTTGCCGGTGCAAGATTTTGTGCACGAGCTCCATTACGTTCCATAAATGTCCGATGGAATTCATGTCGGATTATCCGGTTGGCTAAATCATTCGCTCGCAAGCCAGTGGTGAACAACTGTGGCCTGCTGACATGGCGCATTGTCACCCATAAATGTTCTTTCGTTGTTTGCGCACATGAAGTCATGAATGACAGCAAATAGCCTCCAGGTAGCCGAACATAACCATTTATAGCCAATGATCGGTTCTGATAGACCAGGGGATCCAGTACGTACCATGTAAACACAGCACCACCGTTATGGAGTCACCACCAGCTTGCACAGTACCTTTTGGCAACTTTGGTTCATGGCTTCGTGGGGTTTGCGCCACATTCGAACTCTTACTATCTGCTCTTACCAACCGAAATCTGGACTCATCTGACGAGGCCTCAAATTTCCAGTCGTTGAGGGTCCCACCGATATGGCGACGAGTCCAGGAGAGGCTCTGCATCCGACGTCGTGCTGTTACCAAAGACACTATAGTCGATCCTCTACTGCCACAAACCATTAACCCCAAATTTCGCCGCTCTATCCTCACGGATACCTTCGTCCTACATCTCACATTGATTTCTGCTGTTGTTTCACACAGTGTTGCTTGTGTATTAGTATGACAGCTCTATGCGAACGCCGCTGCTC
This sequence comes from Schistocerca gregaria, assembly GCF_023897955.1. Classification (NCBI taxonomy): domain Eukaryota; kingdom Metazoa; phylum Arthropoda; class Insecta; order Orthoptera; family Acrididae; genus Schistocerca; species Schistocerca gregaria. Next base: position 452,349,354 of record NC_064923.1, read on the forward strand.
TCGATCGTTAAGTGAAAGCCGTCGGCCACTGCGCTGTCCTTAGTGAGAGGTAACTCCTGAAATTTGGTTCTCTGCACGCTCTTGACACTGTGCTTCTCGGAATATGAATTCCCTAACGATTTCCGAAATGGAATGACCCATGTGATTAGTTGCAACTACTATTCCGATTTCAAAGGCTATATCTCGTCGAAAACCTTTTCATATGAATCACGTAACTACAAATGACACCTCCGCCAACGCACCAGCCTTTTATGCTTTGTGTACGCTATACTAACGCCATCTTCATATGTCCATGTAGCTATACCATAACTTTTGTAATCTCAGTGTATAATTAAAATTCCATTTACACAATGCTGTAAAAAAGAACCATTGCCGTGAATAACGTCAAATTTGAACGGAATGTTATCGAAGAAGGGAGAAACATTACCGGGAAAAATGGAAACGGTCGATATGACTGTCTCAACCCTGGATCGAGCGCTGCTGGACGATGAAAAGCCATGGAACATTCTGTTGACAGACGAAGCCTATGTCCATCTCCAACGATATGTGTACACATAGAATTGCACAATACGGGGAACGGAATATCCTGTCACACATCAACCGGTACCGCTTCATACTGTAAAGGCAACTGTGTGGTGGTGATTGACGACATCGTTTACCGTGGGGAGATATTTTTTCGAGGAGATGGGTCGTGTTATCCTTTATCGAATCTGGTAAGCCTTATGAGAGTCTTTTTTGTGCACCAATGCCATTCCAGCACTTGAACAGCGTAGATTTGTGGGTAGGATCATTTTTATGGAAGATGGTGCTCCACCGCACACTGCGCATCCAGTGAAGCTGCTGCTGCAAAGGCACTTTGGAAACACTAGACTTATCAGTCATAATTTCCCTACAGTCTGTCCGTCCAGATCACTTAATCGTAATCGGTGTAGCGCATCTGAAAGATGCTGTGTTCAGTGTACAGTATACAAACGTAGCTGAATTGAAGGCATGCGCTGCGCAACGCTCACGACCCCTGAGAGTCCAATCCGTTATGCTGTTTCTCGATTTCAGCTTCTGGCTGACATATTGAACATATCTTGCGCCTGTCTCGCTGTCTCGCGACAGTTAAAAACCGATTTTATGCCTCTGCACATTTAAAAACTGATTTCTCTCTTTCGATGGGGTGCGAACTTGCCGTGGTGCATGCGCTTACTTAAACAACAGTGCTGCAACCGTTGAACGACAAACTTGTGCGGTCACGAATATTCCACAGCGCGGTTGGCTTAATGTGCAACTCACACCATAGCCGTCGTACTACGATTCATTCTTCATGTGTAGCCGAACCCACTAATACTGCCGGCCGCGGTGGTCTCGCGGTTCTAGGCGCGCAGTCTGGAACCGTGCGACTGCTACGGTCGCAGGTTCGAATCCTGCCTCGGACGTGGATGTGTGTGATGTCCTTAGGTAAGTTAGGTTTAAGTAGTTCTAAGTTCTAGGGGACTGATAACCACAGCAGTTGAGTCCCATAGTGCTCAGAGCCATTTTTTGAACCACTAATACTACGACGCTTACAGCGCCACCTAGTGGGCCAATTTTCTCTTGTTTTTGTTTGTTCCACAACGCTTCCTCCTTCTTTCATAATATACCATTCAAAGAGGACGTCATTTTAGCACCGGTTCTTTTTTCTACAGCGTCATATAACAAATTTTAATTATAACCACCCTGTATTTAACTTCACAAATTTTAAATTTCTTAGTTTGTACTAAGTTGACTGGTATATTGAGATATCAAAAACAGCTGTAGGCGAAGTTTATGCTCTGTGGTGGGAGCAGGCTTCCTGATTTCTTCACATTCTGTGTATCTGCAACAGATGCGCGATCGCAGTTGCAGTGGAGCCTGGTCACAACACTGATCCCGTCAGGATAGCGAGAAGACGTCTGCTAACCGTGTGGTCAATAAAACCAGCAGTACAATTATACTGGGCCGGTGGAAAGTTTAACTTTACATTACTGGAAGCAGTGAATGAACTGCCTCAAATTTTCTGACGAAATTACGGAAAATGTAATTATGGACTCATGAAGCTGAATTAAACATTTTTTTCCGTTTCATTACATTAACCACTGTGTCATCTATCTACGTTATTGATTCCAGAAAACTATTAGGCGTACAGAATACTAATATTCAGCCAGCGTAAAAAACGGAGGTTTCACGGTACAAGTATGTTTCTCGTGGTAAGGGAGTGGTCCCCTTATTGCCTTTTTTTATGTAGATATGCTACGTAGATTTTTTCCCCTAAGCACCGCAGTGTTTAATTATACTAACACATCCCAAATTATGCTAAAATATTATGTCTAACATTCGGTCTGCTCTTCCATGTAGATAACCGACTAGAAGAAAATAGCAGATAAATAAATAAATAAATAAATAGGTATCGCACTTAAGTAAACTTAAGGATATGAACACAAACTACTGCCTTACAGACGGTGCTTCATGGCACTGTACATTTTCATGCCGATACAGACTGTTACCGTTTCCGAAACGTTCCTCTACTTTATGCAGAATGCAATGCTGCAGAATGTGTTGTAAGTTTTGCACTAAATCTTTACAAAATGACCACTACCTTTAGCACATTAAGCTGAATTTCTAGTCTCGCAAACACTTCACTGCAAAGAAAATTAAAGGGCAATGCTAGCAGGACGATGGAGTATAAAGACGCAAATGATTCCAGTGCAGTAAACGACTTCCATAAAATGTTACAACTCTGATAATATGCGTAGTTTTAAAGACCGATATGGCAATACTATGACATGCACTGTAACTGAATAAAATTCCTACTCCACTCCAACCGAGAAAGTGAAGGAGGCGAAATACGTAGTTTCACCACGGCATGAAAGGTTTGAGATGTCCCACTCACACCTGAGAACAGGAAGCCACGCCAACCAAACCACTAGTAATACCCGGTTATTAGCAAGAGCAAGAGATAATATCGGATTACATTGCTGAATCTATGCAGTTCACGATCATTACCCATGTGTCTGATCACTACACTGGGAGCCAGTTTGTTTCGCCGTCGGCAACGGGGTACGTGACTTCCTGTTACAGGGTTCCGTTAGAAGACTTCGAGTACTCCAGAGAAATGTTAGGGAAATTTGGCCACCAATTCTCGCTTTTCACACCTATTTATTTTGACCAGTTTTCGAAGATAATTTTATCCTGATCTGACAGGAAAACATCTAAGTCACACTTACGAAACTAGAATATCGCCAATCCATCCTGAAATTAAAGAAGACACCACAGACAACATTTACTTCCTTAACTCGCTCTCTGCTCAAAAAAATTGAATTATGCTTCACTGCAATTGTCATTTACAGTAACTCACATATATCAGCACCTTACACACGTACATGCCTAGTCAACAGTCAGGAACAGAGAAACAGAGAGAGCTAGAAATCGAATTCTCCCGTTTAATTTTATAGTTAAGAGATATGGCAATTTTTTGTGGTTAGGATTCCTGATATTTAGATGTTTGCATTAGATACGTTACAATATGTAACGCCCAGTTACATTCAGCATCGTTATATTTTAAACTCTGAGTAGAGAGCGTACGTTTTAAGTATGTGTATATCGTGGATAATCAGTTACATGTTATGTGTTATTACTATTCTATCGTCCACAGCTGTTATTGTCGCTGCCTCGGGGACTCTGGTTCTATTCTCGGCCATCGCGAAGATTCTATCCGCTCGAGAACCTGCTGCTTGTATTTTCCTAACCTTTTCATCTCACCTTCACGGAGGCGCAAGACACCGAAGTGGCATCAAACATACTTTCACCAATCGGCCGAACATTCCTAGTCGGGCTCTCCCGGCCAATAACGCGATACGATTTTACTGTATCAGTCTATAAAGTAGCCTATAGTTTCGTTCTCCGAATTTCCGTAGTATAGGATAAAGCTACTAGGTTCACAGTGGTTCATTAAAAAATATTGAGTGGTACGGAAGAACGATATTTAAATATTAGAGGGTACTAATTTCAACAATAAATACATTAACAGAAACAACTGAAATAGATTCAGAACAGATGAAATTAAGCATACTAAACTTTATCTGTTCGATTCCCATTATTTTCAGAACTGTAATAACTGGCTAATTTTTCACTATTCTTGGCGTTCGTCCGACGTATGCGTTGATTCACATCAGACTGTTCGTTATACTACACATTAAGTATACAGGATCATTCAGCTGCCCCTAATGAGGGGTTTTACGCCACATGCAACACCTTCAAATACCTCAAACAAGAATTTCATATTCTCTTGCTCTCTGCGTGCAAACTATTAGCCCTACAGAAAAAAACCAAGAGGATTATTTTGTAGGAAATTTACTGCAGTTAAACTTTTTACAGGGACACATTTTCGCTAGAGGTCGCAGTTTTCGAATTATTCACGAAAAGCGTACAAAAGTGAAATTCAAATGCGTTTTTCTTGAATAACTCGAAAACTGTGAGCTCTAAGGAAAACATATCGTAGTAAAAACTGTAATACATTAAATTTCCTACAAAAAAGAAGCCCTGTACTCTGTTTCTGCCGCGCGGGATTAGCCGAGCGGTCTAAGGAGCTGCAGTAATAGACTGTGCGGCTGGTACCGGCTGAGGTTCGAGTCCTCCCTCGGGCATGGATGTGTGTGCTTGTCCTTAGGATAATTTAGGTTAAGTAGCGTGTAAACTTAGAGACTGATGACCTTAGCAGTTGAGCCCCATAAGATTTCACACACACACTCTTTTTCTGTAGGACTAATAATTTGCACATAGCCAGCGAGAGAACATGAAAATCTCATAAATGTGTTTTGAAGGCATTGCGGGTTGCATAAAGCCCATGGGTAGGAGCAGCTGTATCATCATGTACAGGCAGATAGAAATGACATTCGCTTTAGCCAGGCATCAAATAACAAGCTAGAACTGCTGCTTTGGTGTCGTGTCGCTGGGATCATTAGGTCTAGTTGTACACGATAGGAGAGTGCATTTCATATTGGGATACAACCTAGTTTTAAAAATGCAGACTTTAGGAGCTATGAACACTTGTTCAGTAAAAGGGATGTGTTTCGCAGCAGAGAAATAACTCTGATAAAAGATATGAAAAAAGAATCCTGGTACTTTGTCAAGAATTTAATATGACTTACTTCTAAAATGTACTTGACAAAGATCTCTTGCAGTGTATTACAAGCCTTACACTGACAACAGTGTGTTGCCATCTGTTGCTCACTCTATATAGCGACTTCCCACTCCGAGTGTTTGGTATCGTCACCACAGCTTTTCACTTAACGGCCCCTCCGACATTCCGATGATATCCGTGGGAACCAGAAGCTACGCACAATTTCCATCCTTTATACATTTATTTATGTACAGCAAAACTAATCAAACAACCGTCACGGGTGTTATTAACCTCTGGAACTAATTTACTGGTATCTCTCGGCAAGCCGTAAGACAAAGTCGAAAAACAGAATCGCCCATGACTCCTGACTACCCAAGCACGCATTGCGGAAGTTTATATTCTTCGAAACTAGCAACATAACGAACGTAAGGATGACAAGCTAGCGTTTCGTTTGCCTTGTACGTCGTCAACACACATTTTGAGGACGACGAGTTTTTAGTGATGGGGTAGGGCAGACGCCGAGCAACCTCCTAGGCCGATGATTAAGGGATATCTGTTCAAGCTACTTACGCACAAATTCCAAAGAAAGCTCTTGTGTACGAGCCTAATGATTACGTGAGTCTGCAGCAGATGATACACCATAGTGTAAGTGCAAGCTCGTGCTAAAGCTATTACACTGAAGGGTATTCCACCAGCGCAAGCGGGTTGCACATTGCTACAGAGTGGTTGTTTCAGAGTGCTGTTAACCGTAGACGACATCTTATGCCAAATATGAAAAGCTCCTTGCTGCTGACACCGCTTAGTTATGGCTGCTTTCGTTTATAATTTCGTCGTCGGTTATGATTGCCGCTAGCCAATTAAAGTCCGTTACAGAATACTTTACTAACCAATGTTACAGTGTCTGCGCAATTGACGAGGTGCAATTTTCCTAAGAGAGATCGCTCGTTCCAAGAACGAGAATGAGCGGCCCTTAACTTTCGATGTTACAGCGTCAAGGGTAATTAGGCGTTCCTGCCAAGATAAGTTGTCCCTTTCGTTTCCACTGTGTTACGAGCCAAGTTGTACAAGCGTAACATAAATTCACATTTAGCTCCTTTCTACACAAAATGTTCAGCAAAGCAAAACGATTTCTGTTCAGTCAATGATTTGAAGAGTTCGTCCCTGCTTAAGGCGACCAACTGTCCCGGATTTTGCGGGACCAAGAGACCCGAAATCGCCTAATACGTACCGCATGTCCCGTATCCCAGTAATTTTCACATCTTACGTATGTCATAGGAAGTTGTTGTTGTTGTGGTCTTCAGTCCCGAGACTGGTTTGATGCAGCTCTCCATGCTAGTCTATCCTGTGCAAGCTACTTCATCTTCCAGTACCTACTGCAGCCAACATCCTTCTGAATCTGCTTGGTGTATTCATCTCTTCGTCTCCCTCTACAATTTTTACCCTCCACGCTCATACATCTTGCTCACCAGATGGTAGAGTTTTGTCAGGACTGGCTCTCCCAAGGCCATCAGTAGTTCTAATGGAAGTATCATAGGAAGTCATAGGAAGTATCAATCAAATTATCAACACAGAATATGACTGTGATCATGTGCAACAGCATCCGTTGTCTAGTGCAAGTGAAAGAGAAGAACATATGTGGCAAGGTGAAAAAGCGCCAGTGCAGCTCCCGTGAGACGCTTGCCGATTAGCCGAGGGGAAGTTATCTGGTTTTGCTTGGAGTAGGGAAGTGAGAGGGAAAACGGTGACACTGATTCTAGAAACCTACGGTTGTGCGTGCCTCGTTATACCAGGCAGCGGTTATCGAATAAATTGTTCACAGGTGTAACATGCATTCTTGACCATAGATAACGAAAAGTGAGAGGTCATCCGCATGAGTTCTAAAAGGAATCTGTTAAACTTCGGTTACGCGATACATCATTCAAATTCAAAGGCAGTAAATTCAACTAATTCCTAGGTAGGAATTACAATTACGAACTACTTAAATTGGCAGGAACACACAGAAAATGTGGTGGGGAAGGCTAACGAAAGATTGCGTTTTATTGGAAGGACGCTTAGAAAATGTAATAGATCTACAAAAGAGACTGCCTACACTACGCTTGTCCGTCCTCTTTTAGAATACTGCTGCGCAGCGTGGAATCCTTAGTAGATAGGATTGACGGAGTACATCGAGAAAGTTCGCAGAAGAGAAGCACGTTTTGTATTATCGCAAAATAGGGGAGAGAGTGTCACTGAAATGATACATGATTTTTGCTGGACATCATTAAAACAAAGGCGTTTTTCGTTGAAGCAGAATCTTACCATGAAATTTCTATCACCAACTTTCTCTTACGAATGCGAAAATATTTTGTTGACGACGAACTACATAGGGAGAAACGATCGTCATGTTGAAATAAGGGAAATCAGTGTTCGAGACGAAAGATATATGTATTGGATTTTTCCGAGCGCTGTACGAGATTGGAATAATAGAGAATTAGTGTGAAGGTGGTTCGATGAACCCTCTTCCAGGCACTTAAATGTGATTTACAGAGTATCCGTGTAGATGTAGATGTGGATGTAGGAAGCGCCAGTGCAGCTCCCGTGAGACGCTTGCCGATTAGCCGAGGGGAAGTTATCTGGTTTTGCTTGTAGTGGGGAAGTGAGAGGGAAAACGGTGACACTGATTCTAGCAACCTACGGTTGTGCGTGCCTCGTTATACCAGGCAGCGGTTATCGAATAAATTGTACACAGGTGTAACATGCATTCTTGACCATAGATAACCATAGGATAACCATAGGATAGACCATAGGTCTTCATCTTGAAAAGCGGTACTCATTTGTGGAAAAGAGGAGGAAAAATTTAGGAATTTGTGGTAAGTTCCTACGGGTTCAAACTGCTGAGATCATCGGTCCCTAGGGTTACACCTTACTTAGTCTGACTTAAGTTTAAGCTAAGGACGACACACACACCCATGTCCGAGAGAGGACTCGAACCTCCTACGGGGGGAGCCGTGCGAACCGTGGCAGGCGCAAAAGAGAAGGAAACTGAAATAAGTGTGTCGTAATACAACGCAGTTAGCATAAGAAAAATAGCAAACATTCTTAGATCATTGAGGATGGCAGCGATCTGGGAAAAAAAACCTTTCGCTGCGAAGCGATTGTTTGCGGTTTAAATTAGTCGGCGCGGAGACCCGACAGTGTTAACTTATGTGTCTGTCTGTCTCGCCCAGTTTCGTGAAGTAATCTGCTTCTTTTACTTAGCAATGTCGCCGACAGCCAGAAAGCGAAATTGTAAATTCACCAAAGACATGCAGGAAAGTTCTCCTTTTTACAGAGACACTTTCTGAAGTAGGGTGCAATATACGCAAAGGGATGTTTTCCCTTGCTCACGGCGGCAAACACGATATACAACGCCATTTAAGATCTGACAGGTATAAAAAAAGCGTTGATTGCTACGAGTACATCGTCAGCACTGTCAACTTATTTCCGTCAAGAAAGATACGGTGATGAACAACTTGCAAGAGCTGAAGATTTGTGGACGATACACTTGGTAAGTCACACTCAGAGTTTTAGATCAATGACGTGCACTTCTAAATTAATTAAAAATTATTTTAAAATATTTTTCGCTACGGTTAAATTAAGTACGAGGCAGTTATAAAGGTTGTGATTACCTGGTAGTCTTTAAACAGGCCGAAGACATAACTTGATAATGTCCCATTTATCTGCATACGCACAGATGTTTCAAAAAATAAAGACGTCAAAGTATTTCCAATGCTAGTGCGTTACTTTCATCCTATAACTGGAAATAACGTCAATATATTAGATTCCTGAATTTACCTGACGAAACGGCAGTCATTGCATGCGATTCTTTAATGGACGGTCTTGAAATGCACGCCATTAAAGAAAAAGTGACTAAAATTTGTGCTGTTAATGCCAATACAAATTTTGGTGTCAAACTTTAAAAATAACATTCGATTCCCGGCCGGATTGGGGATTTTCTCTGCCCGGGTACTGGGTGTTTGTGATATCATCATCATCATCATCATCATCAACATCCGTGGCAGTGGCTGCACTGAATTATGTTCAAATTGGACTGTATAAAAATTGGGACTTTGTACGGACGCTGATGACCGCGTTGTTGAGTGCTCCACAAACCAAACATCATCCTCAAACACATGTCGATATTTTGTTACAAAGATATATTCGTACTTTATATATATATATATATATAGTACGTGTAGAAGCTCTCGCAAAGACTTTTACGAGCAGGCAGAGATGCAGTACAAAAGAATTTTGAGATATAGTAAAACAAGGTGGCTGGCACTTCTGTGTGTAATTCAGCGAACCTTGCAAATGTAAAGTTTGCATTTTATTGCAAGAAACATGTACAGCTGCACTACAAATACTCTTCTCTAATGAATGCTCGGAGCTGTGGCTAAAATTCGTACATGTTGAAGTTGCATCATTTAACGATTCCGTGAAAATGATGAACGGAGACAAAATTAGTTTTATGGAAGTTTCTCACTTGTTTGTGGATCTGAAAAAGAAGTACACAAACCGCTTAGAATACGAGTATATGATTTTATTCCTCTGAGCATACGAAATGAGTTAAAAAAGCTTGTGAGGGGCAGAAAAATAAACAGAAATTATTTTATGGGGCATGTACGTAACTTCTATCAAAGCTGTATGCAGTATGTATAAAATATATTAATAAACACAGTGAATTCGAAACATGTGATTGTATTGAGCTAAAACAACGCCTGAAATGGTTTGTCGTAGAGTTGACTTACCAACAATTAATAGTGCAGATGCCTACGACGGCTACGAACAATAGCAGACGGTAGCTTATTTGACGAAGTAAGCTACATCTCAAATTACGTGGACCACGATGTTCTGAAGACATGGAAACAGATGAAGAACAGTAAGGAGCAACGGTGGTTACAGGTGTTCGAAAAACTTAATGAACGGTAAATCCACCTAAAACTATCTGACCATCGTCCAGTACCTGCTCAGTTTACCAGGGACGAACACACTTACCGAGCGAGTTTGCCGTTGATGATGAATGGCATGTGAATACCGGAAAAATCGTCGCTTAAAACTGAAACGCTACGTGCAATGCTCATTGTAAAATTTAATATGGGAACTTGTGGAAGTTTTATGAAATTCTAAATCAAAACTCAGAATTTATCAAAAAATGTCAATCATATCAGAAATATAAATTTAAAAATAAATGAACATATTAGTACCTTGCGTTTAGCGCGCCCGGATAGCCGTGAGGTCTAACGCCCTGGTTCCCGGCCGTTTAGCGTCGAGCTCCGGTGTGCCGGCCAGCCTGTAGATAGTTTTTAAGGCGGTTTTCCATCTGCCCCGGCGAATGCGGGCTGGTTCCCCTTATTCCGCCTCAGTTACGCTATGTCAGCGACTGCTGCGCAGACACTGTCTCCGCGTACGCGTACACCATACTTACTCTGCCATGCAAACATTGGGGTTACACTCGTCTAGAATGAGACGTTCCCGGGGGGTCCACTGGGGGTCGAACCGCACAATATCCCTGGGTTCGGTGTGGAGCGGTGGTGGGGTGAGTGGACTGCTGTAGCCTGTTGTGAAGCTGTGTACCACTGAGGGCTACGGCGGGGACGAAGCCTCTCCCTCGTTTATAGGCCTCCATTTCAATAAATACATACATACCTTACGTTTCATTTCTGATTCCAGCGCAAGTGAGATACTCAGCCTCACCCACATACACAAAATGTCCCTCTTCGAGTTTTGTAGCCAACGGCCTTGACGTAGTGATAACACCAGTTCACGTCGCATCACCGAAGTTAAGAGCTGTCGGACTGGGCTAGCTCTTGGATGGGTGACCATTCGGTTGGCAAGCTGAGTGCACTCAGCCATTGTGAGGCAAACTGAGAAGCTACTTGACTGAGAAGTAGGGGCTCCGGAGTCGTAAACTGACATAACGGCCGGGAGAGCGGTGTGCTGACCACATGCCCCTCCATATCTGCATCCAGTGACACCTGTTGGCTGAGGATGACACGGCGACAGGTCGGTAACGTTGGGCTTTCATGGTCTGTTCGTGCGGAGTTTAGTTGACTTTTCGTAAAGTTGGCCGCTTTATCCGAGCTATTTTTCTGGCAAACCCGAACGGTAAAGTCTTAAACCGTTGACTTCTTTATGGCTTACACAACTACTTGCCTGTATTGCGCAGTGGTACAATTTTTAGAATACAGAAAACAATATCAACGGAGCGAAAACAGTGAAAATTACTTGAGCATCCATTGAAACTAAAAATATTAGTAGCTGTTGCAACGCGTGGAAACTGGGTGCAATGCATTTTACAATATAGATAAGAACGTAATTGCCCCATGCTGAGGCGGTTTTAGTTACACTTAGGCAGACACCTAATACCAATGTGAAGAGAATGGCCGAAAATCACGTCAAACTGAAATAACGCACGTTTTAAAGATGTGGCATGTATGTGACCCAAATGTTACTGCTACATGCGCGATGGCTTTATTGTAGACACTGTATGCAATTTGTTGGTTCGTTGATTTGGGGAAGGGAACCAAACAGCGAGGTCATCGGTCCCATTGGTTTAGGGACGGATGGGGAAGGAAGTCGTCCGTGCCCTTTTCAAAGGAATCATCCCGGCATTTGCCTGAAGCGATTTAGGGAAATCACGGAAAACCTACATCAGGATGGCACGGCTTTGAATCGTCGTCCTCCCGAATTAGGGTCCAGTGTGCTAGCCACTGCGCCACCTCGCTGGGTAACGTATGTGAGAAGTCTGTTACCGACTGGTGTGTCGTGAACATGCGAACTGTTGACTTTGTGAGGCAGCTGAAGTTCAAAAATGTACAAAGAAAGCCATCATAAATAAAGACAAACAAAATGTACAACTATCTTAACTGGCAGACACTCAAAATATGATGTCCAATAATACTAATAATTCACTTACGGTATTTCAGAGCGGTTTTACGCTTAAACTCTGGACTGGTGCGAATCCACATATGAGAAGATATGGTTCGTTGGAATACGAATCGATGCACATAATGTTTTATTCTTTGCACCCTAAATGCGTGAGTAGAAATTGACTGCTTACAGTACTGTGAAAGTAGTGCCTCTACCATGTTACGCCGGCCGATGTGGCCGAGCGGTTCTAGGCGCTTCAGTCTGGAACCGCGAGACCGCTGCGGTCGCAGGTTCGAATGCTGCCTCGGGCATGGATGTGTGTGATGTCCTTAGGTTAGTTATGTTTAAGCAGTTCTAAGTTCTAGGGGACTGATGACATCAGATGTTAAGGCCCATAGTGCTCAGGGCCATTTGAACCATGTATCATGTTATTGTCTGAGTTTTATGAAGTACATCTACAGATGCAATTCAATGGACGTACGTATGTCGCTTGCAATGCCACCCACTAAAAGCATTAAAAAATTGTAAAGAGAAGCAAAGCCAAGGAATTCTCCTGCTTTAACACCAGATTATGTGTCTGCTACTAGTCGGATCCGAACGTTGAGACTAATTTTTGTAGATGTCTACGATACATATGAAACGGTGACGTGGAATTATTTTTAATTCTTTCGGCTTAATGTATCAGAGACGTATATTTCACCCGCGGGTGATTGCAGTGGGTATTTTGCGCATTGTACTCTCTTCTGTTTTCTTATGAAATTATGAAAGCTGGCAGTGGACCCTTGAACTTTCTATGAACATTTGATTAGGCACTAGGTAGAATGAAAGTAATAGGCAATTTTTAATATCTCGCCCTAGAGTTCGTTAGTGACAGAGCAGAAGTTCCGAATCGTAAAAGATGAGAAAGAAAATTGGTTTCGCCCTTGTTTAAAAAGCACCCCACATTTATCTGCAGTGATTTAAAGAAATCGTGGGGAACCGACATTAGGATTGATGGACAGGGATTTAAATACCAGTACTCCCCTATATGGGTCCGGTGACTGAATCAATGTGCTACCTCAGTCGGTCATTGCGTGGAGGATTTTGTCATTTAGTCAGTCTGATCTTCATAAAACTGCTACAGGCAAACTGAAATTCACCCTCGATAAGGGTAGAATCTGAAGCAATGAGTTGAAGTAGGTGCCATAGCCGAGACTTGAACTGAAATGTCTTACATACGAGGTAGCTGTGCTACCAACCATACCACTGCAGCATTCTAACTGAGAGCTGCACGGACTGCCCTAGTCCAATGCCCTCCGTAACTTAAACTTCAGTTCACACCTTTCGCCCATTTTCCCCTTCTTAAAGCGTAATTATTGCCGAGGCTCTCCGACAGGTGACTCGTGTTCAAGTCCCAGCCGTGGCGCAACCTTTACTTCACTGTTTCATCTTCTATCCTTATCGAAAACGGAGATCTGTACTACGTCTCCAGGAAACTGTAATTCCGTCAGACCAATAGATCACCTACACCTCAGGTACGGGCAGGATTTCCCATTATGTACAAATCTGGTATGCTATTCTAATGTGGGAAAGCCCGAGACAGCCATAATGCTACGATGGTGTAGTGGTTAGCCCATCTGCATAAATAAGTAGGAGGCACTTGTTCAAGACGCACACATTTTAATTAATTGCTGCAGCTTCTATCCTTATCGAATATAAAGATGAGACTCATATGTCTCCAGGAAAATGCAGAAATTCATACGTTTGGTACCAAAATCTTTCAACAACATGACTTTGCAGCTGCCCAAGTTGAAGAGCCAGAGGAACCTGACAGTGCAGAAAGTAACGGCAATCAGCGTTACGGTTGCAACTTAAATGGTAAGTCCAGAGACACGGAAGAAGTTGCAGTATCAAACTTCCCACGTATCCTGCAGATGGGATCTCATTCTTGTTTACTTCAAGTCCCAATAAGATCTTTCTAAAAGAAACAATCGACATCAAAAGCGAAGAAAAGCATTATCATTGAAGAGAAAGATCAGTCTGGAAAATCATCGATATAAATCTCGCAAAACGAAGGACTATGGCTCAAGTTCAAGCAAATGAATATGAAACCGAAGCTCCAATGGTCTCCACCGACGACGTAAACTATCAAATGTGTTTTTTGTAGAAAGTATTTTTACCTACGACAAGCGAAGGTAAAATGTATAAAGTATTCAAAATGCCTCAAGTGATATAATGAGGTCTGTTTATCATCAAGAAAAGGGAAACGCTTTGTTTGGGATATTTATCTGGACGGTTACATAGGTGTAACGTGTGCACAAGGATGTTATCGTGTCAAAAATTTACTTACAAGAGCTATGAACACTTCTTTAATCAAAATTCCTATAAAAACCAATGATATGAGAATACCTGGAAAAGGCGAACAAAAAAATAAAAATATGCTCCCTTTCCATTATTTAATTTTTTAGGGATTGGAAGAATTTATTCCGTGGAATCATACCAGCAGCACTGTTAGCTATGGAGCTGCATCGCTTAAATCAATTTTTTATTTGCTTTGAACTCTACGAAGAACATACGAGCACTTTACCTTTTTAATTTTTATGATTAAGTACTGTCACATGGGTGTGGTTTCCCACATTGCAGTGGCAAGTGAAACGTTTGCATACATTCGTATAGTCATTTACAGTTTGACATCTAACACTACGTCACATTTCCTACATTGATTTCTAATTCCTCATCCAATTTTATAAATTATATAGCCTGTAATGATTTTTGTTTGCTGCCTATGTTGCAAAATTCTTTCTAAAACAACCCGGCTTGCGTTGTAAATGACTGAAAAGGTGACATCGTCTTCGTGATGTCTCCCAATGATCCATGAACATCAAGACCGACATGTGACAAGAAACTGCTATCTCTAAGAGATCATCAAGTGAATGTACAGTACATTCGGTGTGCTCATCAAAACAGTTAAGTCGTCACACATTGCAAGCCTGCAGTTTATAATCCGCCAGTGGAGGACAGAAGTAGATTAACTACAACCACCAGCTGCACCGTTCGTACACGTTTTTCGTACGTAAAGTTTTTCCTCTTACCTGGCTCGCTCCCTGCTAAATGCAGGGCTCGATACATAGTTTCACGGCTTGCAGACAAGCTGCCTTGCAGACAAGCTGCAGCCCATTTCTCCACTTCTGCCCACAACGCTTTCGTGGTTCCGGCCACCGGCTGCCGTTTGCCGAACAGAACAGAACAGTGGAAACACTGTGGGCCAGTGAAAGCTTCTCCCACCGTGCCTCGCGGATCCTGGCTCTAACCTACTTTTATAATGGCCATTGCCGACCGACGACAGCTCTTACTGAATGCTTCTGAACTATTTAGTTACATAGAAAATGAGAACTTCTTGGTAACAGGTATGTCGATTTCTACGAGGGTAAGCTAAAATAAATAAAAAAAACGGAAGTACAAAATTCCTTATTCAGGAAACAACACTGCAAGCAGCACTATTGGCAAGTGTCCTGATTCCGCCCTGGAAGAAGGTTTGTGGCATCAGGAGCACTGTTGCATCGACTCCACAATCTCGTCTTCTGACGAAAACTTGGATACACGTAAATGCTCCTTCACCGCACGACGCAAAGCGAAAAATCGATTGGAGCTAGTACAGTAAAGTACGATGGAAACCCAAGATGTTGAAACCACTGGATCGTTTTTCTCGCTATATGAAGACGAGTATGATCCTGAACTAAAATTACACTTTACGAAATCTGTTCCCTCTTCATCGTTTTGATTTTGGATCTTGCAGCAGTTCGCAGTAACTGTGAATACTCACTGTTTGACCTTTAGGAGTGGAGCGATCAGCTGCGCTTTGATATCCGAAAATACTGCCATCATCAACATTTCCTCAGAAACTCTGTTATTTATCTCTTTTACTGTAGGCGAAGACGGAAATTTCCCCACCCTGTCGCTTACTTTGTGGTTCGTAGCAGTTGATCCTCGTCTTATCGACGGTTATAACGTGACTCAGAAGCTCTTCTTCACCTATCTCTCAAACAAAGTCTTTAAGGTGATTTCGACATCTGAAGACCTCCCACAAAGATTAATGTATGTCACAGATTTAGAGATGTTGAGCTTTCACTGAAATAAAATGGTATATCACATGAGACATGCTACCATGGCAACAGATGTCTTTTTCCTGTTTACAAGTAGGGGCGTTCGTAGTCGGAAAGCTGACCATCCTGGAAGAACGTTGTATATCAATGAAAATGGCGGACGTGGCTGATGTAAGTTTTACTACAAAGGATTTTGTATCGTTACATAAAAGTGTAGAAAGGGAAATAGATCAATAAAATTGAAAGCAAAGTGCCAAGAAAAGTAGGAGGAACAGTGTAAAAACTTATACATATCAAAGGTGGTGCTTCTAAGAACGTTGTATATCGTTAGAACGTAAAAATTTTATATTAGAATAATTGCACAATAGAGCATAAGCTTATTGCTTCGGGACATAGGTTTCTGCCTTTTGACCGCATTTTTGCATTAGCTGGGAAGAAAAGAAGAGTAGTGGATGTCATGATTATCTGAGAATGGAAGAATGTAATATCTGAATCTCGTTTAAGTACAGCTTTCATTGCAGAGGAAATGAGCCAGAATGATTTGCTTACCTGTATCGATATCCCTGTCTGTTTTCGAATTGAATGGCCTCCCTCGAGCACTCTTCGCCTCGGTCAGATATACGTCTACTTTCAAAGGATTATGTCTACGGCAAAATGTTTCGTTATCTAAGAAGGGAATCATTATACTGCAGCTGCACTCTGCGAATGACCTGAGCAGGTGTAGCCCCTTTATAGACAACGAATCACTCCCCTCATTTCGCCCTTGTGGCAGACACTTAACGGAGCACTCACAGTAAAATACTGTGGAATCACCGTGAAAAGAACTATTCAGTAAAGCAACATAGCTAACACATAAGAACGATAGTCAGGCACGTCATTACTGAGCCGTAACTGAAGAAATACGGAGCAGAAAAAAATAGACTTTACTTGTTGACTTGCCCCCGTATTACGTCAATTTCTTTCACTAAAATACTTACTAAGTTATGCAGCAGAGCAACTGTGAGAATCGAAGAATAGAAGTAAGGAATGGCAGAACTTAAGTTGTGATGGCGTGTTGTAAGCTGTGCCTGGATAGCCAAGAGGGTAAGCAAGTTACCCGCGAAAGCAAGGTTCCAGTCTCTCGACGGTACACTGTTCTAGCCTGGCGGGAACTTTCAAAATAGTTCGCACTCCGCTGCACGGTATGAGATTCATTTTGGATTCTCATTAAATACTATTGCAACTATCCATACCCAGCACCTAATGCTGAGAAAAAACTTTGACTGTATCGCCGTTACCGAGTTTACATCCAGAGAGCATCATCAGATGACTAAATTTACGTCTGCAACTCTTTGCTCAACGTTTCGAGTATTGTCAACAACTATTGAATGAAACAGTTTTGATTTAGCCGCTCTTGATTTGGAGGGTGTCTGTCATACGGCCAGGGTACAACATACAAAAATTTATTACGCAATATGCTTTCTTATTTTGTTCATATATTCACGTGATTATGGAAACGTACAAATGTACACTATCTTATCAAAAGAATTTGGACACCTATTAGTAGACATTAATATGAGGTGGGTCTACTCCAACTTTCACCTTTATGACGGCTTGAAATTTGCTGACGACGCTTTCTATGGATGAATGACAGCCCATTCTTCCCCACGTTCCGAAACCAAAGAAGGTAGTGATGTTAGATGCTGGGGTCTGTACTCGAACTTCTGATTAATCTCTAAACTTTTCCAGTGGATTCAGGTCGAGACTCTGTGCAGGTCAATCCACTTCAGGAATATACACTCCTGGAAATGGAAAAAAGAACACATTGACACCGGTGTGTCAGACCCACCATACTTCCTCCGGACACTGCGAGAGGGCTGTACAAGCAATGATCACACGCGCGGCACAGCGGACACACCAGGAACCGCGGTGTTGGCCGTCGAATGGCGCTAGCTGCGCAGCATTTGTGCACCGCCGCCGTCAGTGTCAGCCAGTTTGCCGTGGCATACGGAGCTCCAACGCAGTCTTTAACACTGGTAGCATGCCGCGACAGCGTGGACGTGAACCGTATGTGCAGTTGACGGACTTTGAGCGAGGGCGTATAGTGGGCATGCGGGAGGCCGGGTGGACGTACCGCCGAATTGCTCAACACGTGGGGCGTGAGGTCTCCACAGTACACAGTACACCGATGTTGTCGCCAGTGGTCGGCGGAAGGTGCACGTGCCCGTCGAGCTGGGACTGGACCGCAGCGACGCACGGATGCACGCCAAGACCGTAGGATCCTACGCAGTGCCGTAGGGGACCGCACCGCCACTTCCCAGCAAATTAGGGACACTGTTTCTCCTGGGGTATCGGCGAGGACCATTCGCAACCGTCTCCATGAAGCTGGGCTACGGTCCCGCACACCGTTAGGCCGTCTTCCGCTCACGCCCCAACATCGTGCAGCCCGCCTCCAAAGGTGTCGCGACAGGCGTGAATGGAGGGACGAATGGAGACGTGTCGTCTTCAGCGATGAGAGTCGCTTCTCCCTTGGTGCCAATGATGGTCGTATGCGTGTTTGGCGCCGTGCAGGTGAGCGCCACAATCAGGACTGCATACGACCGAGGCACACAGGGCCAACACCCGGCATCATGGTGTGGGGAGCGATCTCCTACACTGGCCGTACACCTCTGGCAATCGTCGAGGGGACACTGAATAGTGCATGGTACATCCAAACCGTCATCGAATCCATCGTTCTACCATTCCTAGACCGGCAAGGGAACTTGCTGTTGCAACAGGACAATGCACGTCCGCATGTATCCCGTGCCACCCAACGTGCTCTAGAAGGTGTAAGTCAACTACCCTGGCCAGCATGATCTCCGGATCTGTCCCCCATTGAACATGTTTGGGACTGGATGAAGCGTCGTCTCACGCGGTCTGCACGTCCAGCACGAACGCTGGTCCAACTGAGGCGCCAGGTGGAAATGGCATGGCAAGCCGTTCCACAGGACTACATCCAGCATCTCTACGATCGTCTCCATGGGAGAATAGCAGCCTGCATTGCTGCGAAAGGTGGATATACACTGTACTAGTGAGGACATTGTGCATGCTCTGTTGCCTGTGTCTATGTGCCTGTGGTTCTGTCAGTGTGATCATGTGATGTATCTGACCCCAGGAATGTGTCACTTAAGTTTCCCCTTCCTGGGACAATGAATTCACGGTGTTCTTATTTCAATTTCCAGGAGTGTATTTATAGAATAAAACCTACTTCATTTGACAGTTGCTGGTTAACATTCTATAAATTTGATACTCAGTTTCGGATGTTAACGTGATCAAATACTTTAATTTCAGGAATGTTATTGCCCACAAACTATTTCCTTACAAGTTCTGTTTTATGACATGGCGCATTGTCATCCTGATACAATAATTACCGTCTGTGAAATGTTCATCTACTATACGCAGTACACAATGCTGTAAAATTTGTTCACATTCTTCCACATTTAGCGCTTACGCAAATCCACCCTAAGAATACCGTAACACCACCTTCTCCGTTGGCACTGATAATAACTTTCTTCCGGCATTCGCCAAACCCAAACCCTTCAGTCGGATTGCTGTAGGGTATAGCGTGATCCATCATTCCAAATCACTCATTTCCAGTCATCCACTGTCCAATGCTGTCGCTCTTTATACCACCTCAAGCGTCCCTTAGCAGTGACTAGAGAAATGTGTGCCTTATAACCATTGCGCCCGATTCTTTTTAAATCGTTGTGTTTAGTCATTGCACTAGCTGGACTGTTGGTTGCACTTTGGAACTCATGAGTGATTTCTTCCGCAATTCTCGACAGTTCCTGTTCGTCAGTGCACGAGGTCTGCCAGGTATTGATTTAATTGTGGCGTTCCTTAGAGCTTCCACTTCACAACCACTTCACCAAAGGTCGACTTGGACAGCTATAGAAGAGTTCAAATGTCCTTGATGGATTTTTTACGCAGTTGACATCCAGTAAGTAGGCCACTTTCGAAATCACTGAAATCTTCGACCCATTCAGCAGCTACCGATTTTCTGCCAGCACAATACACCCCCAACTCATTTTATATTGGCGGGTCCGCCTTTCGTAACATCTAATGGTGAATACCGCAGTACATGCGATTGTCAAGACGCTCAAAATCACAAGTTCGTGCCGCCCTCTATCGATAATGCTGGAATTCAGTACGGTGTTGGCCCACCCTTATCCTTGATAACAGGTTCCACTCTCGCAGGCATACGTTCAATCAGATGCTGGAAGGTTTCTTGGGCAATGGCAGCCCATTCTTCACGCAGGGCTGCACTGAGGAGAGGTATCAATATCGGTCAGTGAGGCCTGGCACGAAGTCTGCGTTCCAAAACATCCCAAAGGTATTCTATAGGATTCAGGTCAGGACTCTGCGCAGGCCAGTCCATTACAGGGATGTTATTGTCGTGTAAGCACTCCGCCACAGGCCATGCGTTATGAACAGGTGCTCGATCGTGTTGAGAGATGCAATCGCCATCCATGAATTGCTCTTCAGCAGTGGGAAGCAAGAAGGCGTTTAAAACACCAATGTAGGCCTGTGCTGTGATAGTGCCATGCAAAACAACAAGGGATGCATGAAAAACATGACCATACCATAAAACCACTGCCTCCGAATTTTACTGTTGGCACTTCCCATGCTGGCAGATGACGTTCACCAGGCATTCGCCATACCCACACCCTGCTATCGGATCGCCACATTGTGTTCCGTGATTTGTCACTCCACAGAACATTTTTCCACTGTTCAATCGTCCAATGTTCACGCTCCTTATACCAAGCGAGGCGTCGTTTGGCATTTACCATCGTGATGTGTGGCTTATGAGGAGCCACTCGACCAAGAAATCCAAGTTTTCTCACCTTCTGCCTAGCTGTCATTGTACTTGCAGTGTACTCTGATGCTCTTTTGGAATTCCTGTTTGATGGTCTGGATACATGTCTGCCTATTACATATTACGACCCTCTTCAACTGTCGACGGTCTCTGTCAGTCAACAGAAGGGGTCGGCCTGTACGATTTTGTGTTGTACGTGTCCCTTCACGTTTCCACTTCACTGTCACATGGGAAACAGTGGACCTAGGGATGTTTAGGAGTCTGGAAATATCGCATAAAGACGTATGGCACAAGTGACCCCCGATCATCTGACCACTTTCGAAGTACTTGAGTTCCGTGGAGTGTCCCATTCTGCTCTCTCACGATGTCTAATGACTACTGAGGTCGCTGTTATAGAGTACCTTGCAGTAGGTGGCAGCACAATGCATCTAATACGAAAAACTTATGTTTTTGGGGGTGTCCGGACTTGTTTGATCACATAGTGTATCTGTTAGGTCAAAGGGTTCATCAAAGAAATAAAAGGAAAGAACATTCTTTATTTTGCCGCCTGATCGGTCGACCGAGTGAGGTGGCGAGGTGGTTAGCACCCTAGATTCGCATTCGGAAGGACGACGATTCAGACCCGCTTCCAGCCGTCCTGATTTAGGTTTTCCGTGATTTCCCTAAATCGCTTCAGGAAAATGCCGGAATGGTTCCTTTGAAAGGGCACCACAGATTTCCTTACACATCCTTACCTAAACCAAGCTTGTGCTCCATCTCTCCTCCTCCTCCTCATGTGTCGACATGAATCACTCCAAGAATACGATGCGGTAAGATTAAAATTAAAAAAAATAGTGTCTTTATTGATGATAGAAACTGTAAAGCTCATCCTGTACCATAATATTTAAGGGACAAATTGCACGACATATTGTTTTTGTTATAAAATACACAGGAAGTTTATTAAAGATAACAGTCAGGTACCACATATCCCTTGGAGGTAAGGATGAATCGGGACAATCTTACAATAATATTTGTTCTTATTTTAAGTGTCCACTTACTTGGCTGCTTTCAATCACGATGCTTCACAATACACAGTTATAAATCAGTTGTCGCTTGTCGCTAATTACACTACTGGCCATTAAAATTGCTACACCAAAAAGAATTGCAGATGATAAATGGGTGTTCATTGAAGAAATACATTATACTAGAACTGACATGTGATTACATTTTCACGTAATTTGGGTGCATAGATCCTATGAAATCGGTACCCAGAACAACCACCTCTGGCCGTAATAACGGCCTTGATACGCCTGGACATTGAGTCAAACAGAGCTTGGATGGCGTGTACAGGTACAGCTGCCCACGCAGCTTCAACACGATACCACAGTTCATGAAGAGTAGTGACTGGCGTACTGTGACGAGCCAGTTGCTCGGCCACCATTGACCAGACGTTTTCAATTGGTGAGAGATCTGGAGAATGTGCTGGCCAGGGCAGCAGTCGAACATTTTCTGTATCCAGAGAGGCCCATACAGGACCTGCAACATGCGGTCGTGCATTATTCTACTGAAATGTAGGGTTTCGCTGGGATCGAGTGAAGGGTAGAGCCACGGGTTGTAACACATCTGAAATGTAACGTCCACTGTTCAAAGTGCCGTCAATGCGAACAAGAGGTGACCGAGACATGTAACCAATGGCACCCCATACCATCACGCCGGGTGATACGCCAGTATGGCGATGACAAATACACGCTTCCAATATGCGTTCACCGCGATGTTGCCAAACACGGATGCGACCATCATGATGCTGTAAAGAGAACCTGGATTCATCCGAAAAAAAGACGTTTTGCCATTCGTGCACCCAGGTTCATCGTTGAGCACACCATCGCAGGCGCTCCTGTCTGTGATGCAGCGTCAAGGGTAACCTCAGCTATGGTCTCCGATCTGATAGGCCATGCTGCTGCAAACGTCGTCAAACTGTTCGTGCAGGTGGTTGTCTTGCAAACGTCCCCATCTGTTGACTCAGGGATCGAGACGTGGGTGCACGATCTGTTACAGCCATGCGGATAAGATACCTTTCATCTGGATTGCTAGTGATAAGAGGCCGTTGGGATCCATCACGGCGTTCCGTATTACCCTCCTGAACCCATTGATTCCGTATTATGCTAACAGTCATTGGATCTCGACCAACGCGAGCAGTAATTTCGCGATACGATAAACCTCAATCGCGATAGGCTGCAATCCGATCTTTATCAAAGTCTGAAACGTGATGGTACACATTTCTCCTTCTTACACGAGGCATCACAACAACGTTTCACCAGGCAACGCCGGTGAACTGCTGTTTGCGTATGAGCACATGTCAGCACGTTGTAGGTGCCGCCACCGGCACCAGCCTTGTGTGAATGCTCTGAAGCTAATCATTTGTGTATCACAGCATCTTCTTCCTGTCGGTTAAATTTCGCGTCTTTACCACGTCTTCTTCGTGGTGTAGCAATTTTAATGGCCAGTAGTGTACGTCCACTGCGCCACCCAATAAAATGTTGCTGAACGTCATGCTTATTACGGCCCTTGCAACGATATGAGAAGAGACGTTCAGCGTTCCTGATGTTATTTCAGGATAGCGCTTACCAAAAGCGTTATGCCCATCAATTCCTGAAATTTAATGTTGTTTCCAAAACTTACGTTTGATTCCATTTCGCTGTGCGAAGAAAACAGCAGCTTTTCTTTCGTTAGTATCCAATCCAGACTCCCAATCCGACAACCTAACCATCCGTTCTTCTAATAGCTTTTCTTGTTCGATGGTAAACATAGTTTGTCCACCCTCCTTTTACATATGATTGTCATTACCGCTTTATAGACGACGGTGAAGTTATGGACAAGGCACCCCCAATAATTCTGCAGCATGACGTACGCTCCTCGCTTGGCGGAATACAACAATAGCGTTGCGCATGTCATAGTCAGCCCAACCACCTTTATCATTACTCATCTGCGAGAGAATATTAAAACATAAATCAGCGAAAGGAGTTGTCCCTATTGAGCCTTAATTTAATGACCATATTTACCCAAAAACAAGTGCTTTTAGTCCACAAATGTTGGTAACATTGAAACCATTTGCCTCAAGTTAAAACAAACACCATGTATATACCACTCCCTCCAGATATAAAAATGATTGTTTTTTGTTGTGGGTCTGAGTCTATATGAAAATAGCTATGCACTTCAGCTTTGCTTAAAATAGAGAAAAATTTAAGAAGAAAACTTATTGTATAGCGTTTGATTGAGGGTTTCATTACAATTCCTGTTGGAACACGCATGGCCGTACTATTTGCTTGCTGATTCGAAAAAAATGTTTGCGGAAAAAGTATTATCCGTGTTGTCCGTGAGATTTACTAGGATGGACAAAATGACGATCCCTTTAGGCGTTTTGAGGTTACTGAAAAATTACTTCTGGCAGTTAGCACAAACTACTCTAATACCAGTCGAGTCTCCCGTGACTGGATGAACATTTGAGACTGCATGACAGAAGTAGTAATAGTCATCATGATGACGCTCTGTATTGGCGCAGTAAAACTGAATTATTAGTTGGTCTCTGCAAAAATACTCCCCGATTGTTTGATACTATGTAGCTGTATGGTATTACATTTACACATGTGCCCATATTCATGTTATACAGAAATAACCTATTCGACTGCAGTCATACAATTCTTTTGCAGATGCTTCTTTAACTAGAGGTCTCATGGGCTGTAGTTCTCTTACAAGAACACCTTTAATACTGGATCAACTCTAAGATAGATAGGGATCTAATCAGTTCCAGTTGCATGTCTTTTCATTGTAGCTTTCTAATCTGTTTTTCTATCCAGAATTGTGTGGATGGGTCTGTTGGTTAATTTTCTTTTCGATTACTCCTGTTTTTAGCCTTATACTGTGGAAGACACATTTCAATAGCAAATGCTGATTACTTACAAAACGTGACTGGAAACAGAGTTCGATCCGTACTGGCGGTAGTTGAAAGTGTTCCACCTGTTAATTATCATCCATACTTTTACCACTCTGCTATTATCTGACGGTTTTGAAACAGGCAGTAGCTCTTGCGTGCAAAGCGGTGACTGTTGTGGAAAAGATTTGGAAACTCCGAGTAAAACACACCTTTCAGAAACGATGAGGTGGTAAAATCAGATTGCTTTACCTCCTGAACAGGGATGTCTACATACTTCTCATCGCACCACCAACAGTGGAAGCTCTTTAAAACTGTGTAACTGTACTCCATGATTCTCATATCTTCCTCCATCTCCATAAATGGTTTCTCTCTGAACGCTACAAGGAGAAATGGTGGATTTAATCTCGTTAACGTCTAGATCGTTGGAGATGCAGCATCGGCTCACGCGAATGAAAGGGTAAGGAAAGATCAGTGGCACGCTGAAGGCCCCACATCGACATTTGTCGGAAATGATGAAAGTGTACAGTCAAAAATCAGACTGTTCAACTTGTATTGGATACTTGTCCCGTTTAATTGTAAATATGTTGTGAATGCATGTACGTAACTATTTATCGACGGGTGTGGTTTAAATATTTACAATAAATGCATATCAATATTATATATGCGAAAGTGTCTTTGTCTTTTATCTTTTCATTACTAAACGATGTGCCGATTTTGATGAAATCTGGTACGGAGATAACTTGAACGCTGAGGAAGAATGTGGGCTACATTAGAAAGTGTGTAGTACGTGATGCTTCTTGATATAAAGAATATAAGGCAAATTAGGTAAACATATTTACTCTTCGAAAAAGCTATTTACTCTTTGACTTTCGAACTTAATATCATCATACTTGTGGAAATTCTTTTGTTCTACATAGTACGATTCAACATAAGGATTACAAAGCTTATACAATCCTCAATGTGTTTATCCATGCCTCCATACTAATATTATAATTGCGAAAGCAACCCTACGTAGGCTACTTTAGAGGAAAAAAAAGATAAAAGAAAAAGAAGATGTGCACGTGGTATTACGTGCACGGCCCAACATTGACACCATCACTCATCATAACAAATATACCGACATGCGAGGGTAGTTGTATGAGCTATATTATATAAACTATCGAAACAAACATTACAACACACGACATTGTCACATGTACACATATACACGGTAAGGCAGCGAAGACTCGTTAGCCCAAATATAACCAGACATGGCAAGCATACTGAGATGCAGCTGAGTTGTAAGGAATGTGGGGAATTGTCTGACGTACGTATGAAATTTTTAAGTTTATATCAGCAAAATTATGACAAATGTTTAATTTTTATTTTTTTTATTTTTATGGAACTACGTAACTTTTCTTTGCAGAGAACCTTCGAAGAGGACAACAAATACGAAGCTCAGGTACGGCTCACGTGTTTATTACTTTATTATTATCACTAACATATCAAGGGGTCAAAGTGTTCTCCACGTGCATAGATATATGCAGTAAAGTGATTCTGGTCAAACGATACTCCACACGATACTCCACACGATACTCGAGGTTGTAAGCAACGCCTTTTGTTTAATAGGACCTTTAGAGAAATTCGATCCCAGTCTGTGGATATTTTTAATTTAATATAGACACATATTCCCTCCACCGAAGGAAAATTGTAATAAGAAATTAATGTCACTTTTTTAGTCTAGGTAGAAGTCATGAGTCGTGGAATTATACTCCATTAAATTTCTTGTTTTTCAATTAAACTCACTGCTGGGCATCAACGACAAAAAAAAAAAAAAACGCAGAATCTAGCCGAGAGCAGCAGAAATCTTTGGAAGGCCTTGAAACACGGCTGAGGTGAAGCAGGCACATACGCGACCCAGGGTAGTATTTGAGAAATATAAATTAATAGCGAAATATGCCTTTGTGTGAGGTGTACTTTAGAAAAAGAGAAGACGCCTCACGAAGGAGTTATGCAAATTTGCCACAGTTATATTCATAAATGTATCGCCGGAAAATGCAAAATTTTAAGTTTTGGCGCCCAATGGTTGAATGTGTGACCCTGCAGCTCAGTTTCACTGCGCAGCTAGCAAGGAGATATGTCTGTATCAGGGCATTCTGTCTTTGCGAATTTCATTCTCTGTACTCTATTGGACAGTAACTATGCGTCGTGGACAGGCGCCTGAACAGTTTACGCAGATGTAATCATTTGAGAGAGGACATATAGTTAGGCTAAAAGAAGTCGGTTGGAGTAACCGTTGAACTTCTCTACATTTGAACAGGATCGATGCCAGTATTCGACGATGTTTGCAGCAACTGGTGACCCATGGCCGAACATAGCGTCAAGAAGGAGGCGGTCGACTAGAGAGACGACGGAGCATCTAGGACCGAGCAATAGTCAGAGAGGCAGTCAGTGCCCTGGATTCATCATTTTCATCGATACACCGCGCAACTGGTGCATCAGTGACCACAGCGGCCATTAATAGGTGGCTCACAGAAAGGGAGCCGGGCTCACGGCGCCCCTTGCGCCGACTACCATTGACCTCTGTTCACGAACACCGTCTGTACTTGTATCCGGCACATTACATCTGGAGTATAATTGACTGGAGTAGAATTTTCTTCACTTTCGCTTCGAGTTGAGCCCCGATAACCAGCGGAGACGTGTCTGGAGTCGTACCAGACAGCAGTGGGATACCAATCTGACTGTCGTCCGCCTTAAGGCCCGACAACAGGCAGTATAGATGGTCTGTGGTGCCATTTCATTCCATAGTAGGACACCTTTGGTTGTCAGAGTTTGCACTCAACATGCTGGAACGCCTTTCGGAGGATGAAGCATTCCTCAGGCGAGTTTCAGTGACGAGGCAACTTTTCATATTTCTGGAACACAATGTGAGAATATGTGGATCTGAACACCCATGTGACTAGAGAGCTTCACCGTGGTAGCCCAAATCTGCATATGCGGTGTGGAATCATGTGCAACCGAGTAATTGGCCTATTTTTCCTCAACGAGTCAATTACTGCACATGTTTACCTCGACCTTCTGACCGAATATGTAGCACCACAACTTTCATTTTCCGGCAAGATGGTGCACCACCACATTGGGGACTGCGTGTTCGTCGGTTCCTCACTGAAACATTTCCAGGCAGATGAATTGGGAGGGATGGGCCAATTCCTTGGCCACCGCGTTCGCCAGATACTACACCCTTTGACTTTTTTATGGGGGTATGTAAAAGATATTTTGTATCAAAAACAGATACGTGACATTGCTGACTTGAAGCAAAGGATTCGTAATGCCATGGCCACCACTGATGACGCTATGCTACAGCGAACATGGCAAGAAATCGAGTACCGTATTGATGTGCTTCGTGCAACTAAATGCGCCCATATAGAGGTCTACGAAACACTGTCAAGAAAACTTTCATAAACACTGATTACAATAAAAGAAATGTTGTTAAAATATTTTAACAACTGCCATTGTAATAAAATTTTGAAGTTGTAGAGGGACTTTATGGACACCCTGTGTAATGAAATATCCAGGAGTAGAGTAATGATTTTTGCTGATGTAAAGATTCCGAAATTAGGTAACTGAACGATATTTATTTTCTTGAAAAGATGGCATATGTGAGGTGGAGGCAGCGAGCCGCTCCTGGTGCAGCCGTGACAACGTTCCCGGTCACTGACCTGAGGGCGACGCCGCCCACCGCTCTAAGGCAGGCGACGCCCCGCCGCTGTTACGTAGTCCCTCGCCTCGGAACGTCACCTCGTCATTTTCTGACGCCAGCGTGTTGCGTCACACTCTCCTCGTTGATAACCCACGGAATCACAACAGCAGCAGCCAGCCACCAGCGCGTCTACCGAAGGCAGCATTAGGAACTGTATAGTAGCACGTTCTGAACCAAAGACCGCACCGCAGTAAGAGTATAATGATTTTGATGTAATCATAAACTTGTCTTTATGAGGTAACGAAAGTTTCTGCCCGGCGGCTGTGGTCGAGCAGTTCTTGGCGCTTCACTCCGGAACCGCGCTGCTGCTACGGTCGCAGGTTCGAATCCCCCCTCGGGCATGGATGTGTGTGATGTCCTTAGCTTAGTTAGGTTTAAGTAGTTCTAAGTCTAGGGGACTGATGACCTCAGATGCTAAGTCCCATAGTACTCAGAGCCATTTGAACCATTTGGAAATTTCTGATGGCTATGTGCATGTTCTTTGCGGGTGGATTGCTTAAATCAGCAGGTCAAAGAATACAGGAAAAACTGGAAGGACCATATGACAAGAACGGAAGACGACGGAATACCAACATTAATTGTGCATAATAAAGCAGTGGGCAGAAGATCTTTAGCAAAACCGAGGAAAAGTTGGAAAGATCAACCATTTCAACCAAGTACGCGTAACACGAAGAAGGAGAAGAAAATAATTGTTTGTCAACATTAAGGTTTATTCCTTTTGTTCACAGATACCGCCATTGCATAGTGTAATACTTTGACTTGGAGCTATACACCTGCCTTTGTGTGAGTGTACACCCTTCAGGCCATGCACGTGCATTGGTCCTGTCCACCACTGTGGACGCAAGGACCAGTTTTCTGTTCCAGTGTTTTATGACCTGCCTGAAGTTGGACCAGTCTTTCCCTAGTCGTCTTAAAGGGGTGGGAGTCGTCTAGGATGATTTCAAGAGCGAGTAAGTTTCTCGTGTTTCCTAATACGGGTTGCAAACTAGCTTCTCGTAGTCTGTCAGGAAGCGGCACCTTGCAAAAGGGATGCAGGAAATGGTCAGTGAAAGTGCCTATATTGTACTTAGACACGAAGCCACACCCAACACAATAATACGAGTTCTGCAGATCGAAGAGGTTCAAAGAATGTATGATGTTATAAAACAAATTATTCAGTTCGTTAAGGGAGAGAAAAATTTAATTGGGATGGGAGACTGAAATTCGATATTAAATTCCAACGAATCACACAATTATAAAGGCTGTCAATTCACGTAAGTACTTAGGGATAATAACGACGATTAACTTAAATTGGAACGATCGCGTAGATGATGTTGTTGAGAACGCGAACCAAAGGCTGCCTCTTATTGTCAGGACACTTAGAAGATGCTACAAATCCACTAAAGAAACTGGCTACACTACGCTTGTCCGTCCTATGCTGGGATAGACCCCCTATTGCTGAATGGTTTGGGCTCCTCGCCATAAAGCATTGACAGATGACATCGAAAATATTGAACATGGGCAATTCGTTCTGTATTATTGCGAAACATGGGAGAGAATGTCAAGGATCTGATACTCGAGTTGGGGTGGCAAGCATTGAACCAAGACGTTTTTCGTTGAGAAGAGCTATTTTCATCAAATTTCAGTCTCCAACGTTCTTCTCCAAATATGAAAAGATTTTGTTGACGCCAACCTCCATAGGGAGCAATAATCATCATAATAAAATAAGAGGAATCAGAGCTCTCACGGGAAGATTTACGTGTCCGTTTTTCACGCGCGCTGCTCGAAAATGGAACAGTAGAGAATTAGAGTGAAAGTGGTTCGATGAACCCTCTGCCAGGTACTTAAGTGTGATTTGAAGAATAGTCGTGTAGATGTAGTTGTAAATGTAGATAGCGAATGTGGCTTCCGGTTTTGTTTTGAGAGTGACCCTGTGCTAGCGCACTTTAAGATCAGTAAACCAAGGGAACAATTAACAGGTTTGCAACTTAAATTATAGAATTCTTACTACATTAACCTTACTGTTATTGTCCACATCTGAATTTGGACATCCTACCTACGTCAGGGACCCTAATGACCACAGAATCTCTTAATTGAATGATCTCTTGGCTGAGTATTCGTGTAAACGCAGATATAGATCTCGCACTCCTTGAGCTATGAGATAGTTTCACTCCCAGCTAGCAAATAGCCCATTGTAATGCATCCAGGCTGGGTTTGTAAGTGGATACAACACAATGGATAATTTGCAAGTCGTGAATGAAATTACAGAATGGAGCAATGGATATGAGTTATAAATGACTAGTGTTTTGGAAAGCTTATGACTCAGTGTCAACGGAATACGTCCTGAGAGTCCCAGTGAAACAAACCAGTTATCCGATCTATGTCTATGTAGAGATGAATATAACATCAGTATTGTAGCTTTCATTAGATTTTGGTAAAACGGTAGAAAATTCAAAACTGAAAAAGGAGTCGCAAAAACAGATAATTATCTACAAACTTATTGCCAGCAGCCCTGTGGGAGTTTTCAGACCTTTAAAATGGGTTGCAGTTTCCATTTGATGACGACACAATGTCTTTCACGAGCAGTATTCTTAAATTTCAACAAGAAAAAGAAAAATTTCATAGCGGAAGTTGAAAATTATGCTGAAAATCAATTACACGAGCGAAAACACGTGTGATCAAGTCATCGGAAAAGAAAACTGTACAAATTGACAATAGATTACTAGAATAAGTTGCTGAGTTTTTTATTTAAGATAGTTGGTTGGTCGGTAGATTGATTGATTTAACCATGTATCCTTTCCAGTACACTGCATGCGCACAATACACTGAGGTGACAAAAGTTATGGGATGCCTCCTAATATCTTGTGGGACCTCCTTTTGCAGGGCGCAGAGCAGCCACTGGACGTGGCATGGGTTCAACAAGCTATTGGAAGTCCCCTGCAGAAATATTGACCCATGCTGCCTGACTCTGCATCCGTCCATAATTGCCAAAGTGTTACCAGTGCAGGATTTTGTGCACGATCTGACCTATCGATTATGTCCCATAAATGTTCGATAAGTTTCATGTCGGGCGATGTGAGTGGCCAAATCATTCGCTCGAATTGTCAAGAATGTTCTTCAAACCAGTCGTGAACAATTGTACGCCAGTTACATGGCGCATCGTTGTTTGAGAACATGAATGGCTGCAGATGGTCTAAAAGTAGTCGAACATAACTACTTCCAGTCAATTAGCAGTTGGACCAAAGGATCCAGTCCATTCAATTTAAACAAATCTAACGCCATTGTGGAGCAACCACCAGCTTGCACAATGTCTTGTTGACAACTTGGGTCCATGGCTTCGTGGGATCTGCGCGACACTCGAACCCTGTCTTAGGCTCTTACCAACTAAAGTTGCGATTCATCTGACCAGGCTACAGTTTTTCAGGCGTATAAAGTTCAATAGATATGGTCAAGAGCCCAGGAGAGGCGCAGCAAGCGATATCGTGCTGTTAGCAAAGGCACTTGTGTCGGTCATCTGATGGTACCCCATTAACGCCAAATTTCGCCACACGTACCTAAGGAAACGTTCGTCGTACGTCCTACACTTATTCTTGCGATTACTTCATGCAATGCTGCCTTTCTGTTAGCATTAACAACTCTACGTAAACGCTGCTGCTCTCGGTTGTTAAGTGAAGGCCGTCGGCCACTGCGTTGTCCTTGTGAGAGGCAATCCGTGAAATTTAGTACTCTCGGCACACCCGTGACACTATGGATCTCAGAATGTTGAATTCCCTAACTTTTTCCGAAAAAAGTCGCATGCGTTTATCTCCAATTGCCATTACGCATTCATTCAAAGTCTGTTAATTCCCGTCGTGTGGCCATAATCACGTCGGAAACCATTTCATATGATTTGCCTGAGTACAAATGACAGCTCTGCTATTACACTGCCCTTTTATACCTTGAAAGACATTATGTCATCAGCAAATAGAAAGTAGTTCAAATGTATTTCGATGAAACGTGTAACTTCTTTCGCCAGTTAAAAGGTCTGCAAACTCCCCTTTGGACTATTGACAGTAAGTTTGTTGATAAGGAATGTTTTCCCGACTCCTTTTTCAATTCTGATATTTTTCACTATCTTACTGCAATTTTAATCACCAGTAGCGTATTTGGATCAGATGGAGAGAACGACTGGATGCACAACAAAGGAAGTGAACAGAAGAGTAAATATGTCCTGGGTGCGTTTGGTGAGCTAAATAAAGTCGTGTGAAACGGTGTGTTTACAGACTGCTGTCACCGGCGCCACCTCCCGGGCACTGCATCCGCGGCATGACACCGAGTTCCAATCGCTTGTCGCCTAGACGATGCTCGTAATACGTTTCAGCCACAATACCTTCAAAGCGTAAGATTCATGCAATGATAGGGATATCAGGTGCGAGAGAGGGCATTGATATCTAGAACTACTTCCTTCTTCGCAGGTACAAGGTCATTCCACCAATCGCGGGACAAATAGCGACGTGTGACCACTCTCACGCAGTTCACAATGGTTCACATTGGAGCACACAAAGTACACACCCGGATCAGTTCACGTCGAGTTCCGAATGCTAACAGTTTCCCAGCTCCAGTCCGGCCAACGCTATGTTCATTCGCTACCATAACAGCAAGCTGCTACTTACTAATAATCACCGGATAGTTCAACGACAGGTATCAAGTTATTGCTCAGAGACAGAACAAAGTATTGTCAAATACAGCAGTCTTGCTAAATGTTTTTAGATTAGATAGTTGTCATGAATCTGATAGGCTAGTGTGTTGGGCTGTTAATACCGAACCATGCATCTGTCAATGCTCAAGGCTGAGTATTATTTTTTATATAAATAAATGTTTATTAATTGAGTCATTTTGCGTTACCAGCCTTGGGCGTGTTTTGGAATCCTGTGTTTACGTTAAGTTGCGTAGCGTGCCGGCGAGCCAAATTATACAGCAACTAAGTGCTAATGGAAGTCCTCTTCCTGCTACCTGTAATGTTGGGCATCATAAAGTTGTGATGAACACAACGTAGTTAGTGCGTATTGCCAGTTTTCTATTGTGGCAAAGAGAGATTAACTTTAAATTAGAAAAACATCTAAAAAGTATGGAATTCCTGTTAAGGAATGGGAATTACTAGGAGAGACAAGAAAAAATGGGAAGGAAAAACACTATGATACGCAAGGCATAGCTATGACTGGTAAAAATGAAAATTAGACGCATGTGACTCGCAACCAAATGAGTGGATAGAAAATTGACCAACGAAGTTCTTTGTTCGATTCCAGGAGATTGGGAACGGGCGAGAAGAATAGCCCGCTTGTCACTGACATCAGAAAATATGCAGGAGAATATCGTTTAGCAGATGACCAAAATACAACGGAAGAGTAGAGAAGGTCTACATACAATAGCGCATGTCAGTGACAATGATGATGAAGATGATGTGGCGGTGATGATGACGAGATGCAGGTCTGCGAGAGTCTGCATGAGAATGCGTGTGAAAGTAAGGTTCCCTATACCTGAACACGGAGAGACAGTCCCGGCGGATTGCAGCGGCAGGTTCCAGAGGCAACTCATCCACTGGAGCAGTCCAGCCGTTGAGAGGCACCCTAGCGCCGCCTGGATTGCTTTCTCCTACAGACTCGTCACTGCCTTAATCTGCAAGCCGCCCCGACTACTGGTGGCCCAAGTACTGACGTCACCCGTTGCGTATCCTGACTTCCGGCATACCTAAACTCACCAGGCAGCTCTCTCCCCCGCCACAACCTACCGAGATATATTTATCAACACCTGCAAGCTGCAGAGATTCTTAAAAGAACAATTATTTCACAAGGAGACCGTGGCAGGAAAAAGTATACACAGTCTGTCTAAAGAAACGGCTGCAGAATTTCTTCTTCATTACTTAAATGTTCCGATTGAATGTGAGTAAACAAAGTTTCAATACCAAGAGCGTCGTTAGATGAATTTGAATCCGTATGTTGTGAATCGGTGCTGTGATGAAGAGTCTGGATGCCAAGCCTGGGCAATAATGTTCTCGATATTTTTTTGGCTTTGACAGGCGCTATAATACTTTAACCCTAATTAGCATCACTTCCCTTTTCTGTGAATTTTATTTGGTTTACATCGCTAGCTCTAGCATTACACTCATTTTTTACTGTTGGTTTGGTTCACTGTGCCATTTTTTCTAGGAATGCCTATTACCCAAGACCTTTTATGAAGATTGAACGTCAGCTGTAATTTTATTTATACCTAAGTAAAGTGGCCAAAGCAGGAAAGTGAGAGCATGTAATACAGCACTCAAACCGAAACATTTTTAGAAACTGAAAAATGCAAACATCAGTACAAAGCTAAACAAAAAGAAAAAATTTTAAAGTCGTTTTCAGTAAAGTTCAGTAAAGATAAAGCAATGTATACTAAAGCTGATAGAAGCGGTTTTTGGTGACTATTTATGAACATGCGTTATTGTTGATGTGGTCTCCATCCGAAGACTAATTTGATGTACCTCTGTACACTCGTCTATCGTACGCAAGACTCTTAAGCTCCGTATAACTACTACAACTTACATCCATTCGATCCTGCTTAATGTAAAGAACCCTTGGTCTCTTCCTCACACTACCTTCCATTATCAAACTTATTATTCATTGATGCCTTAAGATGAGTCCTTTCAACAAACCGTTTCTATAGTAAAGTTACCGAATAGGGGACTGTTTTACAAATGAATATTTACCCAGCGGCATGTCATCATCATTAAGTCATACAGAAGAGCTGCATATCCTCGGGAAATACACTCCTGAAAATTGAAATAAGAACACCATGAATTCATTGTCCCAGGAAGGAGAAACTTTATTGACACATTCCTAGGGTCAGATACATCACATGATCACACTGACAGAACCACAGGCACATAGACACAGGCAACAGAGCATGCACTAGTACAGTGTATATCCACCTTTCGCAGCAATCCAGGCTGCTATTCTCCCATGGAGACGATCGTAGAGATGCTGGATGTAGTCCTGTGGAACGGCTTGCCATGCCATTTCCACCTGGCGCCTCAGTTGGACCAGCGTTCGTGCTGGACGTGCAGACCGCGTGAGACGACGCTTCATCCAGTCCCAAACATGCTCAATGGGGGACAGATCCGGAGATCTTGCTGGCCAGGGTAGTTGACTTACACCTTCTAGAGCACGTTGGGTGGCACGGGATACATGCGGACGTGCATTGTCCTGTTGGAACAGCAAGTTCCCTTGCCGGTCTAGGAATGGTAGAACGATGGGTACGATGACGGTTTGGATGTACCGTGCACTATTCAGTGTCCCCTCGACGATCACCAGAGGTGTACGGCCAGTGTAGGAGATCGCTCCCCACACCATGATGCCGGGTGTAGGCCCTGTGTGCCTCGGTCGTATGCAGTCCTGATTGTGGCGCTCACCTGCACGGCGCCAAACACGCATACGACCATCATTGGCACCAAGGCAGAAGCGACTCTCATCGCTGAAGACGACACGTCTCCATTCGTCCCTCCATTCACGCCTGTCGCGACACCACTGGAGGCGGGCTGCACGATGTTGGGGCGTGAGCGGAAGACGGCCTAACGGTGTGCGGGACCGTAGCCCAGCTTCATGGAGACGGTTGCGAATGGTCCTCGCCGATACCCCAGGAGCAACAGTGTCCCTAATTTGCTGGGAAGTGGCGGTGCGGTCCCCTACGGCACTGCGTAGGATCCTACGGTCTTGGCGTGCATCCGTGCGTCGCTGCGGTCCGGTCCCAGGTCGACGGGCACGTGCACCTTCCGCCGACCACTGGCGACAACATCGATGTACTGTGGAGACCTCACGCCCCACGTGTTGAGCAATTCGGCGGTACGTCCACCCGGCCTCCCGCATGCCCACTATACGCCCTCGCTCAAACTCCGTCAACTGCACATACGGTTCACGTCCACGCTGTCGCGGCATGCTACCAGTGTTAAAGACTGCGATGGAGCTCCGTATGCCACGGCGAACTGGCTAACACTGACGGCGGCGGTGCACAAATGCTGCGCAACTAGCGCCATTCGACGGCCAACACCGCGGTTCCTGGTGTGTCCGCTGTGCCGTGCGTGTGATCATTGCTTGTACAGCCCTCTCGCAGTGTCCGGAGCAAGTATGGTGGGTCTGACACACCGGTGTCAATGTGTTCTTTTTTCCATTTCCAGGAGTGTATAATAGTTTCAGCCTTCAGTACCGATATAGCAAGGTCATGCTGGTCATTGTCACAACGGTATATTAGTCATCCCAGTTGGTGCCCCTGCAACTACTGAAAAGGCTGCTGCCCTTCCTCACGAATTATAAATTTCTCTGGCCTCTCTAGAGAGACACCTCCCTGTGCTTCTCCCTATGGTACAGTTGTCTGTGTCGTAGACCCATACTACCTACCTCGGAGACGTCCATTGTTTGATGCGAAGGGGGGGGGGGGGTATGAGCATATGTATATTTTCAAAATAATAAGATTTTTTTAATGAAAATGGCATTGTGGCTTTCTATAATGGTACCATAAATAAATATCAGACGTAAATCAGAATAATAGAAAATATTGTGGGGCAGCGGGTAAAATCAAATGCTCGTTACTTCCTTATGTCGAAATGAAAAGACTTAAGTTATCTGTGGTGCTTTCGACCTACCTTCGCCGTCTACAAGAGCCTGAAAACTATTTTTGCAGTCAGCCAGAAAGAATGTACTGACCTTAATTTCCTGTTGCAAGTTCACATTACTCTTTGTGCTCACTAAAAGAAATGTTCCTACTTGCCATTTACTCGATGGGATCAGGAACAACGACTATAAAATAAGTTTTAATGCGTGATATATTATGTAAAACTTCACAGGCACAAAATATAAAAGTTAGTTTCTAACTAATATTCCTATCGGAAACAGCACTATTAACAGTTCAGAGGCGACGTCTACAGGAAATTCCAAGTAAAATGGTCTATCGCCCTGACTTCTAATCACCAAAAGTTAATTACTCGGCTTAAAACTGGAAAATAATCTCGCAACTTGCCACCCGGTTTTGTCAATATTACGGGCGGCACATAAATAGTTATTTCCGTGAAATCTAAGCGATCCAGGACGATATACAGTTGTCGCGAGTTCATTTCCTGCTTTTATCGAAAACGCATTCAAGTCTGCCGAGCCCTGACGTCATCCGAGGCACAACGAGCGTTTCACTGACGCGGACAGCTTGATATCTCGGTGCGAAGTGTGTTCTACCACAGCCTCTCTGGCTGTATTCGTATACGGGCGCAGCGGACCGGCAAAAGGAACATCTGTTATCAAACGCTGTAGGAACAAGTAGTAGTATCTAAACGGCCCCTTTCTCGGACACGTATTAAAGAATAGCCCTGTCGTTTAGTAGTTGACAATCATCTTATTTGTTATATAGAGTTAATTTTGCTTTAGTTACTGAATAAGGTGTAGCTCGACTGCACTTCAACTTTGCCGGCTAGAATTTTTAGAACGGAACCGACACTAGAACATGGCCTCTAAACTGTCTCTTTAGGATTCCTGGTAACCATTGCTATCCACAATACAGTCTTGAAACTGGGTGCAGCTGTATTATTTCACGAATCTTATCGAGTACTGCAAGGAGAACTTTCTATACAAATACGAATAATACTTAATCTACCATGAATAAGTATATTTTCGTTCCAAATTTGGTTTGTAGTAAGTAACATGAAAACTAATAGAGGTAGCTTATTGACGTCACATATTTAATGTTTTTATGTGAAGTTGAGATACATACGTATTTTCAGATTTCTGAACATAATAGTTAGCGGCTTCAATTTTTCGTAAAACCGATTTAGCCAAAATATTGCTTTGATCAAGTTGATACTTGTAACTTTTAATTGTGAAATAATTACATATTCTGACAAGTTTCTAGCTTTCTAATTTTATTATTCAGCGCAACTTATTTTTTCTTAAGATCTCATATTTTTCCTAACAATTCTTCTGATTATTCTGAGACTTTAAAATGTTAACATTAATATACTTAAGCATACACTGACGAAGTTTGGAAAAGTTTTTTAATTTTTAATTTCGCTCTGGTTCACTATGATTCAGTTCTTTGTATGTTAAGCATAGGTCCGTTATGATAAGGTGGTGCTGGTAGTGGTGAACTGGGGCAAGCCCTGGCACACTCGCTCGCCTCTGTATCTCTTACAACACAGTGCAAGTTTCGTTCCGATAGTACAATAGAAGGCCGATATACAGCGGTCCGATATATCACGAATTCGGACATAACGCGGTAAAAAAGTATGTCCCACAAAATAAAAATCAATTATGAATGATTTTTGCACTCTCACTATGTTTTATAAACTTGAAAGAAATCTTATTACAGTCTACATGTAGCCTTGCTGTAGTATAATTTACTGCCTCAACTTTCAATTTCTCTAAACAATAACCAAAATACACACCTGGAAATGGAAAAAAGAACACATTGACACCGGTGTGTCAGACCCACCATACTTGCTCCGGACACTGCGAGAGGGCTGTACAAGCAATGATCACACGCACGGCACAGCGGACACAGGGGCCGTCGAATGGCGCTAGCTGCGCAGCAATTGTGCACCGCCGCCGTCAGTGTCAGCCAGTTTGCCGTGGCATACGGAGCTCCATCGCAGTCTTTAACACTGGTAGCATGCCGCGACAGCGTGGACGTGAACCGTATGTGCAGTTGACGGAGTTTGAGCGAGGGCGTATAGTGGGCATGCGGGAGGCCGGGTGGACGTACCGCCGAATTGCTCAACACGTGGGGCGTGAGGTCTCCACAGTACATCGATGTTGTCGCCAGTGGTCGGCGGAAGGTGCACGTGCCCGTCGACCTGGGACCGGACCGCAGCGACGCACGGATGCACGCCAAGACCGTAGGATCCTACGCAGTGCCGTAGGGGACCGCACCGCCACTTCCCAGCAAATTAGGGACACTGTTGCTCCTGGGGTATCGGCGAGGACCATTCGCAACCGTCTCCATGAAGCTGGGCTACGGTCCCGCACACCGTTAGGCCGTCTTCCGCTCACGCCCCAACATCGTGCAGCCCGCCTCCAGTGGTGTCGCGACAGGCGTGAATGGAGGGACGAATGGAGACGTGTCGTCTTCAGCGATGAGAGTCGCTTCTGCCTTGGTGCCAATGATGGTCGTATGCGTGTTTGGCGCCGTGCAGGTGAGCGCCGCAATCAGGACTGCATACGACCGAGGCACACAGGGCCAACACCCAGCATCATGGTGTGGGGAGCGATCTCTTACACTGGTCGTACACCTCTGGTGATCGTCGAGGGGACACTGCATAGTGCATGGTACATCCAAACCGTCATCGAACCCATCGTTCTACCATTCCTAGACCGGCAAGGGAACTTGCTGTTCCAACAGGACAATGCACGTCAGCATGTATCCCGTGCCACCCAACGTGCTCTAGAAGGTGTAAGTCAACTACCCTGGCCAGCAAGATCTCCGGATCTGTCCCCCATTGAGCATGTTTGGGACTGGATGAAGCGTCATCTCACGCGGTCTGCACGTCCAGCACGAACGCTGGTCCAACTGAGGCGCCAGGTGGAAATGGCATGGCAAGCCGTTCCACAGCACTACATCCAGCAGCTCTACGATCGTTTCCATGGGAGAATAGCAGCCTGCATTGCTGCGAAAGGTGGATATACACTGTACTAGTGCCGACATTGTGCATGCTCTGTTGCCTGTGTCTATGTGCCTGTGGTTCTGTCAGTGTGATCATGTGATGTATCTGACCCCAGGAATGTGTCAATAAAGTTTCCCCTTCCTGGGACAATGAATTCACGGTGTTCTTATTTCAATTTCCAGGAGTGTATATAGATGGACGTAATTAAGCTCGACATTTGGTTTGTCTTATTAGTATATCAGGATTGTTGCTGGACAGAAACATTGAATACACATCTCACGATAACACTGTGCCGTAGTCAACAAAATGACAATGCAACGATGCTTAGTAATAATCTACACAAGCGCAATCATCATATGGGTCATAAATTATTCATTCATCATCTAGACTTCTGTGTGTTTGTAATGATGTCACAGAAATGGATAATGTATTCTGTGAGTGATAAACTAAGAATTATTGATCATGTGAAGATTGATGAAACTAAAGGAAGTTTATCAGCCGAGTATGGTGTGTCTGAAGGAACAATCAGAAGAGGGGTGAAAGAAGAGAATAAACTTAGACGTTTTGACTACTGGCGACAGCAGAGAACAGATTTCGGAGTTCATAAGTGACAAGGACATTGTTGACGCTGTTCGAAATGACAGTAGAGAAGCAATCGAGGATGAGCACAATGAAGCTGAAGAAGAAAGTATAAATGATGTTCCCAGTGTATTTGAAATATTGGATAACGCAAATAAAGTGATTACGTGGTTGAAGTGACAAAGTGAACCAAAACAAATTGGATTGTTTCGCCTGATGAGCATGAAACAGTATGCACTAAAAGAACTTCGTGAAATGACCCGCCAACGAAAGCTGTCCCACTTCTTAAAAACAGAAGAGTAATGACATACTGTAACTTGCAGGCAGTGTCTTAAATTATCATGTTTATTTGATAATGTACACTAGATACCGTATTGAAAGTTTGGCTAACTCAGCAACCTTTTTGGAAAGCTTCCGAAATGTTTTGATTCTAATGTCCTTTAAACTTAAATAAAGTGTAGTACAGCATGTACAGTATTACATGATGTGTTCTTCCTAAATTTCCGTGCATAGTTTGTCTTACACAACCCCCTTTCAGGATACGGCAGGTACGCTATAACGCAGGAGTAAAGCATGACCCCTGACAACTGCGTTCTATTGGGCTTCTACCACATAGTGTTATTCACTGTTAAAGAAAAAGAAAAACTGAGAATAATGAACCACGACTGCAACAGTGAGTGCATAATTAAAAATACGTAAATAAAATAAATGAATATGGCCAATAGTTATTAACACAAGTATCCCATCGTTCAAAAACAACAAAAGACTGAATGAGACACTCAAAAATGGTTATACATATGAGCAATCTTTCTTTTATTGGGAACAGTTATGAGAATGGGAATATAGTGTGGAACACCCGCTCCACCTGATGTCATTTTGGAAACAGTTAACATTATTAAAGCTAATTCATTAAAATTAGAGGAAATGAGTATCGGAGAATTGGAATGCTACAGAATGTGCCAGCTTATAACGTTTTTCATTCAGTAATAATGTATACCAATAGGAAATTGGCATTGCTAAGAGAAATTCTTTTGCAGATATCATTGCAGATATATCTGTTAATTTTATTGAATGTAAATTTTTCTTCCATCCTAACATAAGAAGTAAAATTGTGTATTATCATAGATATGTAAATGATAGATATTGCTTTGCAACAGAAGTAAAACAGATATAAAGTATATGACTACAGCCCTTAACAGCATGTACCAAAAATTGAAATTTACATTAGAACTTGAACAAACATGAAAGATGGAAGACATATTTTTACCATTTACAGTAAGCCAACATTTACAGATGCAATTATAAATTCGCATTCAAATCATTCATAACGACACAGGGAAGTTTTCTTTAGTACTATCATTAACAGAACGTTAAAGTTACTTAAAAAGTCATAAAATAAGAAAATAACTATATTTAGATAGACTTCAATCTTTTATAAGACTGAAGTAGTCAAATACGGGTATAAGAAGCTAGATATGAAGATAAAAACAAGATTGTGATCCTTAGAGTTAGCGTTAAACCAGCATTAATTAGCATGACATTTCTAATAAGATGTCTCTTATAAAATTACTTTTTCTGTAAGTTTGAAAACAAATCCATCTCTGTAAAACACAAACGCAGAGTAGATAATTAAGAAACATTCACCGAAGCAGTTGGGTATCAAGTTACTTGCAGTTAGTGTGATTTGTAAACATTAGTAGTTTTATCACTGCATGCAATGTTCATATTACTAGCACATTAAGCAATAAATCCACACTTGTAATGCATTTAGATAGTAAGAATCACGCCGTGCGTAGAACTAACAGCATTCTGCTTATAACCTGATGAGGCAACTGACGATCGGCCACACTAGACATACTTCATTTTGCTGGCTCTTAATACTTCACAGCATTCTCCCACGTGCAAATGTAATGGTTCACTGTGCTACACTCTATACTTCAATGCTCTCTACTTAGGCGATGCGGTTCAGCTTGAGTCATCGATACAGCTAGCCGATTTAGAGATGTGTCGTAGTGTTACGGCAGATGACGCCATACGTGCGTGGAGTGTTGGTCTCTCTCCCTTCAGGCAGCTAGCAATGCCAGCTAAAGCTGCGTTTCTAATTTGTGTT
Organism: Schistocerca gregaria; assembly: GCF_023897955.1. Classification (NCBI taxonomy): domain Eukaryota; kingdom Metazoa; phylum Arthropoda; class Insecta; order Orthoptera; family Acrididae; genus Schistocerca; species Schistocerca gregaria. Next base: position 452,392,253 of record NC_064923.1, read on the forward strand.
GGGTTTGTAAAGGGCGTTGTGATTTATAATGGTGTAAACACTTAAGCTTTCATTATTGGCAGCGGGACCTCAGTTGAGCTACAAAGATCAAGTGAAGTTTTCCAATCCGTGTTTTGTTAATTGTCACACTTTTTTGCTATCTGTGTTACTATCGCTCTTTGGTTTTCTGTGATTTTTTGGTTTCTGTGTTGCTGTTGGGATTTTCAGTTCAGCTAGGGTGAAGTGATGTTTTCGATACTATTTGTAGCTCATTCACCTTAATTTAGTATTGAAACTTCATGGCAGATTAAAACTGTGTGCGGGCAGACGCTCGAACTCAGGACCTTCGCCTTTCGCGGGCAAGTGCTCTACCAGCTGAGCTACCCAAGCACGACTCACGCCCCCTCCTCACAGCGTTAATTCCGGCAGTACCTCGTCTCCTACCTTCCAAACTTCGCAGACGCTCCCCTGCATATCCTTTCTTCCAGGAGTGCTGGTTCTGCAAGGTATGCACTCGCAAGTTGGTAACTGCACAGACTACAGCCAGCGCAAACGCTAGTCGCGTAACAGAAACAAGAAGCACAATGCTGGACCGGCCACAAATCGTAGCTTCTGCGGAAAAAACGTCGCTCTGCGGTGCCCAGCAACCTGCCTGCTCCCCGACTCCTCTTGACTCTCTTTACTCTGCTGTCACACAGATATATACAATCCCTCGGTTTTCCACCATGACAAGCGTGAATTTCATTTTCCACTCCACTTTGCAGGGAAGACCTGTCTAAATTGTCCATTAGTTGCCTTTTGTGTTGACATAGACTGACCAGAAGTTGGTAATAGGTTGTGCTATCTTTACGTATTGGCTGTACGTTTACCGTGCGAAGAGTCGCTTGTTTCCCATACTGTGTGCGAAAATATGGCAGTGGCTTCCCGGCTGCAACGCTTCCAGGAAATACCCAACTGCATTTATCTTTGTCTTCAGAAGTCACGCGTCGGAAGGGCAGCTTACGGTACCGCCGCCAGAGAATAGCCTCCTCGGCTGGCTGTCTCACGCGGCTTAGTCCACCCATACAAAAAATTCTGGGAACATCTGAAGACGCCGCTATTCATCCACAGGAAGCCACACGCGTGTTGGTGACCACGCACCTCCCGTCCCACCATTGGGCGATTTTAGCGAAAACAGAATTTCGCCTATACCTGCCCCGTCGTCTTTCCAGGGAGTCCCAGGCAATACAACACATAATGCAGTTATTAATTGCAGCATAGTGACACGTGGCTAACCAATAACGACACATCGGTAAGGAGGGGTCGTTCGAAGAAGCTAGATGCACAATTCCAAGGACCATAGGAATTAACTGCTGTAAACTTACCCAATGTGACACTTAGGACGCCTAGGAATAAGCAGATGGGAGTACATGTGAATCGGTTCAAGCCTTATTATAAAACGGTAAGAAAAGATGCAGGGAGTCAGTAGAGTGAAACGCTTGACGAAATATGGTCTAACATTCTGCGTGGTGTCTGTTCTAAGTCGTGGCTCCCTACCACTTCCGCGCAATGACGCTCTGAGCGTGTTTTTTAGGGAATTGACTAGTTTGAACCTGGGACCTATTGCTCATAAGGAGACGCCAGACCACACATCATATGTAGATTTCAGAAGAGTTCAGTGAGACTAGCGATGACATAATCAAATACTTAATGATTTCAGCGTCAGCTCCACTGCATTCCCTGCAAAAGAATCTTAATACTTACTAAATTTAGTGAAAGGGGTTCAAGGCTAACCTACACTCCTGGAAATGGAAAAAAGAACACATTGACACCGGTGTGTCAGACCCACCATACTTGCTCCGGACACTGCGAGAGGGCTGTACAAGCAATGATCACACGCACGGCACAGCGGACACACCAGGAACCGCGGTGTTGGCCGTCGAATGGCGCTAGCTGCGCAGCATTTGTGCACCGCCGCCGTCAGTGTCAGCCAGTTTGCCGTGGCATACGGAGCTCCATCGCAGTCTTTAACACTGGTAGCATGCCGCGACAGCGTGGACGTGAACCGTATGTGCAGTTGACGGACTTTGAGCGAGGGCGTATAGTGGGCATGCGGGAGGCCGGGTGGACGTACCGCCGAATTGCTCAACACGTGGGGCGTGAGGTCTCCACAGTACATCGATTTGTCGCCAGTGGTCGGCGGAAGGTGCACGTGCCCGTCGACCTGGGACCGGACCGCAGCGACGCACGGATGCACGCCAAGACCGTAGGATCCTATGCAGTGCCGTAGGGGACCGCACCGCCACTTCCCAGCAAATTAGGGACACTGTTGCTCCTGGGGTATCGGCGAGGACCATTCGCAACCGTCTCCATGAAGCTGGGCTACGGTCCCGCACACCGTTAGGTCGTCTTCCGCTCACGCCCCAACATCGTGCAGCCCGCCTCCAGTGGTGTCGCGACAGGCGTGAATGGAGGGACGAATGGAGACGTGTCGTCTTCAGCGATGAGAGTCGCTTCTGCCTTGGTGCCAATGATGGTCGTATGCGTGTTTAGCGCCGTGCAGGTGAGCGCCACAATCAGGACTGCATACGACCGAGGCACACAGGGCCAACACAAGCATCATGGAGTGGGGAGCGATCTCCTACATTGGCCGTACACCTCTGGTGATCGTCGAGGGGACACTGAATAGTGCACGGTACATCCAAACCGTCATCGAACCCATCGTTCTACCATTCCTAGATCGGCAAGGGAACTTGCTGTTCCAACAGGACAATGCACGTCCGCATGTATACCGTGCCACCCAACATGCTCTAGAAGGTGTAAGTCAACTACCCTGGCCAGCAAGATCTCCGGATCTGTCCCCCATTGAACATGTTTGGGACTGGATGAAGCGTCGTCTCACGCGGTCTGCAAGTCCAGCACGAACGCTGGTCCAACTGAGGCGCCAAGTGGAAATGGCATGGCAAGCCGTTCCACAGGACTACATCCAGCATCTCCACGATCGTCTCCATGGGAGAATAGCAGCCTGCATTGCTGCGAAAGGTGGATATACACTGTACTAGTGCCGACATTGTGCATGCTCTGTTGCCTGTGTCTATGTGCCTGTGGTTCTGTCAGTGTGATCATGTGATGTATCTGACCCCAGGAATGTGTCAGTAAAGTTTCCCCTTCCTGGGACAATGAATTCACGGTGTTCTTATTTCAGTTTCCAGGAGTGTATTTTCAGTTAGCTGGTAAAATAACGTCGAAAAGGGAGCTAAGTTTATCATTGTAATTTTTATTCTACTCACAAAACATTGTTTATAAATTGCGCTATTGATAAAAGGAAATATTTTAATACAGGATGATAAAAACCAACTGCCTTCAACAAAAATGTGAACGAATATTCCCTGAATGGGTTTCCAAGTTCTACAATGGATCGAAGGATAACCTATGCCATAACACATCTATAATCTAGATTTAAGTTAAGTTTCATAAAAGAGAAAACTATCAAAATGGTCTACAGTGACACTCAATTATCTTTAATTACTTATTTAACTTGTCGTAAGTTACAGTGGCTGGTGTGGCTTCTCAATAATTATATAACAGAAAAATCATCGCGTTTCAGATTTTAACTTCTAGTGTTGTTGTTGTGGTCTTCAGTCCTGAGACTGGTTTGATGCAGCTCTCCATGCTACTCTATCCTGTGCAAGCTTCTTCATCTCCCAGTACCTACTACAACCTACATCCTTCTGAATCTGCTTAGTGTAGTCATCTCTTGGTCTCCCTCTACGATTTTTACCCTCCACACTGCTCTCCAATACGAAATTGGTGATCTCTTGATGCCTCAGAACATGTCCTACCAACCGATCCCTTCTTCTGGTCAAGTTGTGCCACAAACTTCTCTTCTCCCCAATCCGATTCAATACTTCTAGTAGCAAATGTGAATACCATGAGCTTTAATTGACGATCGACATTATGCAAAAAAGGGATGGAACAGATGAGACTTCAGCAGTTCTGAGTCAAGGTTTATGCGCTCCCTTGCGGCATCGCGTGCGTTCATTACCTTGTCGTTGGTTAGGCAGCGTCAGGGGGTGGCGGGCTGCGCAGCTCCACACCTCGCCGTCTCGGAAGCAACTCTCCCCTAACTTCTCCTTACTAAAATTTACCGAAATTGGTTTTAAAAAAGGTATCTGGCTGTGTTTTCAACTGACCAATCTGGGTCTCCATGTTAACCTTAAGCTCCGCCTACGAAAATGCTGTCTATCCAATGAGAAACGTTATACTTTTCGTGGTGGGGCAATGTTTTTAACGTTTGCAACGCGTATAGTCTCACGCTAAAACTTTAAGCTGGTGTGGTGCTTTTAGTGTTATCGTAAGATCTAGACTGTTCTTCTGGAGGGCTCTATCTTTTAACATGGGCTGGGGGGTGGTTTTGGCGGTCGGCTAGCGACGTGGGTGTCTGTCCCTTATCGTAGGGCCTCCTAGCCAACACGATTCTGCTCTCGGCTTCTGTTCTCGTTTCTCCCCTCCGAACTGCGTCTGTTTCACGGTGGGAAGGTATGACATGCATTTAGGCGTTCTTGTGTTAGTCTGTGGTATTCCATTTGCTCACTCGTTGATCGTATTACCTTGGTTAATTTAATGTCAGTATTTATTCGGAACTATGTGACATACTGTCGGATTTGCTATCATATCAGGGTTTTCATGGAAGGTGTTGGATTTGCCTGACACCTTACAATTGTCCAGAGTTGGCCTAAATAGAAAATGTTGTGGACACAACTTAGTGATTACGAATGAGTATACATTCGCCTAAAGGAAAAAAAATACCAACATTTTGTGTTGGGAATAGGCTTTCCTGGGTATCAACCTAAAAGATGTAGGATTGTTAACATTTCATACGAACTGTAAAGACGCCGTTATTCAACAGCCTGGATCGCAGGTGTACATCTAGTCAAATAAAATACAGACCAATGTGACTAGGAGGGTCATAATCCCTAGTGTTACAATGGAAATTGATTGTTGTGAATAACTTGAGAAACACTTACTTGAGATACCATTAGATTACCATTAATACATCTAGTGAGTAGTTTAGACGGCCTAAGGGTAGCAGGAAAAACTTTGAGGATGTGGATCATCTGATTTATAAACAGAAAAATAAATGGATCATAAGAGACGAGACCAACACTGTTCCATAGCTACATACATGGGCACAATGTAATATTATAGTGTTAGTTAATGGCTGTTATTCCTCGTATTTCCCAGCCCGTAGATACATATATAAGTTTTAGAGACTGTTCTAGCGGTGGATATTGTTGCCAGTTATATATAATTTAAGGCTATTGCAATTAATGCAACAAAGTCCACTCGATTAAGAAAGACATGATGTAGTCACCTACGAGAGACATCTTCAAGAAAACAAGGTAGAAGAAAAGGAAATATGAGTAACATATAACCAAATTAGAAGAAACATTATATGAAAATATATGGCACACTGAATAATGAATTATTTTAGAGGGGGAAGAGGTCATGGCATTATTAATGTAAGAGGTGTCGTGGACACTATGAAATGAAAGTAATGTAAACGAGCACACGGGCTGTTCAGTGTGGCCACTTGGATGCAGGTTTTTGGTCCAGAACTATGTATGAGGTAAGATATTAACGGCCCTCCTAGAACAGCCATGGTGTGCCGGCTGATGAGAACAAAACTACCTTCAGGGTAGCAGAGAGGCGACAGGTAATTGTACCCAGCGGAGGCAATACCAGCCATAATATTCTTGAACGATCTGGAAAAACTCGGTCACTAGACAGACATTCAGAAGAGTTAAGAGAATGCAAAACTAAGAGAGGAACTCGTCCAGATACCCTGAAATTTCAGTATATAAGCGGCTGGTACATAGGGCCTAGTCAGTCCGTACCATGAGTTAGAAGCGGTCATTACCAAGAAGCAGTCAGGAACAGTACCACAGCCTGGATTGAAAGTCACTATAGAGTAACACATCGATGTTTCTGTAGTAAAACAATGAGAAGTCGGAATACATTCGACAGCGAACAATTGAGTTTCCTCCAGCAACAGAAATGATTCTGAGTTCTCTGCCTGTTAAAGAACAATAATCACTATGGAGTTTGTCTCTAGTTGCAATCTGTTTATTAGAATATAAAAAGGAACAAGCGCTGTCTTGAAGTTGTTTCCTAGTGTGAATAAGGTATCTCATTGAGTAAGTCGCAATGAGTGATAACTGATATGTTCTTCTTGTCAGAATATAAAGAGGAGAAACTGTTGTCTCGTTCTTGTTTCCAGTTGTGTGTTGTTGGAACGAGTTGCAAGCAACACTCGTCTCTGATAGAGCAAGGATGAGCTAAAAATGTGGGAGTTGCTGGGAGGGTCTAAAATATGAGTAGAGTAGTGGGGTGTAATCATTGGCAATCAATTCTGAGACACCTCTTCGATTAAGGTTGTGAAGTACTGGGAAAATAAATTGTTCCTAAACCGGATCCTTACGTGTTTGCACCTTTATTCACTTCCGACGATTTACAACTTATCCTATTCGTTCATGAATAACCAGCGCTAAGCATATTAAGAGAATATCTCACTCTCACTCCGTTATAGCTGACTTGGTAAGCCTCGGCCTGCATTGTCGTCGATGAACTGATTGCGCTACACAGGCCACACCTACATCCAAGTGCTAGGATGCAACAACTGCAAGGTAGTGAAACCTCGTCCACCGGCAAAACCACCACGTGAGTAACACTATAGAAATCAAAGATTTAAATGTTGTTTTTATGGTCTTTAGTCCGAAATGTGGTTTGATACAACTCTTCGCCGTAGTCTATCCTGTGCAAGTTTCTTCATCTCTGCATAACGATTGCTTCCCACATTGACTTTGTAAGACGTGTATATTTCTATTGTCTATTGTCAAACCACAATTTATGAAAGATGTTTATATTTTATTAATAGGATTAAGTAGGAATAATTAATATTTGTCATGTTGGGAATAACTGTGGTAGCAGGGAATGTCTGCACCAAAGTATTGTTGGCAGGAGAGACAGCACATTGATATAATTTTAAAACGGGCGTGAGAGACCGCGTACGGATACATTTTAAGAAAAGAGCTGGAAAGGCCACCCATTGATACATTTTGTAATGGTAGCAGGGATTGTCTGCACCAGAAAGCATTGTTGGCGGGAGAGACCGCACTTTAGCATTCGTAGGAAGTCAGTAAGTAGTAAGCGAGAAGTGAAGCGAGTCGGTAGCAGGTCTGAAGCGAGAGGGTGAGAGGAGCGGAGTGCCTGCCAGCCACCAGCTATGATTTACAAGAGATTATAAACGGATGTACAGAGACATCAGCTAACTATTATCACAAGAGGAACTAACATTATTGAATTATTTTTTTGAGAAACTCAAGACTAATGAAGGTATGTTTGTGCAATGCTAGTTGTAAGATTATTGTAAAAAGTAAGTCCCATTTGAAAGTTTGTAAAATCATTTCATTCAGAATATAATTAATTTTTGCCAGCAATATTGCATTACTGATTATAATCCATCCCAAAAACCATCTAAGTAAAACTTCGCAAAATTTTATTGTTGTCAATAAAAATTTCAACTATGAATTACGTAACTTCAGTCAAATTAATTAAAGAATAACGTCAGCTTTGCTATTAAAGAATAACGTCAGCTTTGGTAATAAATACAGCCCCTTATTATGACAGCCCACCAGCAGCTAATAGAGTATAGTAAAACAGAATAAGTATATTCTTGTCGCAGTTCGATGTAGCAGTCAGACGGCGTTCCAGTAACAGTAAAAAAGGTAAGGATCAATTTTGGGTTATTGCAGATAACGACTGAGGGCCACGACGACGACACATTCTATCTTTCGTCGAAATAATCAGAAAATCACTTTCAATAAGCATCAATTAAATTTGTATGCGGAGATTGAGGAAGAGAATAAATTTCAAAGGGAAGATTTCATTTGTTATTGTCAAGCAAGAGACAGAAATCCTAAGGGAAGGTTTCATAGGTTATTGTAAAAGGAAAGGTTGCGTAACAAAAGAGATATAGTGGAGACGGGAAGGTTTCAACTTGAACCTGCTTGATTAGTTCAGTCTTGGTCTCCGCCTACAATGTTATTCCCCACTGTTACCTCCAGTGCCAAATTAGCCTCAGCTTGGGTCATATCAGCTAGTCTCTTGTTTTAGTCAAGATGTGTCTTTTTTGTATCTCATCTTCGATTCGATACATCTTCATTACTTAGCACATAAAACCTTCAGATTTTTCTGTAGCATCGCATTTCAAAAGCAAGGTTAGATTATATCCAAGAAACAGCTGAAGACATTGGGTACAAATGCTATTCTGAAATGAAGAGATTGCCTGGAGGAAGGAAGTCGTGGCGGGCCACATCAAATAAACCAAAAGGCTGATGACACAGAAACTGTCCTACAGCCCTGCCAGGCGATTCAGACAGTCGTCGTATTCCCATATTTATAAAAGACCATTACTCTATTGTCATCACCATCCTATTTCTCGTACTGCGTGAATATGGTACGGATAGTTAACCAACAAACTTAATCCGACAGACTTTAACAAACACAACTTCAAAACTTAAATTAATGGGCGATAACTCCAAATCATATGATATAAAACAGGTATAAGGCAAGGTGATGCGTTATCTCTACACTTTCCCGTCTGGTTCCAAATACGATCGAAATGAGACACAAAGAACATATGTAGAAAAAACTGGGAGCAATGAAGAAAAGGAACACTACCCAAATGTCTTGTCTTTGCCGGTGGCCTAGAAGTACCACTGAAGCTAGACACACACTTGTGAAGCTTCATGACAGTACTGTTTACACCGACCCTCACATAACTCATGAGAATACACGTACATATCTAACACGTCTCCGAAGACGCAGAGTTACGTTCGCTCATGACCGAATATCATTTCAAGTACTTGGCTGAAATTCTCTGGACAACTAGCAATGACAAGGTAAACAACAAAAATTCGTGCAGAAAAACTGCTTTAAGCCTACACAATCATCTAGAATATTTATATCAAGAAATCCCTTTCACCAAAGCCAAAATATAAAACAGTCGTTCTCCCGGAAGCAATATGCACATTTGAGACGTTGTTATTAACCATAAATGTCAATGTCATCGAGAAAATAGAGTGACAGATATTGTGCAACGTATTCTAACCCAAGAAAGTGTCTGGATTCATAGTAGTTGTATTGCAGAACGAAACGATTTAGTTACACTGTGCAGAAAACATATCTGATATTTTGTGGGTATAAACTGAAGAACAAAATCATTATCAACGCCTGCTTAACAGCTTGTTAAAACACCTTTGGGACACAATACGGCAGTGAATCTGTGTGGTATGGATTCGACAAGTCTTTAGTATGATACCGGAGGTATGTGGCACCAGATCACAAGTCACGTAAATTCTGTAAATTACGTGACGCTGCTATGTGTTCCATCTGGTCGACATGAGGTGAATTTGATGGCCAAGACTTCAGGGTAAGTTCATTATCATGCTCCACAGTCTCTGTACCACGGTTTTTACCTTGTGACAAGGACAGTTACGCTGCTGGAGGACGGCATAGGGGCCGCGGAATACATCAGACATGATGAGATGCAAATAATCCGCAGTAACGTTCACGTAATCCATAGCTGTCACGGTACATTCGATTACTACCACAGATGCCTTCGGAAGCCCAGGTGAAACCCCATAACATTATGTCACCCCCACACGCCTGCGTCCGTGGCGTTGTGGATGTTACGACCAGCTGTTCGCCTAGATGACATAATTCCCGGAAAAAATATCAATCTAATGTAACAATGAAGGTCATTTATTTGGCTAGGCGATAAGTTTCCATTGATCCAAGATCTGATCTCGATGATTTCGTGCACACTGCAGTCGTAATTGCCGATTTCATTGGATCAATATGAGAACACGTAGCAGCCTTATGTTCAACAATGTACTCTGAACGATGTGCTCTGAAACACGTCTCCAACAGCTGATTCAGAGAGGGCAAGCATACGACCTATACGTACTGTGTCGCGTCGTGGGCGTCCGTCATCTTATGGCCTTTTCGTAGTCTTATCGTCAGTTCAAGACAGTATACGGACAAGCAGACTAGATTTGACGTTTCTTAGGCACTCATTTCCAGGCGCCGAACAGTAACAATATGTCCTTTGTCGAAGTTGGTTGTGTCTATGGATTTCCCTATTTGCAAACCGTATCATTCATAGAATTATTTCCCATTGATCTCTGCTTTCTTCTATACTCTAACGATAAAAAGTGACCCACCTCGAAGGAACTATCCGATTGAGACGAAAACCGGTAGATGTGATCCACATGTACAGTAAAGAAATGATTACAATTTCAGGAAAATTGCATGATTTATTCAAGAGGAAGACCTTCACAAATTGTGCAAGTGAATAACGCGTCGGTACGAGTGATCCTTATGCAAGCAGTTATGCGGCTTGGCATTGTATTGGTCAAGTTGTTGGATGTCCTGAGGGATGTCGTGCCAAATTCTGTCCAGCTGCCACTTTAGATCTGCAAAATCCCGAGCTGGTTGGCGGGCCCCACCATAAGGCTCCAAAAATTCTCAGTCTGGTCAAGGTAAGGCTTGGCAAGCATGTGGACAAACAGTAAAACTCTAGCCGTATGGGGTCAGGCATTATCTTGCCGAAATGTAAGACCAGGGTGACTTGCAATGAAGGACAACTAAACGGCATGTAGAATATTGTCGACATACCGCTGTACTGTAAGGGTGCCGCAGATGACAACCAATGGGGTCGTTCTATGGAAAGAAGTGGCACCTCACATCGTTATTCCTGAATGTCAGGCCATATTGTGCCCCAGTGCTGTCTGGGGTGTCTCCAGACATTTCTTCGGCCTTGGATCACATTAACTCTAGTAGAACTTTCAGTGACGACTCTCGCTTCGAACTGAGCCCCGACGACCAGCGAAGACCTCGGCCAGTTAAGTCGCTGTGTAAATAGGCTGTTTAGGCTTTTATGTTGGTAACGCCACGTAGCACTCTGTATGAAAATCGCTGTCTGTGCTGTGTGCCGTCTATGGCTGGTTTGCGTTGTTGGAATATTTGCTATTGTAGCGTTGGGCAATTGGATGTGATCAGCGCGTAGCGCTGCGCAGTTGGAGGTGAGCTGTGGTGGATGTGGGGAGAGAGACGGCAGAATTTTGAGAGTGGGCGATCTGGACGTGTGTCCGTCAGAAAGAGTAAATTTGTAAGATTGGATGTCATGAACACTATTAAGGTAAATACATTGTTTGTTCTCTATCAGAGTCTTTCATTTGCTAACTATGCCTATCAGTAGTTAGAATCTTTTATTTAGCTGGCAGTATTGGCGCTCGCTGTATTGCAGTACTTCGAGTAACGAAGATTTTTGTGAAGTAAGTGATTCATGAAAAGTATAGGTTATTGTTAGAGCCATTCTTTCGTAGGGATTATTGAAAGTCAGAGTGCGTTGCGCTAAAAATATTGTGTGTCAGTTTAGTGTTGACCAGAATAAGAAAAGAGAGAAAAGTCTGAGTACGTTCAGTTCTGCTCAGCTGTTTGAAAATCAAATCACGTAAGAGGTTTATCAGCACAGTAATTCATTAATTTTTCTAAGGGTATGTTTCAGCTGTATCTCTCCCCAGTTGAGAGCGTTTGGATCATTATGGGCAGAGTCTTCCAACCACCTCTGAATTCCGACGTTTTAACGCGCCAGTTGGACGGAATATGGTCCAATATCCCTCAACACGAGATACAACAATATTGTCGACGAATATCGAGCCTAATAACTGCTTGCATAAGGGCGAGAGATACACCAATAAGTTACTGAAAAAAATGGCTCTGAGCACTATGGGACTTAACTACTTTGGTCATCAGTCCCCTAGAACTTAGAACTACTTAAACCTAACTAACCTAAGAACACCACACACATACATCCAGGCAGGATTCGAACCTGCGACCGTAGAGGTCACGCAGTTCCAGACTGTAGCGCCTAGAACCGCTCGGTCACTCCGGCCGGCTACGTTACTGATTTGATGAATTTGTGAAGCACTTTCTCTTGAGTAAACCTTTTTTTTAATGTAATCATTTGTTTGTCTCTACATGCACATAACATCTACCGATTTTCGTCCTGTTCGGGTAATACCTTCGTGGTGGTTCGTTTCTTTCTTTTCTTTTTTTCATAGAGTGTATTCTTAGCGAGCCAAGCACCCGCAACGCTACGAGCAGCAGTTAATCAGGCTCTTTGGCGGGTAAACGAATGGACGACTGACTATTCACTAAGAAAATCTTGAACCTCATTGTAACACCCCACCCGCCAGTTAGCTGGTTTTGGCGTGTGTTCACCCCAACTAATTGACTAACAGATCAACAGAGAATGCAAAACTGCCGCAATATCGGATAACGCAAAAAAGTAATATGGCCCTGTGACTCCTGATTGAAGTGCGGTGGCAGTGTTGACATTAAATTATTCAGAATTGATCATTTTTAATTAAAATGGGTGCACATTGATGTTATATTCAGCTATTGAACACCAGATGCAAATGTTTAACATAAAATTAATTAAGAAAGTGACTTGGGATTTCAACTACTTGATTGAAAACAGATGCAGTCGATTAGCACAAATTTATTTTTTAACGCCCGACCTTCAATCATCACATTACAAGGCAGTGGTAATAAATTGCGTTTAAGTGGAGTAAAGCGCGACAACTCAAAAGTAATTCCTATCGACTGACCCAGGCGTAATGTGAAGTGCGAGAAGAATTATAAAATACACGGCCCATGAAATCCTTGTGGAAACTTTGCCGACGTGATTCAACAAATTAATCAGTAGCCAGAGCGGTCGCAATATCACCGAATATAGCGTGGCGGAGCGGCGTCGTTGTGTGGACGTCGGCCGAACTCGTGGTGCTGCAAGGCTGCGCTCGTCTATTCACTCCTAGCTATCTTGCTCAGTACATAGCTGAACGAAAACTATCTCCAAGCTCAATCGTTCCGTTTGCTAAGTCATAAACTGCTGAGATGCTCACTCTCTCTCAGGCAAGGTGAGTAAAGAACGCCACGTCCGCACTCTAGGCTACCTGAGAATGGAAGACCTCTACAGGGACTTCTCCCAGTCCGCTCTTCGCCCCTGTTTCCCCTCCAGCAAAATCACTTACGCCAATCGCAGCGCAAGTCGCGTTAATTATGCATCGCTTCCCAGCGCCGACCAATGCCTGCTCTGGGAAGTGAACAAATTCCCACAAAATTTCCCTTCCTCTCAACTTGTGCTATTTTGCTCCTCCCAGGCCACCCATCAAGGTTAGCGTCTGCACGAACACCAATTTTTCCGGAATTCTGACTGACTCCCAGGAGAGTAGTTCAAATTCCTCGGTCCTACGTTCCCATCGGAGGCTGGAGTATTTCATACTGACGAACACGCATATTTTACCCTCTGTTCACCTCTCCACCGCAGCTTTCTCGCATGTTTCACTGAAAACGGGACGACGGACATTTATCAATAGGTGTACAAGTTCTCCGCCTGCTTCCCGGTACACCAGCATGGGGTCAACCACCCGCTCACTGTCACTCATCTTAAGGCAGCTGGAGGCTCCGTTACCGCTTTCTCAGAGCGTGAGCTGCCCTAAGCTGCCTATTGTCGCTTCCCTTCGCAGCTCCCCAGCCGCGCGCTGCGGTCATTTCTGGGTACTTCCCTGGGATAATCTAGCCTCCAGTAAATCGACGCATTACCACAAAGTTTTCATGTCGTGTGAATTACTTTAAAACCATCATCCGACAATGATTATTCCAATATGTCCCTACTATACCATCTACAAGATGCATTGTGCCTTGTCAGTCATTTTGTTCAGCCCTGCTGTTCGCTCAACGTGAGGTAGGTGATCTTCAATGACTTCATGTAAGGTGGCATAGTTCTTGTCATCTTACATCATAAATAAGAATCCAAAAACTAAAGTAATATGACTACTTGACACCTACAAAAATATACTATACAGTAAACGTAAAGGCGGAACATCAAATCTCAAGCGACTAACGGAAAGAAATGTGAAACTAAAAAAAATGTATCGAGATTATAACAACGACTGATGAGGGTAAGGAGAACAAAAGGGTTTAAGCCAATTAGAGGTTCTATGTGATCGTAGAAGAGCAAAATGAAGTAATAGCGATAAATAAAAAAAAACACAAAAAATCTAAAGCTACCAGTCGTGACCAGTTGAGGTGTGGCAATGGTGAAGTACGTTCAGCGGTCGCTGGTCGAAGGTACAGCGAGGACTCCTCGGAATGCAGCTCTGGTGGGCGTTGCGCCACGACGCCGGTGCTGGCATTGGCTCCGCTTTCGCGGCCACAGCCGCAGTTGGCGTCGCTAGAGCGGACAGTGGAGGGAGAGGAGAGAAGAGAGCAGAGCAGATCAGAGCAGGCGACCGGAAGCGGGTGGCGCCGCGCCTCGCCGTTCTGCCAGCCGGCAGCGGCTGGGCTGGGCTGGGTCCGGTGGAGAGCGCCGACACATTCCGCGGCGGCGGCGAAAGCGACACGCGCCCTGCACACCTCTGTTCCTGCTCGCTGAACTTCACACTGGCTAGCGCTGATCTAGGAACTACAAGAAAGTTTTTGTCCCGAAAGTCAAAATCGGTGATACTTGTAGCATCTGAAACACAGAACCTCGAAAGCTCACCACGTCTCTAGGAAAAACTTAATGCATGTCTAAAGAAATACTGAATAAGATTCACCCTTAAATTTGTATCAGTCTATTCAGAGTGATTCTTATTAAAGTTAAAAAAAATCTGTAACGACGGAGATGACGCTGAGACAAGATATTCGACGTACGACACATGGGGCCGCAAATGTCGAGAAATACCCCGAAAGAGGATGACAAATGTTGAACATTTGACGTCGCGGATGACGTACTTCGCCACACGTGGAGCCGTTGGCCTTGTCGAACAAAAAAGAGGAAAGGAAGATTGGTTTAGCGTCCCGTCGACATCGAGGTCATTAGAGACTGATCATAAGCTCGGATCGTGTCGAGGGTGGAGAAGGAAGTCGGCCGCACTCTCTGAAAGGAACCATCCCGGCATTTTCCTGTAACGGTTTAGAGAATTTACGGAAGACCTAGATCTGAATGGCCGAACGCGTGTTTGAACCGTCGTCCTCCCGAATGCGAGTATAGTGTGTTAACCACTGCGCCACTTCGCTCTGTGGACTTGTCGATCCTATCCTCCCTGGTAGGGGGCAATGCTGCACATAGTTCCGCTAGGCCGCTCTTTTCTCGAAATGTGATATGTTGCAAAGTTAGAAGTTACAAAATTGTTCTCGCTGTAACCAAGCAAAAGCTGTTCCTCTTTTGCATTTCTTTCCTTTTGTCCGTTCTTTTTTTTACGGGCTTTATTCAGTAAAGAAAACGTAGGTCATTTACTGGCAATTCTGAACCTTCAACTCATTTGCCTCTGACGCAATACGGTAGGGTTTCGTTGTAGTGTGCTTTGTAATAATGTAAACACACAGTTGTCTAACGCAATGTAAGAAAGTATTGCTGCCATACGCAAGACTCAAACCCTGAGTCCCATGAACTAGACTCGTTCACGTAGGCGCAGAGCCACGTAGGGTTGTAGTGACAGTTTCGACAACTCAGTCGCTACATGTGTGTCGAGCTACGTCATCTGGTCACGTCTCACGTTCAACATTTGTCATCCACTTGCAGGGTATTTCCCGACATTTGCAGCCACATGTATCTTACGTTAAATTATTTACTACAGCGTCATCTACGTCGCTTCGACGGCTTTTAAACGTTAATGAGTCACCCTGTATGTAAGCTTACGTAGCGCAAATCTGACCTGTACAGCCTACTCGTCCATAAAGACATGATGGAATTTTCATAAGCTCAACGGTTTTTTTCCCCTGTAAAGCTTTTACAACCAACACCGAGTGAATATCGCGCATACTTAATGCTTAAACAAAGGTCAAAAGCGTAAGAAATCGCCGGCCGGGGTGGCCGAGCGGTTCTAGGCGCTACAATCTGGAACCGCGCGACCGCTACTGTCGCAGGTTCGAATCCTGCCTCGCGCATGGATGTGTGTGATGTACTTAGGTTCGTTAGGTTTAAATAGTTCTGAGATCTAGAGGACTGATGACCTCAGAAGCTAAGTCCCATAGTGCTGAGAGCCATTTAAACCTGGTTTCAAGACTATATGTCGCAGTATGGTGGGACTTGTGGCCAACGCTGTCATCGACGACCAAGGTATTGAGTACCTGTCCACTGACGGCGTATAGCCGACGGCTTGTCGAAGGCGCTACTAACTTGCTAGAGAAATATCGTCGACGGCCGTCGCTAAAAATGAAAAAAGAAGACGAAATTAAGTCAGTCCTGTTACATCATTATTCCTCAATTGACCGTACAGCGCCGGGTTTTTCTTAAACTAATCTTTGACTGTGGTTAATGGTTTTTAGACTAGTCAGTGATTACGGCGGTCTGGTAGGACTTGCGTGAAAATATAAATGTGTTATTATTAAATGCCTCTGGCCGGGATTTAGTAATTCAGACATTACCGTGGAAGAGTCTCATGATTTATCATGTGAGGATTGTTCAGTGAGGCTCTGATGAATTTAATAATTATTGCGTCTAGGAATATTGCATACTCGATTCGCTAGACAATCAAACAACTTGTATTAATGAGTTTTATTACCACAAGACAATTACAGTTCTGTGCTAGATGTGTCGCAAGCAAAGGGCGACATACAAAACAATTGGTCTTGTTCAGAGTAAACAAACATAATCTAAACATTCATGGTGGTGTCTGTTCTATATCGTGTCGCCCTACCACTTTCGCGCAACGACGCTCTGAGTGTGTTTTTTTAGGGAATTAACTAGTTTGAACCCGGGACCTGTTGCTGGTAAGGAGACGCCAGACCACACATGACATGTAGAATTCAGAAGAGTTCAGTGAGACTAGCGATGATATAACCAAATACTAAATGATCTCAGCGTCAGCTCCACTGCACTCCCTGTAAAAGAATCTTAATACTAACTAAATTTAGTGGAAAGGGTTCAAGGCTTTCCTATTTTTAGTTAGCTGGTAAAATAACGTCGAAAAAGCAGTTAAGTTTACCATTGGAAATTTTATTCTACTCACAAAACATCGTTTATAAATTGCACTATTGATAAAAGGAAATGTTTTAATACAGGATGGTAAAAACCAACTGCGTTCAACAAAAATGTGAACGAATATTCCCTGAATGGGTTTCCAAGTTCTACAATCGATCGAAGGATGACCTATGCCATATCACACCTATAATCTAGGTTTAATTTAAGTTTCACAAAAGAGAAAACTATCAAAATGGTCTACAGTGACCCTCAATTATCTTTAATTACTTATCTAACTTGTCGTAAATTACAGTGGCTGATGTGGCTTCTCAATAACTATACAACAGAAAAATTATCGCATTTCAGATTTTTACTTCAAGTGGCAAATGTGAACACCATGAGTTTTAATTAACGATCGACACTAGTATTACGCAAAAAAGGGGTGTAACAGATGAGACTTCTGCAGTTCTGAGTGAAGCCTTATGCGCTCAAAAATGCGACATCGCGTGCTTTCATTACCTTGTCGATGTTTAAGCAGCGTCAGGGCGGCAGCGGCCTCCTTACTACAATTTACCGAAGTTAGTTTAAAAAAACTATCTGGCTGTGTTTTCATCTGACCAATCAGTGTCTCAATGTTAACCTTAAGCTCCGCCTACAAAAATTCTGTCTATCCAATGAGAAACGTTATACTTCTCGTGGTGGGGCAATGTTTTTAAAGTTTGCAACGTAACAGAGACGCTAAAAGGTCTCACGCTAAAACGTGCGGGTGGTGTGGTCCTTTTAGCGTTATCGTAAGATCTATACTGTTCTTCTGGAGGGCTCCATCTTTTAACATGGGCTGGGGGTGGTCCTTGACGTACCTAAGACACGAAAAAATCTCACGCTAAAACTTGCGGGTGGTAGTGGCCCTTTTTGTGTTATCGTAAGATCTATACTGTTTTTCTGGAGGGCTCTAGCTTTTAACATGGGCTGGGGGGTGGTCCTTGACGTACCTGAGACGCGAAAAAGTCTCACGCTAAAACTTGCGGGTGGTGAGCCTTAGTGGTTAGCTGGAGACGTGGGTGTCCGTCCCTTATCATAGGGCCTTCTAGCTTAACGCGGTTCTGCTCTCGGCTTCTGTCCTTGTTCCTCCCCTCGGAACTGCGTCTGCCTCACAGTGGGAAGGTACGACATGCATTTAGGCATTCTTGTGTTAGTCTGTGGCATTCCATTTGCACACTCGTTACTTGTATTACTTTGGTTAATTTAATGTCACGAGTTATTCGGAGCTATGTGACATCCTACTAGATTTGCTTATTATGTCAGGGTTTTCATGGAAGGTGTTGGATTTGCCTGACACCTTACAATAAGTCTGTGCTATGTAGATATCACTAGCGAAGTGGCTAACGTTGACGCTGCTATCGAAGTGGGCTGCCAGCAGCCAGGCGAGGCACGTGTGTCCCCTTCACGTAGGGGCGGGTGCTGTCGCGTTGTCATCCTGGAGAGAGGTCCGGGTAGCCTTCTCTTCCTTGTCGTTCCCGACTGGCGTGCCCGCGATGACTTTGCCCCGTAACAACTATGACAAACGAATTAGTGATTAGCTTATGCGTTTCATTCGATTTATACTGAGAAAGGGAATTACTTATTGACTTATGTGAATTTTTTTTCTTATGTGTGGTTGAAACAGTAAGGTCTTACACTTGACTTCATCTGATAGGCTTGTTCACCCTTAGAAAAAAAATCGTTATGTGCAGGAGATTATATTTTTGGAATTTACCCCGTTGTTTGGGTGGGTTCGCCGTGAAGTGGAAATTACAACTGGAGCCCTCATGTTTCAGAGGGTTTAGACGGTGGTACCCCCGAAATAATACAAGACCGGCTGATGAGGGAATCGTCGCAAGCCTAAGACCCATACCAGATAGGATGAGAGAGGAAGTAGAGAAGAGCAGTACGTCTCTTTGCAGGTTCATTTAATAAGTGCGAAAGCGTCATGAACAACTGACAGTGGTACACAATGTACCCGCCGCCACACACTATAACTTGACTTTCGGAGCATGGAAGTGTATGTAAATGTAGATTTTATCGAGAATCCAAATACTAGAACCTTCCGCGCGGGATTAGCCGAGCGGCCTCGGCAGTGCACTCACAGACTGTGCGTCTGGTCCCGGCGGAGGTTCGAGTCCTCCCTCGGGCGTGGGTGTGTGTGTTCGTCCTTAGGATAATTTAGGTTAAGTAGTGTAGAAGCTTAGGGACTGATGACCTTAGCGGTTAAGCCCCATAAGATTTCATACACATTTGAACATTTGAACAATACTAGAATCTTTCCTCCTGCACGAATGTGTTACATACACTTCGCGTTACTGGGGTGTAATTTACTGAAATTAGTGTAACCGTCTGAGAAGCAGTTACTATTTTGTGGTTTTAGGAACGAATGTAATTTTAACTAGAGCTGACTGCTATAGACTTCCAGGTTCGTGGCTTCCGGCCATCAGGGATGTAACCACCGAGACAAGGTGTATGTGGTGGTGGTGGTGGTGGTGGTTAGTGTTTAACGTCCCGTCGACAGCGAGGTCGTTAGAGACGGAGCGCAAGCTCGGGTTAGGGAAGGATTGGGAAGGAAATCGGCAGTGCCCTTTCAAAGAAACCATCCCGGCATTTGCCTGAAGCGATTTAGGGAAATCACGGAAAACCTAAATCAGGATGGCCGGTGACGGGATTGAACCGTCGTCCTCCCGAATGCGAGTCCAGTGTGCAAGGTGTATGAAGAGCCAAACGCTGCCCGTATTTTATACATTATGCCCCGCGGGAAGCACGTACCTCGCTGGGAAACCCACGAGACTCCAATGGCTCAGTTGCAAGCCTACTCGGCGGCGTGATAACCATATTTTGGTAACATTTCCACTCTCTTTCACTACCAGTTACCAGTACCTACCAAATGCCAACAACAGAAATCTCAGTAATTTTAGGTAATAACTGCTCTTCTTCGTAGGTGCGCAGGAAAACATTCTTTTTGAAGTGAACGCGATACAGTTTGTAGTCAATGTTCAAACAACCGGGGTTAAAAGAAGAATCATGAGGAAGATCCCGACAGAGAGGTCGAAGAGTCGAGAGTTAGGAGAAAGAACTGGGGAGGAATATGAATGACACTGTCTAAACACGTGGCAGATTTTACCTTCAGTACACACCTATTACTGTCCATATATTGTAATGAACAGTCTACAGTAGGCCGCGATCCATTCGGCTCTGCTTATTTGACTGCGCCTTCCCGCAGACCAGCAGACCACGATTTCTTCTCGTCCACCCCTTCCCCCGACCATGTCTTTTCATTTGCCTGCAGCTGCAGCAGTGTCAGATTAGGCAACATCCTGTACGCCTCTCCTGATCTGCTTGGGTGTCATTAGCAGGCATAACAGTTTAGAAAAAACCGCCTCGCTTTATTCCAGAAGAACTTGATGACGCGATGTTAGCGAACTGTCATACACACCAAGCATTTGGACATGACAGCTACAGAAAATCCGTTACCCGAGCGCTGACCGGCCTGTTGGAATCCAGCAAAATTTCGAGGTGGGCACGCGTATGGACCTATCTGTCCGTGGGGCCAATAGATAAATTTGATGACGACCAACGTCAATACTACGTACGGAAAAAGAGCTATGGATCAACAAGAGAATAAACAGATACCAAGAAGAGTTACACTCTTTGTCATTGGTTAGAAAGAATGGAAAGGCCACCACTGACATCAGAACCTACCCATAGTGTCACTCCAGTGCCTGGAGATTGGGAAGATAGAAGTGTTAGAGGCTACTTTTAAAGCTTTCCCACTGAACTTGGGGAGACTTCTTGGATTTCTGGAATACTTCATTGGATGAAACTCAGGCTGTTGCTCCGTGCAGCACAACTGCGGCTGCTACTCTCGTGATGACGTCGCCCGGAACGGGTCATTTAACCCTAATTTTCCCCCTCCTTGTAATCCTGCACAACTGTGACTTGCTAATCTGGTGGTCAGTGCCGTAACTTGCACCAGTGTCCTCTTCATCGTTGATAAAAATGCCAAATGATTTAAATAATAAAGCTCCGCACCAGTTACATTCTTTCACACACAGCAAAACGTGTTTTAGGAATTTATTCACATTTTCATGTATAACTATTTATATGACTATTGTATATAATGTATGGCTGTCTGTGATTCACTGCGCAATGAAGGATGGCATTATACCTTTAAACCGTAAGAGAAGCAGAACAACACATACGCACTCATCACTTACGGAACAACTGCAAATAGTAACAATGGAAAATGGAAATAAAATCCTGAAGCATCTCGTGCTATGCTTTAACTGACAGAGTTGGAGGCTTTCGAAAAACATCGTAAAGAGCATAAAGTAATACAGGGTGTCCGAAAAGCCTTCCCTGATTACAAAAATTGATAACTGAGGCTAGACGTAAGATACAAATGTGAAACTTGTGTCAAATTGTTAACAAGTATGAAAGTTCTTTTTCTGTTTTAGATTCGCAGTACGTAAGTAGTGGATGAGGTGCAATGCCCAAGAAGCCATGTTAACCAATCAGGAGAAGGCACAGTGTGTCCTGTGGTACCATGAGACACGATCACCAACCACAGTGCAGAGACACTTCCAGATAACATTTGGAAAGAATCCACCTGATGTCAAGAGCATTAAAGACTGGTATGAAAAGTTCAAGAACACAGGATCGGTTGCTGACCTTCCGAGGTCTGGTCGAACAAGATCCTCAGCAGACAGGATGGAAGCTGTAAGGCAGTCTTTTCTGCGAAGTCCGAAGAAATCGATGCATACAAAGTGCAAATCGTTCAGGCCTTGTTTCCCAATTACAGTACACGTCGAAATGCTATCACGTATTGAGGACGATGATGGTTATCTCAGACGAATTACCTTTTCCGACGTAGCGACCTTTTTTGCCAGTGGAGTAGTGAATCACCATAATGTGCGCAATTGGGGTTCACAACCCCCTGGCGTGGTCGTGGAGTGCACCAGAGTCAGTCCAAAGGTGAATGTTTGGTGTTGCACGATCGAATTATCGGGCCATTCTTCTTCGCTGAGGCTACCGTCACATCTGCAGTGTATCTGGGCATGTTGCAACTGTATGCTGTTCCTCAGCTGCTGCCGGCCGCAGTGGCCTGCGGTTCTGGGCGCTACAGTCTGGAGCCGAGCGACCGCTACGGTCTCAGTTTCGAATCTTGCCTCGGGCATCGATGTGTGTGATGTCCTTAGGTTAGTTAGGTTTAATTAGTTCTAAGTTCTAGGCGACTGATGACCTCCGACGTTAAGTCGCATAGTGCTCAGAACCATTTGAACCATTTTTGAACCTCAGCTGCTTCAGTATCACCCCGATGTCTTGTTTCAGCAAGACGGTGCACTGCCTTATTGGGATTTGGACGTCCGTGCCTATCTCGATATGACCTTTCCTGGGCGATGGATTGGTCGTGATGGGCCAACGGTTTGGCCTCCGCGCTCTCCTGGCATAACCCCATTAGACTTACTTTTATGGGGTTATGTCAAGGATGACGTCTGCCGAACACGTGTACCAGATCTTGAAACCCTGCGGCAACGGATAACCACAGTCGTTGAATTGATCCCTCCAGTGATGTTGGCTAATGTGTGGACGGAAATTGAATATCGCCTAGATGTGCTGCGTGCTACCAAGGGTGTTCATGTGGAAGTTTACTAATGTGTGAAAAAAACTTTGATAGTTTGTAAACAATTACACACCAATTTCATATTTGTATCTTACTTCTAGCCTAAGTTATCAATGTATGTAATCAGGGAAAGACTATTCGGACACCCTGTACTACCGAAAAAATTTAGTAAAACGCAATGATGTTCCAGTATACAATGCTTATCTCTCTTCTCTAGCTACAAAGACACATTCACATACTCTGTAATTTATTTATCACAACTCCTCTCAACTACCCGTGATACAAGAGTTACAGCGCCGCGCAAGATCAAACAATTGCGAGATATCTAGATCGATTTATACTATCAAAAATATAAAATGAAATTAGTCGTTAAGCGAAATTGATTTGTTGCTGTTCGACCACCGAAAGGCAAACATACAACCACAAATTAATTAAATGGCTCTAAATTATTCTAAGGGCTGGTTATGCGTCGCTGCATTGTGCCCAAATGAAATCTGTTTAAATCATAAAACCCAGACAAGGGAGCAGTTGAAACTTCCTGGCAGATTAAAACTGTGTGCCCGACCGAGACTCGAACTCGGGACCTTTGCCTTTGGCGGGCAAGTGCTCTACCATCTGAACTACCGAAGCACGACTCAAGCCCGGTACTCACAGCTTTACTTCTGTCGGTACCTCGTCTCCTACCATGGAAGGTAGGAGACGAGGTACTGGAAGAAGTAAAGCTGTGAGTACTGGACGTGAGTCGTGCTTCGGTTGCTCAGATGGTAGAGCACTTGCCCGCGAAAGGCAAAGGTCCCGAGTTCGAGTCTCGGTCGGGCACACAGTTTTAATCTGCCAGGAAGTTTCATATCAGCGCACACTCCGCTGCAGAGTGAAAATCTCATTCTGGAAGCGAGCAGTTAATGAATAACTGCATAACGCAGTTAAATGTAAATAAGAACTATATACAGTTTACAATGGTTTCTGCGTCTTAAGATTACTGCACTTAATTAAAGGGAATTTTGCAACAGACATACTTCACTTTTGTTTGCAAAGCATCTTCTGTGGTCATTCAGGAAATATGGATACGTAATATGCTTGTATATTATGGTTATTGTAGATTCAAAACCGTATTTGTTGATAAAATTTCCATGTGTTTTAGTTACGGTGTTTCTGCCTCTTTTTCACCTATACTGCAAACCACTGCTTTTTCTTTCTTGTTAGCGGAGGTCGAGTTTGAAAGAAAATTTGTTGCACGTCCACATTCGGCAGTTTTTTACCTTTTTGGAAAGGACTTTTTCTTACTCTGAATTGGCAACATTTCCATTTCACCACACTTCAGAAACAGAACTACAGTTGCATGTGTCCTGCGCTCAGCACAGTATTACAGTGTTTATGTGTTTTCATTTGTTTTTAGTGTAGTTTGTAATTGTTGGAACCTTTGAAACAACTCATAAATGATCAACCTGGTAAACCACACACATTTTAAACTAAAAGACTACTTAATATAACGTTAAATATGGACCTATTACCACACATATGACATCCACTCACTTCCACCAACCCCCCCCCCCCCCCTCTAACTCCCGTAACCCGTAACCCGCCCCCTCCCTCCAAGTTAATTCCTATCCACCTCTACCATTTCCTCCCTGTTGCTTTCCCTATAATCACTATCCCTCCAAAACTCGAACCACTACTTCTACATGCCCCGCTCCACTCATATCTCTGTAGAGCATGTAAGACATCTTCATTAGTTTAATAATTCACATCCAACCACCCACACTCACTATAAAACACACACACACACACACAATATATATATATATATATATATATATATATATATATATATATATATATATATATATATATATATATATATATACAAACGAATAAAGAAATCCGAGGTTAGCAACACTTACAGCTTACGCGAAAAACAAATGAACAAACATAATCATTGTGAAACTGTCACGAGAGCGGGACACATGCAACGGCAGTTCTATTTATAAAGTGTAGTGAAGTCGAAATATCGCCAATGCGGAGTAAGAGAAAGTGTTTTCAAAAATGGCAAAAATTTACCAAGTGTAACTATGCAACTAAGGTTCTTTCAAGGATCTTTCAGCGGTTCCAGACTGAAGCGCCTAGAACCGCTAGACCACCGCGGCCGGAGGTCATACAGAATGCCTTTCAGCAATGACAAGAGGACTGGAACGTATCTCAACTATTCAGGCGAAGATATTACGCTTATTTTCAGTCTGTTATCCTACATAGGTCCTGGTTTCACGACTTTCGCTTGCCAAGATGGTTAATGTCTACTGTCTGCCGCACGAGATTCAGCTACGTAAGCTTTCCGACGCACATCTACCACACTGGAATTACTTGAACCCCGCTCTGTGACTGTAATAACGCTACAGAAGGTGCTATCAATCACATCGTCTTTGCATGTGCAAAATGGGAAAGGCACAGACAATATTTTTTACAATTACGTCGTCTTGAAGTAGAATTTCCTACCAGGGCCACCATTCTGCTTTCTTTGAATAATGCTGCATGTAATTTTTACAAGCTGCCAAGATATCTTCGTAACCCGGCAATGGGAGTTATGGTAACAACATATATATAAGTTCCTAGTGAGCAAACTGCTGAGGTCATAGGTCCCTAGGCTTACACACTACTTAAACTAACTTACGCTAAGGACAACACACACCCATCCCGAAAGAGGACTTGAACCTCCGACGGGCGAGCCGTGCGAACCGTGGCAAGGCGGCTCCACCGAGCGGCCACACCACGCGGCACTGTTCCGTAAATATGTAAATTATATTTATAGCTTATAAAATTTAGGATCTTAATAACTGTATTTCTAGTGCTCCTATTTTTTCGTTTTACGAATTAACTTTGTGGTGTTAATCATTAATGTCATTATAATTTGAAACTTCCCCTTTCAATGAAAAGAATTACTGCGCAGGTAAACCTTCTACGTGACTTGATTTTCAAACTCCACAGTGTAACTGAACGTACTGAGACTGTTTTCTCTTTACTTACTCTGAACATTTCTAAACTGACACACAATATTTTAGCGCAACGCAATCTGACGACTTTTAATAATCTCTACAAAAGAATAGCTCTGACTAACAATAACCTATACCGTTCATGAGTCACTTACCTCACAAAACTCTTCGTTAATCGAACTATTGGAATACAGCGAGCGCCAATACAGCCAGCTAAATAAAAGATTCTAACTACTGAAGGCACTAACTACTGATAGGCATATACTTAGCAAATGAAAGATTTTGATAGAGAACAAACAATGTACACTCCTGGAAATGGAAAAAAGAACACATTGACACCGGTGTGTCAGACCCACCATACTTGCTCCGGACACTGCGAGAGGGCTGTACAAGCAATGATCACACGCACGGCACAGCGGACACACAAGGAACCGCGGTGTTGGCCGTCGAATGGCGCTAGCTGCGCAGCATTTGTGCACCGCCGCCGTCAGTGTCAGCCAGTTTGCCGTGGCATACGGAGCTCCATCGCAGTCTTTAACACTGGTAGCATGCCTCGACAGCGTGGACGTGAACCGTATGTGCAGTTGACGGACTTTGAGCGAGGGCGTATAGTGGGCATGCGGGAGGCCGGGTGGACGTACCGCCAAATTGCTCAACACGTGGGGCGTGAGGTCTCCTCAGTACATAGATGTTGTCGCCAGTGGTCGGCGGAAGGTGCACGTGCCTGTCGACCTGGGACCGGACAGCAGCGACGCACGGATGCACGCCAAGACCGTAGGATCCTATGCAGTGCCGTAGGGGACCGCACCGCCACTTCCCAGCAAATTAGGGACACTGTTGCTCCTGGGGTATCGGCGAGGACCATTCGCAACCGTCTCCATGAAGCTGGGCTACGGTCCCGCACACCGTTAGGCCGTCTTCCGCTCACGCCCCAACATCGTGGTGCCCGCCTCCAGTGGTGTGGCGACAGGCGTGAATGGAGGGACGAATGGAGACGTGTCGTCTTCAGCGATGAGAGTCGCTTCTGCCTTGGTGCCAGTGATGGTCGTATCCGTGTTTGGCGCCGTGCAGGTGAGCGCCACAATCAGGACTGCATACGACCGAGGCACACAGGGCCAACACCCGGCATCATGGTGTGGGGAGCGATCTCCTACACTGGCCGTACACCTCTGGTGATCGTCGAGGGGACACTGAATAGTGCACGGTACATCCAAACCGTCATCGAACCCATCGTTCTACCATTCCTAGACCGGCAAGGGAACTTGCTGTTCCAACAGGACAATGCACGTCCGCATGTATCCCGTGCCACCCAACGTGCTCTAGAAGGTGTAAGTCAACTACCCTGGCCAGCAAGATCTCCGGATCTGTCCCCCATTGAGCATGTTTGGGACTGGATGAAGCGTCGTCTCACGCGGTCTGCACGTCCAGCACGAACGCTGGTCCAACTGAGGCGCCAGGTGGAAATGGCATGGCAAGCCGTTCCACAGGACTACATCCAGCATCTCTACGATCGTCTCCATGGGAGAATAGCAGCCTGCATTGCTGCGAAAGGTGGATATACACTGTACTAGTGCCGGCATTGTGCATGCTCTGTTGCCTGTGTCTATGTGCCTGTGGTTCTGTCAGTGTGATCATGTGATGTATCTGACCCCAGGAATGTGTCAATTAAGTTTCCACTTCCTGGGACAATGAATTCACGGTGTTCTTATTTCAATTTCCAGGAGTGTATATACCTTAATAGTGTTCAAAAGTCATTATATATATTCGTGACATCCAGTTTAACAAATTTCTTTTTCTGACGGACACACGTTCACATCGTCCGCTCATATTAACATTTCAGAACTCTTGCATCTGTCTCCCCACATCCACCAATGCTGGCGGCTCACCTCCAACTGCTCAACGCTACGCGCTGTTCACATCCAACTGCCCAACACTACACTGGCGAATAGCTTCCAACATAGAGTCCAACCAGCCACAGACTACACACAGCGCAGTCAGTGATTTTAATAGAGACCGCTACATGGCATTACCAACATAAAAACCTAAACAGCCTAGTTACGAATTATATCACAGTTATGTCATCAGTATATGGGTTGTTTAACGGTTAGCTGGCCAAATGGTCGTTAGCTGCCGGAGATCAAATAAGTTAATAAGTCTAACCCCTTACTCCATCAAACTGGTACTGTCCATAAAGACCATCCTGGACCATTAAAAGGACAACTGAACAACGTCATTACTTCTGACAATTATTTAATTATTTTTCTGCACGTTCGGTTAATGTGTCTGGTGGCCAGCTAGTTCTTGCTGCTTATTCTCTGCTGTGCAGCCCTCTGTCTTGACAAAAAACATACGTCCTCCATCAGATGGCGATCCCAGCGTACATCAGCTATCTACAACATTTTTTTCGTACACGAAATCAAAAACACGTTAATCATACAAAAATGCACATAATTACTGTGGTGTCACCGTCAAACACCACACTTGCTAGGTGGTAGCCTTTAAATCGGCGGCGGTCCGTTAGTATACGTCGGACACGCTTGTAGACACTATCAGTGACTGCAGACCGAGCGCCGCCACACGGCAGGTCTAGAGAGACTCCCTAGCACTCACCCCAGTTGTGCAGCCGACTTTGCTAGCGATGATTCACTGTCTACATACGCTCTCATATGCAGAGACGACAGTTTAGTATTGCCTTCAGCTACGTCATTTGCTACGGCCTAGCAAGGTGCCATATTCAGTTACTATAATTAATTCAAGAATGTATTCTGAACAGATAATATTGTGAATCATGTACCGTCAAGAGCGGCGTTCATCATTAATGGATTAAAGTTAAATATCAAACTAATTACGTCCGCTTTCTGAATTCTAATTTCTTGTCATGTTCCAGACCTCACGTCAGTATAGTTCTTCCCTCCTGACGCCAGCCTGTGTGAGCTAAAAAGCGAGCATTTCGGACTTCACTCGTAACACGGTGTTGGCTCTTCTACCAAACACAAAAAAACTAATTAGTTTAGGCGATCCACTTGCTCGTAATGTGCAACATGCATTATATCGCCTCATAGTCCGCGTCAAACAAGCCAGGAAACGACTGACATCCCTGGTATTCTGTTTTTTACCGGAGAACACGCAACCTCCATTGGCAATGAGCGCAAGATGGATTTATCAGCACGACGAAGGCGCTGACTAGATGCTGGAAACTCTATTGCAAATTTGACAAATGTCCGTACGTTACTGATTGCGAGACAAGACACTTCGCACGGTACGCAGAAAGCGCGAAGGGGAAAGGCTCTCTGCACGCCGCTTTGCTTCCTGGAGTACCATTCAGGATGATGTACCTCTAGATGTCGCCTTGGAAACTGTTACGTAAGGAGACGAAGACGGAGAAGACGGCGGCGCGTCGCGAAGTAAAATCGTCAATTAAAGGATTGCTGGAGGCGGCGCGGGGGAGCGAAAGCGACGTGACCGCAGGCACCGTCTGTGTGGCTGTGTTGTGGTGCGGCTGCGGCTGCGGCTGCGGTGTCCGCAGGCTTGCACAAGCCGCGGCGAGCTCGTGATGCCACCCTAGTCCCTAGCCAGCCCGTCTGGTCTTGCTCAACGGCCCTACACCGCTTCCGCCTGCATCTCAGAGGGCCGCAGATACACACTCAAGTTTAGTCCTCTTCACACGCACTATTCACTCCGTATATGGCGTAATCAGATCATCTACGTACACTACTGGCCATTAAAATTGCTACAACAAGAAGAAATGCAGGTGATAAACGGGTATTCATTGGAGAAATATATTATACTAGAACTGACATGTGATTACATTTTCACCCAGTTTGGTTGCATTGATCCCGAGAAATCAATACCCAGAATAACCACACCTGGTCGTAATAACGGCCTTGATACGCCTGGGCATTGACTCAAACAGAGCTTGGATGGCGTGTACAGGTACAGCTGTCCATGCAGCTTTAACACGATACCACAGTTCATCAAGAGTAGTGACTGGCGTATTGTGACGAGACAGTTGCTCAGCCACCATTGACCAGATGTTTTCAATTGGTGAGAGATCTGGAGAATGTGCTGTCCAGGACAGCAGTCGAACATTATCTGTATCCAGAAAGGCCCGTACTGGACCTGAAACACGCGGTCGTGCCTTATCCTGCTGAAATGTTGGGTTTCGCAGGGATCGAATGAAGGGTAGAGCCACGGGTCGTAACACATCTCAAATGTAACGTCCACTGTTCAAAGTGCCGTCAATGCGAACAAGAGGTGACTGAGACGTGTAACCAATGGCACCCCATACCATCACGCCGAGTGATATGCCAGTATGGCGATGACAAATACACGCTTCCAATGTGCGTTCACCGCGATGTCGCCAGACACGGATGCGATCATCATGATGCTGTAAACAGAACCTGGATTCATCCGAAAAAATGCCGTTTTACCATTCGTGCTCCCAGATTCGTCGTTAAGTTTTGTCTCAAGTACAGATATTGTTGAGGATCAGTGGACAAAGTTCAAAACCATAGTACTAGGGACAGAAAGTTGGCTGAAACCAGACGTAAACAGTAATGAAATCCTAAACTGAGATTGGAATGTATACCGCAGAGACAGGCTGGGCAGTGAAGGGGGAGGCGTGTTTATAGCGATAAGAAGTGCAACAGTATCACAGGATATTGACGGAGATCCGAAATGTGAAATGATTTGGGTAAAGGTCACGGATAAGGCAGGCTCAGACATTGTAATTGGTTGTCTCTATAGGCCCCCGGGATCAGCAGCCTTTGTGGCTGAGCACCTGAAGGATAATTTGGAAAATATTTCGAGTAGATTTCCCCACCATGTTATAGTTCTGGGTGGAGATTTTAATTTGCCAGATATAGACTGGGAGACTCAAACTTTCATAACGTTTGGCAGGGACAAAGAATCCAGTGAAATTTTTTTAAGTGCTTTATCTGAAAACTATCTTGAGCAGTTAAACAGAGAACCGACTCGTGGCGATAACATATTAGACCTTCTGGTGACAAACAGACCCGAACTATTTGAATCAGTTAATGCAGAACAGGGAATCAGCGATCGTAAAGCGGTTACTGCATCGATGATTTCAGCCGTAAATAGAAATATTAAAAAGGTAGGAAGATATTTCTGTTTAGCAAAAGTGACAAAAAGCAGATTTCAGAGTACCTGATGGCCCAACACAAAAGTTTTGTTTTAAGTACAGATAGTGTTGAGGATCAGTGGACAAAGTTCAAAACCATCGTACAATATGCGTCAGATGAATATGTGCCAAGCAAGATAGTAAGATATGGAAAAGAGCCTCCGTGGTACAACAACCGAGTTAGAAAAATGCTGCGGAAACAAAGGGAACTTCACAGCAAACATAAACATAGCTAAAGCCTTGCAGACAAATTACGCGAAGCGAAATGTAGTGTGAGGAGGGTTAGGCGAGAGGCTTTCAATGAATTCGAAAGTAAAGTTCTATGTACTGACTTGGCAGAAAATCCTAAGAAATTTTGGTCTTATGTCAAAGTGGTAGGTGGATCAAAACAAAATGTGCAGACACTCTGTGACCAAAACGGTACTGAAACAGAGGATGACAGACTAAAGGCCGATATACTAAATGTCTTTTTCCAAAGCTGTTTCACAGAGGAAGGCTGCACCGTAGTTCCTTCTCTAGATTGTCGCACAGATGACAAAGTGGTAGATATCGAAATAGACGACAGATGGATAGAGAAACAATTAAAATCTCTCAAAAGAGAAGAGGCCGCTTGACCTGATGGGATACCAGTTCGATTTTACACAGAGTACGCGAAGGAACTTGCCCCCCGTCTCGCAGCGGTGTACCGTAGGTCTCTAGAAGAGTGTAGCGTTTCAAAGGATTGGAAAAGGGCACAGGTCATCCCCGTTTTCGAGAAGGGGCGTCGAACAGATGTGCAGAACTATAGATCTACACTCCTGGAAATTGAAATAAGAACACCGTGAATTCATTGTCCTAGGAAGGGGAAACTTTATTGACACATTCCTGGTGTCAGATACATCACATGATCACACTGACAGAACCACAGGCACATAGACACAGGCAACAGAGCATGCACAATGCCGGCACTAGTACAGTGTATATCCCCCTTTCGCAGCAATGCAGGCTGCTATTCTCCCATGGAGACGATCGTAGAGATGCTGGATGTAGTCCTGTGGAACGGCTTGCCATGCCATTTCCACCTGGCGCCTCAGTTGGACCAGCGTTCATGCTGGACGTGCAGACCGCGTGAGACGACGCTTCATCCAGTCCCAAACATGCTCAATGGGGGACAGATCCGGAGATCTTGCTGGCCAGGATAGTTGACTCACACCTTCTAGAGCACGTTGGGTGGCACGGGATACATGCGGACGTGCATTGTCCTGTTGGAACAGCAAGTTCCCTCGCCGGTCTAGGAATGGTAGAACGATGGGTTCGATGACGGTTTGGATGTACCGTACACTATTCAGTGTCCCCTCGACGATCACCAGAGGTGTACGGACAGTGTAGGAGATCGCTCCCCACACCATGATGCCGGGTGTTGGCCCTGTGTGCCTCGGTCGTATGCAGTCCTGATTGTGGCGCTCACCTGCACGGCGCCAAACACGCATACGACCATCATTGGCACCAAGGCAGAAGCGACTCTCATCGCTGAAGACGACACGTCTCCATTCGTCCCTCCATTCACGCGTGTCGCGACACCACTGGAGGCGGGCTGCACGATGTTGGGGCGTGAGCAGAAGACAGCCTAACGGTGTGCGGTACCGTAGCCCAGCTTCATGGAGACGGTTGCGAATGGTCCTCGCCGATACCCCAGGAGCAACAGTGTCCCTAATTTGTTGGGAAGTGGCGGTGCGGTCCCCTACGGCACTGCATAGGATCCTACGGTCTTGGCGTGCATCCGTGCGTCGCTGCGGTCCGGTCCCAGGTCGACGGGCACGTGCACCTTCCGCCGACCACTGGCGACAACATCGATGTACTGTGGAGACCTCACGCCCCACGTGTTGAGCAATTCGGCGGTACGCCACTATACGCCCTCGCTCGAAGTCCGTCAACTGCACATACGGTTCACGTCCACGCTGTCGCGGCATGCTACCAGTGTTAAAGACTGCGATGGAGCTCCGTTATGCCACGGCAAACTGGCTGACACTGACGGCGGCGGTGCACAAATGCTGCGCAGCTAGCGCCATTCGACGGCCAACACCGCGGTTCCTGGTGTGTCCGCTGTGCCGTGCGTGTGATCATTGCTTGTACAGCCCTCTCGCAGTGTCCGGAGCAAGTATGGTGGGTCTGACACACCGGTGTCAATGTGTTCTTTTTTCCATTTCCAGGAGTGTATATCTCTAACTTCGATCAGTTGTAGAATTTTGGAACACGTATTATGTTCGAGTATAATGACTTTTCTGGAGACTAGAAATCTACTCTGTAGGAATCAGCATGGGTTTCGAAAAAGACGATCGTGTGAAACCCAGCTCGCGCTATTCGTCCACGAGACTCAGAGGGCCATAGACAAGGGTTCACAGGTAGATGCCGTGTTTCTTGACTTCCGCAAGGCGTTCGATACAATATCCCACAGTCGTTTAATGAACAAAGTAAGAGCATATGGACTATCAGACCAATTGTGTGATTGGATTGAGGAGTTCCTAGACAACAGAACGGAGCGTGTCATTCTCAATGGAGAGAAGTCTTCCGAAGTAAGAGTGATTTCAGGTGTGCCGCAGGGGAGTGTCATAGGACCGTTGCTATTCACAATATACATAAATGACCTGGTGGATGACATCGGAGGTTCACTGAGGCTTTTTTCAGATAATGCTGTGGTATATCGAGTGGTTGTAACAATGGAAAATTGTACTGAAATGCAGGAGTATCTGCAGCGAATTGACGCATGGTGCAGGGAATGGCAATTGAATCTCAATGTAGACAAGTGTAATGTGCTGCGAATACATAGGAAGATAGATCCCTTATCATTTAGCTACAAAATAGCAGGTCAGCAACTGGAAGCAGTTAATTCCATAAATTATCTGGGAGTACGCATTAGGAGTGATATGAAGTGGAATGATCATATACAGTTGATCGTCGGTAAAGCAGATGCCAGACTGAGATTCATTGGAAAAATCCTAAGGAAATTCAAAACGAAAACAATGTAAGTAGGTTACAGTACGCTTGTTCGCCCACTGCTTGAATACTGCTCAGCAGTGTGGGATACGTACCAGATAGGGTTGATAGAAGAGATAGAGAAGATCCAACGAAGAGCAGCGCGCTTC
Organism: Schistocerca gregaria; assembly: GCF_023897955.1. NCBI lineage: Eukaryota > Metazoa > Arthropoda > Insecta > Orthoptera > Acrididae > Schistocerca > Schistocerca gregaria. Next base: position 452,426,181 of record NC_064923.1, read on the forward strand.
GTTACAGAAGCATTTAGTAATCGCGAAAGCGTTACGGAGATGATAGATAAACTCCAGTGGAAGACTTTGCAGGAGAGACGCTCAGTAGCTCGGTACGGGCTTTTGTTAAAGTTTCGAGAACGTACCTTCACCGAAGAGTCAAGCAGTACATTGCTCTCTCCTACGTATATCTCGCGAAGAGACCATGAGGATAAAATCAGAGAGATTAGAGCCCACACAGAAGCATACCGACAATCCTTCTTTCTACGAACAATACGAGACTGGAATAGAAGGGAGAACCGATAGAGGTACTTAGGGTACCCTCCGCCAGTATGGATGTAGATGTAGAAGTACACCATCGCAGGCGCTCTTGTCTGTGATGCAGCTTCAAGGGTAACCGCAGCCATGGTATCCGAGCTGTCGAACTGTTCGTGCAGATGGTTGTTGTCTTACAAACGTCCCCAACTCAGGGATCGAGACGTGGCTGCACGATCCGTTACAGCCATGCGGATGCCTGTCATCTCGAGTACTAGTGATATGAGGTCGTTGTAAACCAGCACGACGTTCCGTATTACCCTCCGGAACCCACAGATGCCATATTCTGCTAACAGTCATTGGATCTCGACCAACGCGAGCAGCAATGTCGCGATACTATAAAACCGCAATCGTGATAGGCTACAATCCGACTTTTATCAACGTCGGAAACGTGATGGTACGCATTTCTTCTCCTTACACGAGGCATCACAACAACGTTTCACCAGACAACGCCGGTCATCTGCTGTTTGTGTATGAGAAATCGGTTGGAAACTTTCCTCATGTCAGCACGTTGTAGGTGTAGCCACCGGCGCCAACCTTGTGTGAATGCTCTGAAACGCTAATCATTTGCATATCACAGCATCTTCTTCCTGTCGGTTAAATTTCGCGTCTGTAGAACGTCATCTTCGTGGTGTAGCAATTTTAATGACCAGTAGTGTATATTACTAAACGGTTAACTTGGAACTTTCTTGTTAGCCTTAGTTCCAGGTTGCCTGTCTTTGGGCTTTCAGAGCTGTCCTGTATAGGATGTCTCAGGCGTTTTGGATCAAATTGAAACAGGTGGTAGCGGGCCTACAACAGATTATATAGAGAGATAGGGAACCAAGGTTCGGAAATAGATACACTGAAGAGCCAAAGAATCTGGTAAATCTGCCTAATATCGTGTAGGGCCCCGGCGAGAACGAAGAAGTGCCGAAACCAGACGTGGTGTGGACTCGACTACTGTCTGAAGTAGTGCTGGAGGTAATTCACACCATGAATCCTGCAGGGCTGTTAATACATCCGTAATAGTACGAGGGGATGGAGATCTCTTCTGAACAGCACGTTGCAAGGCTTCTCAGATATGCTCAATAATGTTCATCTCTGGGGAGTTCGTTGGCTAGCGCAGAGTTTTCTGGAGTCACACTGTAGGAATTGTGTGGGGTATCGCATTGTCCTGCTGCAACTGGTCAAGTCTGTCGGAATGGACATGAGGGGATGCAGGGTATCAGACAGGATGCTTAAGTGCGTGTCACTTGTCAGAGTCGTATCTAGACATATCAGAGGCCCCATATCACTCCAACTGCAGACGCTACACATCATTACAGAGCCTCCACCGTCTTGAACAGTCCCCTGCTGACATGCAGGTTCCATGGATTCATAAGGTGGTCCGTACACGTCCGTCCGCTCGATAAATGTGAAGCGAGACTCATCCGACCAGGCGACATGTTTCCAGTCATCAACAGTACAATGTCGATGTTGATGGGCCCAGCGAGGCGTAAAGCTTTGGGTCGAGCAGTCATCAAGAGTACACGCCTGGGCCTTCGGCTTAGAAAGCCCATGTCGGTGGTTTCGTTGAATGGTTCGCACGCTGACACTTGTTGATAGCCCAGCATTGAAATCTGCATAAATTTGCGGAAGGGTTGCACTTCTGTCACGCTGAACGATTTTCGTCTGTCGTCATTGCTCCCGTTCATGCACGATATTTTTCCGGCAGCAACAATGTCGGAGATTTGATATTTTACCGGATTCCTGACATCAACGGTACACTCGCGAAATGATCGTACGGGAAAAATCCCTACTTCATCGCTACCACGCAGATGCTGTGTCCCAGCGGTAGTGCACCGACTGAAATACCTCGTTCAAACTAATTTAAGTCTTGATAACCTGCTGTTGTAGCAGCAGTAACCCATGTAACAACTGCGCCAGACACTTGTTATATAGGTGTTGCCGACCGCAGCGTCGTATTCTGCATGTTTTCGTATCTCTGTATTTGAATACGCATGCTTAAACCAGTTTCTTTGACGCTTCAGTATAGATATTTACTGTGTTATGAGCATACTCATCGTACACAGCATAACAACTACGTAGCTCATAGACCGTCGGTCTCACTGCGTGAATTGTGATGGAGCATACAATTCTGCCTACTTTCGCAGAGATACCGGGTGTCTGTTGTACACTGGAACTGGCAGCGGGTGATAAACAGTGTACATCTCTGACCACAAAACAGATTGTACACAACTCAGCTCATAGCACGTGTGTCTCGTGACGACCGCATGCACCGCACCGACGCATTAATCAGTGTCGCACGCACACTGCTATCGCTGGTGTTAGTTGCAAATTACACCTGACAGCTTGCAATCTGTCCATGGTGAGGTGTTTTACTGTGTACAGTGCATGTTAATCGTCACGAGAGTTGACAGATTTGCATTTAATGTACGGTGCCGCAGGATGTAGAGCCCTTAAAGAGGCACGAATGTCCAGAGAACGTTTTCCCAGCAGGCGTCGTCCTCATTGGAATAAGTTTAAGCCGGCCAGTGTGGCCAAGCGCTTCTAGGCGCTTCAGTCTGGAACCACGCGACCGCTACGGTCGCAGGTTCGAATCCTGCCTCGGGCATGGATGTGTGTGATGTCCTTAGATTAGTTAGGTTTAAGTAGTTTTAAGTTCTAGGAGACTGATGACCTCAGCTGTTACGACCCATAGTGCTCAGAGCCATTTGAACCATTTTTGAATACGTTTACCTCCCTGGATGCCAACTTACGAGAGATAGAGTCATTCTCGCACACGTCAACTTTCCCGTGAAACGCATATTTGACCGCTAAAGCATGGAGATTAATAGTTGAACAGATATTACACCCGCATTGTAAACAACGAGTGCAAGCCATGGGATCAACGGGTTTTGAGACTCGTGTTCACTTCTGTCACTGGATTATTTATTGCAGTGCTGTTGTGACGAACTTTGCATAGTTTGAGTTGTTTACGGATGAGGCCTCATTCAAATGTGATGGTGTTTTCAACAGTCCCAAGAGCTATGTTTATCGTGAAGACAATCAGCACACCACCCACGTCGGTGGCCACTAGCGACGATTCTCCGTCAACGTATGGGCGGGCATCGTCCGAGATCACCTAACAGGACCTTATCTGCTGTGTCCTCATTTCACTTGCCTACTTTACCTGGTGTTCTTGAGAGAGGTGCTGCCTAGTTCTTGGAGGCTGTACCCCTTGTTGTCCACGAAAGGATGTGGTTTCAACACGACGGTGTACCAGTCCACTTTGATGTTAATGTCCACGAGCACCTGAACAATACGTATCGCCATCGTTTGATTAGAGGTGGGGTTCCTGTCCCACGGCGAGCGCGATCGCCATATCTCACACCTCTGGACTTTTCCCTCTGATTTTACATCAAGGCCTTGGTGCATGAAACTCTCGTAGAAACGAATGGAGACCTGTTTGCTAGGGTCCAAGCTGCTTGTCTCCTTGTACAACAGACACCAGGTATCTTTGAAAGAGACTTTATGCAGCGATGTGATGCATGCATTGAGACTGGCTTTCGTAACTTTGAACAATGACTGTGAGCTACGTTGTTGTTATGTGCTGTATGCTGTATGTGTCCATAACACAATAAATATGCATTTCCGACAACAGGTTTATTATCTCTATATGATCAGTTGTGGACCCACTATCAACTATTTCAATTTCATCCAAATGGTTGAGACGCTCTGTACTCTATTTCTCAAGCCAACATTCCTCTTTCTCAGCACATACTAACCGTACAGCGATAAATGAAGTATCGTCAGAAGCATTTTTTAACCAGGTTCTGACACTGCAAACCCATTTTTCGCTAAAATTTACTACTTCCGAAGAATTTTAACATGAAAGAGACTTTTTACTGTCACAGGGAAAAGAATCAAGAATGCCCAAGTTTATACCTATATTTTACGAAGCTAGGTTATTTATCACGAATAAGAGACTTCCTTTTCATATCATCTTAATGCAAATACCATTTGATTTGTTTTAAAGTACTTATTAACTAGAAAATTTGCACGCAGCGTTGTCATAGATAATAAAGGTGACCACACGGATAGTCCATTATCTCTGCCCGTCGTACACATTGACATTCATAAACGAATATACTTCCCGAAACGACAAATATATTTGCCGTTCTCGCCTTGGCCAGTGATTTACCTATTCCTACTAGGGCCTAACGTACTTAGAGGTTATTGTGACCTTGCTGATATACCAGGTAAGAAGCGAGCTCTAAGTTCTAACCTACACATTTCGCTTTTACTAAAGTTGCGACTCCATACAGTCCGAAGACGGGACTGACTACCAATTGTATGATGTAGAATTCTTACATTCATTGGACTGTCAGACTTGCCGCCTCATAAACTTGTTGTTGTTATTGTTGTGGTCTTCAGTCCTGAGACTGGTTGGATGCAGCTCTCCATGCTACTCTATCCTGTGCAAGCTTCTTCATCTCCCAGTACCTACTGCAACCTACATCCTTCTCAATCTGCTTAGTGTATTCATCTCTTGGTCTCCCTCTACAATTTTTACCCTCCACGCTGCCCTCCAATACTAAATTGGTGATCCCTTGATGCCTCAGAACATGTCCTACCAACCGATCCCTTCTTCTGGTCAAGTTGTGCTACAAACTCCTCTTCTCCCCAATCCTATTCAATAATTCCTCATTAGTTATGTGATCTACCCATCTAATCTTCAGCATTCTTCTGTAGCACCACATTCCGAAACCTTCTATTCTATTCTTGACCAAACTAATTATCGTCCATGTTTCACTTCCATACATGGCTACACTCCATACAAATACTTTCAAAAATGACTTCCTGACGCTTAAATCTATACTCGATGTTAACAAATTTCTCTACTTCAGAAACGATTTCCTTGCCATTGCCAGTCTACATTTTATATCCTCTCTACTTCGCCCCATCATCACTTATTTTGCTCCCCAAGTAGCAAAACTCCTTTACTACTTTAAGTGTCTCATTTCCTAATCTAATTCCCTCAGCATCACCCGACTTAACTCGACTACATTCCATTATTCTCGTTTTGCTTTTGGTGATGTTCATCTTATATCCTCATTTCAAGACACTGTCCAACTGCTCTTCCAAGTCCTTTGCTGTCTCTGACAGAATTACAATGTCATCGGCGAACCTCAAGTTTTTATTTCTTTACCTTGGATTTTAATTTGTATCCTTCACTGCTTGCTCAATATACAGATTGAATAACATCGGGGAGAGACTACACTCCCTTCCCAACCACTGCATTCCCTTTTATGTCCCTCGACTCTTATAACTGCCATCTGGATTATGTACACATTGTAAATAGCCTTTCGCTCCCTGTATTTTACCCCTGCTACCTTCAGAATTTGAAAGAGAGTATTCCAATCAAAATTGTCAAAAGCTTTCTCTAAGTCTACAAATGTTAGAAACGTAGGTTTGCCCTTCCTCAATCTAGCTTCTAAGATAAGTCGTTGGGACAGTATTGCCTCACGTGTTCCAACATTTCTACGGAATCCAAACTGCTCTTCCCCAAGGTCGGCTTCTACTAGTTTTTCCATTCGTCTGTAAAGAATTCGAGTTAGTATTTTGCAGGTGTGACTTATTAAACTGATAGTTCGGTAATTTTCACATCTGTCACCCAAGGATTTCTACTAGCCCTCGTCTTTTTATCTGCTTGATCCTCCGCTGCATTCACTACTTCATCCCTCAAAGCTACCCATTCTTCTTCTAGTGTATTTCTTTCCCCCATTCCTGTCAATTGTTCCCTTATGCTCTCCCTGAAACTCTGTACAACCTCTGGTTCTTTCAGTTTATCCAGGTCCCATCTCCTTAAATTCCCACCTTTTTGCAGTTTCTTCAGTTTTAATCTACAGGTCATAACCAATAGATTGTGGTCAGAGTCCACATCTGCCCCTGGAAATGTCTTACAATTTAAAACCTGGTTCCTAAATCTCTGTCTTACCATTATATAATCTGATACCTTTCAGTATCTCCAAGATTCTTCCATGTATACAACCTTCTTTTATGATTCTTGAACCAAGTGTTAGCTATGATTAAGTTATGCTCTGTGCAAAATTCTACAAGACGGCTTCCTCTTTCATTTTTTAACCCCAATCCATAATCACCTACTATGTTTCCTTCTCTCCCTTTTCCTGCTGACGAATTCCAGTCACCCATTACTATTAAATTTTCGTCTCCCTTCACTATCTGAATAATTTCTTTTATTTCATCATACATTTCTTCAATTTCTTCGTCATCGGCAGAGCTAGTTGGCCTATAAACTTGTACTACTGTGGTAGGTGTGGGCTTCGTATCTATCTTGGCCACAATAATGCGTTCACTATGCTGTTTGTAGTAGCTTACCCGCATTCCTAATTTCCTATTCATTATTAAACCTACTCCTGCATTATCCCTATTTGATTTTGTGTTTATAACCCTGTAGTCATCTGACGAAAAGTCTTGTTCCTCCTGCCACCGAACTTCACTAATTCCCACTATATCTAACTTTAACCTATCCATTTCCCTTTTTAAATTTTCTAACCTACCTGCCCGATTAAGGGATCTGACATTCCACGCTCTGATCCGTAGAACGTCAGTTTTCTTTCTGCTGATAACGACATCCTCTTGAGTAGTCCCCGCCCGGAGATCCGAATGGGGGACTATTTTACCTCCGCAATATTTTACCCAAGAAGACGCCATTATCATTTAATCATACAGTAAAGCTGGATGCCCTCGGGAAAAATTACGGCCGTAGTTTCCCCTTGCTTTCAGCCGTTCGCAGTGCCAGCACAGCAACGCCGTTTTGGTTATTGTTACAAGGCCAGATCAGTCAATCATCCAGACTGTTGCCCCTGCAACCACTGAAAAGGCTGCTGCCCCTCTTCAGGATCCACACGTTTGTCAGGCCTCTCAACAGATACCCCTCCGTTGTGGTTGCACCTACGGTACGGCTAACTGTATCGCTGAGGCATGCAAGCCTCCCCACCAACGGCGAGGTCTATGGTTCATAGGGGAAGGCTCATAAACTTATACTAAAGAAATCCAAATACTGTCATTATTTAAAACTATAAAACTGCGAATGTTTAGCATGGGCCCACTGATTTTCAGTAGGTTATATAATTATTGACTGAATCTTAAAATTTCATATGCTATCGAAATCTCCTGGTAAAGAGGTATACTTTTATGTTAGAGGTTAAACACAATTATAACAAGTATTACAGTTGGAAACTGTGTATATGGTACGCGGTAAAAAATATTACAGCGTTCGACGACATTCAGACACAAAACAAGGTAAAATGAAAGTTGTAAAACTCGGAAAATGCGAGTGTAATTAACTTTCAGAACGGTAATTTGTAATGAACCGAAATGATTACGAAGCAAAAGGCTCTATAAGATAACTCTATAGAATCTATGTAGCAATTTAATTGTTCTTTTACTCGCTGATCCAAGAAACCAAGAAGACCAGTGTTATTGCACTCATTCTCTCTGTTCTAGCCTGGGAGAAAACGCACGCTATGACGGCCATCTCGCTTTGTAAGTTGTGAATTTTAAATAATATATGGTAATTTATGCTGATTGTGCAGTTTTCTTTCATGTGCATAGTGAAGTAAAAATGTTATTTTCAAGGTTTTCGTTACGCTGGATAATCAGTCGACCATTCTTGGCACACATCTTGCATAGGAATAATTTCATTGCGTTCCGTCATCAACGGACGCTTTGAAAGACTCGCATCGTAATTGGGAAAGAAAGGAAGGTGAATACATTATTTCGTATTAAAGTAAATACTAAGAACATTCAGCTCAGTACAAACATTGGCCGCTTTTCGGCAAAACAAAGATTGTTCCATTTAAAAAAGGAGATACTTTCTTTAATTCAAAGGTGTCTTTTAATTAAATTTCGGTCCGACAAAGATGTTTGCAGCAATATTTTAATGTGGTAACACGAAATATAATCCCTGAGATTACGTTTACATTTTTGACTCGATGACGCTCCACGTAGACATCAGTTTTAACAGATTCTAAAAGAACCTCACGTAATCCTATATTAACAAGGCGGTGAGTCGCGTGCTGTAAAATAATCAGAGCTCAGAGAACTATTTTACGGAAGTATAGATTCCGGTCATCCATATTATTATCATTCTTTCTTGTGTCCGCTCCTCTAAATAAGTGCTCTATTCATTCTCTTGCCAGATGTAATTATCAATAAAGTTAGGCGTTAAGTTTTACATTACACCTTTTTTATTCCCATTGGTTGAGTAAACCGTAAGCATACTTGAGACGCTGCCCGGACCTGCGGTCGCGGTACAGTCTGGAAAGCTTATGAGGTTGTTGGAGGAGACGTCAACCTGGGAAATAACTGTTAAGAACAAAATTCGATACATTACCTTGTTTCCGGGTTACTTAGCATTGAAGTTAACCAATCAGGTTGTTACCCGCGCAAATTCAAGCAGTCTGGCATACGGGGTCGCCGAACATGTTCTTCGTTTAGTTTCCTCAAATGGAACAAACACAGCTTGTGCTCACCTAACTTAAGTTCATCACTTCCGAAAAATGCACATTTTAGCTGGTAATGAGAATGCCAGTCATTTCAACAAGCCGTGACTCACGGCCCCCCGATGTCCATGCATTATCACATTTTAGTGCGTGCAAATGCTTGAATTTCCGCGCGAAATGATTTGATAGTCTAGCTTCAATGCTAAATAACCCAGAAAAGGTACAACATACCGATTTCCATCATCCTTACAAATTTTTCGGACTGTTTCTCACGTCCCTATTTATGACTTGTGGAAACAACTCACAGCGCACAAATTAAGCAGACTATGTGTGAGAGCACTTAACGACTTATAATGAATTTCACACATATTTTCAAATCTTTATGAAACTTTTTCTCGCTGACACCCTCAAAGAATGATGAAAGGAAGAAAGTGTATTCCCTTATATATTTTCGTTGCTCATCCAGTGGAACATGAGAATCATCCACGACGTTTAAGTTAGTACTTCATCATCACTATTTCTATTCGTAACACATTTTGAAGCAGTATCCGGATATATCATTGAATGTGCCTGCAAAATTATATTATTATACGAGTCGTAGTTCGGGATATATGTCGCCATAAACATTGAGATGACTGAAAAACTATCTTCTGATTAAAGCACAGCGCAAATTACCAATGCTATACTGTTCCATTGTTTGAAAATGTGAGCACTTAGCCACTTTCAACAAACTTTAAACATAATTTCAAACCTTTTCTGAACTTTTTATTGGTTACAAGCTTAACGACAAACTTATTTGTAATGAAATAATCTAAAATTAATTTATCTTGTTTCTTTATTTTTTTGGAAAATAACAATTCAAGAGACTGTCATATCATTAGCAGATAGGTATATCACTATTGTGTCTCAGATATGATCAGGTGAAAAGACACGGATTTGAATCTGAAATTTAAGACGTTTCTTGTATAACCTCATGAAGATATTTAAAATCCATTGAGAAATTTGACACACACAAGCTTAAAAAGCAGCAAATAATTATTTGAATGAAAATAAATTTTTAATATAACACGTTTATTAACTCAGACTAAAGAGAATAAAATAATTTCTTTTAGTCCCATACAGATTCCCATTGCCACACAGACAGTTATGAACATTTGTCATTGGCTATAAAAATACTTATAAGATTTATAACGGAAAATATGAGTCGTATGCAGTACATAATTTATGCATGAATAGTTCACCTCTTGAGAATTATCTATTGCACGCAGCTCACGTGTTTCGTTATAAATTTTACTACTACCTTCCTAGACCGTCTAGATTTCTCTTCTCCAAATCCAGAGCCATAGCTTTATATCATGTGCAAATATACTAGCAGGAATGCATTTCTAGAATGGTAAAGTTTGTGGAGGCTGGCAAATTAGCGAGTCCATGTTGGACGGTTCTATCTTATATCAGAATGATTTCTGAAGTGAAATATTTACTGCTCCTAGGTTAGCACTCCGACACTGATTACCTCCAGATCTAAAATCCAAAGGATTAAACTTCCGTTCTTCACTGACGAACAGAAAAGTCTCGCAAATCGAACATATCGATTATGCCAAGTCCCAGTTGTTTACGCGAGGTATCCGGAGATAACGGAAGTAACAGAGCGACAGTGACGTAAAAACAATTAAATTAGTTTTAGACACAAAAACTTGTTTTAAAGACGTTTATCAAATAACACTAAAACGGCTGCAAGACTACTGCAGAAATCTGCTGTTTCAGAAAGAGTAATCTTACTTTTCGTTTCAGTGAACATCTTGGCAAGATTCTTAAAAATATATATATAAAAGAAAGGAAAAGTGTAACTTCTAAGTAAATTACTGAATGAAATTTGTTTGTTACACTTTATGAACATTTGAACAGCTTTATTCTACATCTACGTCTACAAATAAGTGCCACATGCCCACGTATGGTGCGTGGCGGAGGGTACCTCGTCCCACTACTTGTCATTTCCTCTCCTATTCCACTCGTAGATGGAGCAACCACTGTGCATAGGTCTCCGTACAATCCCTTATTTCCCTTATCTTCGTGATGCTTATGAGAAATTTACGGTGGCGGCAGTAGAGCTATCTAAATTTTCTCGTAAAAAGGACTTGCATGTTTGCACACTTAGAACACGCTGACATTCGTCACACTAACTAGAAATTTTGTCAAAGTCTTGTTGCAGCCTCCCACTGTGACTTAACTTCGACATCTTAACCCTACACGACAGCGTCAACAGCAAACAGCCTCAAATTGCCGGTTACCCTGTCCGTTATTTGGCAGTTACGAAACCACTCGACGATTACGTTTAGTACGGAAATGAAAGAGGAGTTGTGGACAGGATGTAAAGTAATCTTTGCGAGAGTTTAACGTAACGAAAGTCAACAAAAAACATAGTAATAATGATACAATTGAAAACAGAAGCTGTTCTCCAGAGCTTGGTTTGGTTCTGATGACATTAAGCGTTTGGAAAAGTTAATACATAAGCGATACTTCTTTCACTGTCGTACATTAACTATGACTGCTAGACCAGAATAAAATCGTGTACAGATTACACTTTAACTCTTTGTATATGTTAATGCTAATACAGTTTAAACAATATGCAAAATTAATCTAAGTTTCTGACTTCTGATTTGATACATTTCATTTCTACTACTTTTTAGTTCTTAATCTATGATAAACTGAGCTACAGTTGTAAATTTATGTTGTACTACAGGAAATCACTTTCATTGTTTTTCCCCCAAGTCGACGGCATTTTCGATTTTATTTATTTACTAATTAAGAACAGCATTATAAATTCTAAGGCAGGTCGCAAGGAGTACTCACAACTGTGTTGGCTCAAAAAATGGTAGTTCTGTCATGGAGGTAGCAGCTGTAAGATTATAAGAAGCATTTTAACAACTCAGATACATTTGAAAAGTTACTGTTAACAATACTTAGAAGGTCGGTGAGAACTATTTTGGATCAGATGAAAAGAGAGAACATGGAAATTTAAGCATTGATACAAAAATTAGCAACAGTGTTATTGTTTATACTGTATGCTTGTTGCGGTATCTGCAAAAGAGTCTTCTCAACACCGCTTGCAGTGCGGCACCCTCATTCAAATACAGATCGTTCTGGTTCACCAGTCAGAGCTTCCTCCGTACATCAGGGCAGGGCCAACCAGATATTGACCTGGATTCCTCCTAGCCGAGTTTTGCGCCACCAGCGGGTAAGAAGGGCCACTCTGTGAGGCACTTTCTGTAGGGTACGAGGTACCGTAGTGTCTATTTTTTCCAGGTGATTTATTCTCAGACCTCTATGCACAGAATTAAAATACAATAAAGGTAAAAACCCCCCATGAACCATGGACCTTGCCGTTGGTGGGGAGGCTTGCGTGCCTCAGCGATACAGATGCCCGTACCGTAGGTGCAACCACAACGGAGGGGTATCTGTTGAGAGGCCAGACAAACGTGTGGTTCCTGAAGAGGGGCAGCAGCCTTTTCAGTAGTTGCAGGGGCAACAGTCTGGATGATTGACTGATCTGGCCTTGCAACGTTAACCAAAACGGCCTTGCTGTGCTGGTAATGCGAACGGCTGAAAGCAAGGGGAAACTACAGCCGTAATTTTTCCCGAGGACATGCAGCTTTACTGTATGGTTAAATGATGATGGCATCCTCTTGGGTAAAATATTCCGGAGGTAAAATAGTCCCCCATTCGGATCTCCGGGCGGGGACTACTCAGGAGGATGTCATGATCAGGAGAAAGAAAACTGGCGTTCTACGGATCGGAGCGTGGAATGTCAGATCCCTTAATCAGGCAGGTAGGTTAGAAAATTTAAAAAGGGAAATGGATAGGTTAAAGTTAGATATAGTGGGAATTAGTGAAGTTCGGTGGCAGGAGGAACACGACTTCTGGTCAGGTGACTACAGGGTTATAAACACAAAATCAAATAGGGGTAATGCAGGAGTAGGTTTAATAATGAATAGGAAAATAGGAATGCGGGTAAGCTACTACAAACAGCATAGTGAACGCATTATTGTGGCCAAGATAGATACGAAGCCCACACCTACTACAGTAGTACAAGTTTATATGCCAACTAGCTCTGCAGATGATGAAGAAATTGAAGAAATGTACGATGAAATAAAAGAAATTATTCAGATAGTGAAGGGAGACGAAAATTTAATAGTAATGGGTGACTGGAATTCGAGTGTAGGAAAAGGGAGAGAAGGAAACATAGTAGGTGAATATGGATTGGGGCTAAGAAATGAAAGAGGAAGCCGCCTAGTAGAATTTTGCACAGAGCACAACTTAATCATAGCTAACACTTGGTTTAAGAATCATGAAAGAAGGTTGTATACGTGGAAGAACCCTGGAGATACTAAAAGGTATCAGATAGATTATATAATGGTAAGACAGAGATTTAGGAACCAGGTTTTAAGTTGTAAGACATTTCCAGGGGCAGATGTGGACTCTGACCACAATCTATTGGTTATGACCTGTAGATTAAAACTGAAGAAACTGCAAAAATGTGGGAAATTAAGGAGATGGGACCTGGATAAACTGAAAGAACCAGAGGTTGTACAGAGTTTCAGAGAGAGCATAAGGGAACAATTGACAGGAATAGGGGAAAAAAATACAGTAGAAGAAGAATGGGTAGCTCTGAGGGATCTAGTAGTGAAGGCAGCAGAGGATCAAGTAGGTACAAAGACGAGGGCTGCTAGAAATCCTTGGGTAACAGAAGAAATATTGAATTTAATTGATGAAAGGAGAAAATATAAAAATGCAGTAAATGAAGCAGGCAAAAAGGAATACAAACGTCTCAAAAATGAGATCGACAGGAAGTGCAAAATGGCTAAACAGGGATGGCTAGAGGACAAATGTAAGGATGTAGAAGCTTATCTCACTAGGGGTAAGATAGATACAGCCTACAGGAAAATTAAAGAGACATTTGGAGAGAAGAGAACCACGTGTATGAATATCAAGAGCTCAGATGGCAACCCAGTTCTAAGCAAAGAAGGGAAGGCAGAAAGGTGGAAGGAGTATATAGAAGGTTTATACAAGGGCGATGTACTTGAGGACAATATTATGGAAATAGAAGAGGATGTAGATGAAGACGAAATGGGAGATACGATACTGCGTGAAGAGTTTGACAGAGCACTGAAAGACCTGAGTCGAAACAAGGCCCCCGGAGTAGACAACATTCCATTAGAACTACTGACGGCCTTGGGAGAGCCAGTCATGACAAAACTCTACCAGCTGGTGAACAAGATGTATGAGACAGGCGAAATACCCTCAGACTTCAAGAAGAATATAATAATTCCAATCCCAAAGAAAGCAGGTGCTGACAGATGTGAAAATTACCGAACTATCAGTTTAATAAGCCACGGCTGCAAACTACTAACGCGAATTCTTTACAGACGAATGGAAAAACTGGTAGATGCAGACCTCGGGGAGGATCAGTTTGGATTCCGTCGAAATGTTGGAACACGTGAGGCAATACTGACCTTACGACTCATCTTAGAAGAAAGATTAAGAAAAGGCAAACCTACGTTTCTAGCATTTGTAGACTTAGAGAAAGCTTTTGACAATGTTGACTGGAATACTCTTTTTCAAATTCTAAAGGTGGCAGGGGTAAAATACAGGGAGCGAAAGGCTATTTATAATTTGTACAGAAACCAGATGGCAGTAATAAGAGTCGAGGGGCATGAAAGGGAAGCAGTGGTTGGGAAAGGAGTGAGACAGGGTTGTAGCCTCTCCCCGATGTTATTCAATCTGTATATTGAGCAAGCAGTAAAGGAAACAAAAGAAAAATTTGGAGTAGGTATTAAAATTCATGGAGACGAAGTAAAAACTTTGAGGTTCGCCGATGACATTGTAATTCTGTCAGAGACGGAAAAGGACTTGGAAGAGCAGTTGAACGGAATGGACAGTGTCTTGAAAGGAGGATATAAGATGAACATTAACAAAAGCAAAACGAGGATAATGGAATGTAGTCAAATTAAATCGGGTGAGGCTGAGGGAATTAGATTAGGAAATGAGACACTTAAAGTAGTAAAGGAGTTTTGCTATTTAGGAAGTAAAATAACTGATGATGGTCGAAGTAGAGAGGATATAAAATGTAGACTGGCAATGGCAAGGAAAGCATTTCTGAAGAAGAGAAATTTGTTAACATCGAATATAGATTTATGTATTAGGAAGTCGTTTCTGAAAGTATTTGTTTGGAGTGTAGCCATGTATGGAAGTGAAACATGGACGATAAATAGTTTGGACAAGAAGAGAATAGAAGCTTTCGAAATGTGGTGCTACAGAAGAATACTGAAGATAAGGTGGATAGATCACGTAACTAATGAGGAGGTATTGAATAGGATTGGGGAGAAGAGAAGTTTGTGGCACAACTTGACTAGAAGAAGGGATCGGTTGGTAGGACATGTTTTGAGGCATCAAGGGATCACAAATTTAGCATTGGAGGGCAGCGTGGAGGGTAAAAATCGTAGAGGGAGACCGAGAGATGAGTACACTAAACAGATTCAGAAGGATGTTGGTTGCAGTAGGTACTGGGAGATGAAGCAGCTTGCACAGGATAGAGTAGCATGGAGAGCTGCATCAAACCAGTCTCAGGACTGAAGACAACAACAACAACAAAGGTAAAAAGTTTATGCTGCTATTTTTGTGTTATAGTCAGTTGGGGTAACTTTATAACACTTTTTGAATATATTGGGCACCCAGTAAATTACACATCGCAACAGACATTGTAACACTTTACATCAATAGTTACTGTGTGTTTGGGATATGAGTTGCAGATATATCCCATTAGCTTAAAATTTCAATTTTAATGTTGCCACAAAGTCACACTCTCATTCAAGATAACTTTAGACCACTCCTAAGAAAACAAAGATTTTTTTATTAATGCTCTGGGTGAATTTACTTCGTGCCAGAAGCAATTCAGGTGTTAATAAGAAGTAAAAACAAACCATGTCAATTCAGTACTGCAGGTTTACTTTGATGTGTCAAGATATTTGTACTGACCTGGTATTACTCAGCTTAAATCGCTATCGCCAAAAGCTCTCTTCACAGCCAAAGCAATTAAAGAATATTCTCAAGCCTACGAACTTTTGAGAAGTTGGAAACACAACTGAAATACTATCCAGAAGTCATAGATATAATAAAACTGTTACTTTTAGTATAAAATATTGCATGTAAGAGGAGTAGCAGCCATTTAAAACAAAAGTGGTAAGTGCTAAAAAGATACCGTGACTAGTAAAAAGTTACGCTTCTTGGCTGTACCTAAGTTTCATAACAAACATATATTAAATACATGTTTGTCATGTTTATATAATTTACTAGCTGCCAAACCCGCCATCGTCCGGGCATTCAGTCTGCTAGTTTTCTGTTAGAAACGAAAACAAAAGATGAACTGTGTTTGTAGTGTAATAACCCGGACAGTTTCTTATTCTAGTGTCTTCAACGCGATTTTCTAAACGAGTGTATGAGAACGTCTGTTCATAGCTCTATAGATGGTGATAGTTTTCAACGGTAGCCGTTCGCGTTTCACAGTTAAAAGCTGTAGAAAGAGCTTTCAGGCGTCGCGGATTTCTGTAAGCTGACTGAACTGTAGGAGTGGCTTTGTCGTGTAGACTAAATTTATGAAAACTACTTGCACGAAGTGTGGATGACGTTATGTCTCTAAAACTATGTCTCTTACAATGATATATTTGTGTCGGCACATTCAGCAGTATATGTGGACACCGCCTGCGAAATAATAAGCGAAGAGTGTTGTAAGGTGTCAGGCAAATCCAACACCTTCCATGGAAACCCTGACATGATAAGCAAATGCAGTAGTATGTCACATAGCTCCGAATAAATCGTGACATTAAATTAACCAAAGTAATACGAGTAACGAGTGCGCAAATGTAATACCACAGACTAACACAAGAATGCCTAAATGTCATACCTTCCCACCGCGAGACAGACGCTGTTCCGTGGGGAGAAACGAGAACAGAAGCCGAGAGCAGAACCGTGTTAAGCTGAAGGCCCTACGATAAGGGACGGACACCCATGTCGCCAGCTAACCGCTAGGAACACCCCCAGCACATGTTAAAAGCTAGAGCCCTCCAGAAGAACAGTATAGATCTTACGATAACATTAAAAGGACCGCACCACCCGCAAGTTTTAGCGTGAGACTTTTTCGCGTCACTGTTATGTCCGGACCACCCCCAGCCAATGTTAAAAGATAGAGCCCTCCAGAAGAACAGTATAGATCTTACGATAACAAAAAAAGGGCCACCCCAACCGCAAGTTTTAGCGTGAGACTTTTTCGCGTCTCTGTTACGTCAAGATCCCCCCCCCACAGCCCATGTTAAAAGATAGAGACCTCCAGAAGAACAGTATAGATCTTACGATTACACAAAAAGGACCACACCAGCTGCAAGTTTTAGCGTGATACTTTTTCGCGTCTCTGTTATGTTGCAAACTTTAGAAACATTGCCCCACCACGAAAAGTATAACGTTTCTCATTGGATAGACAGAATTTTTGTAGGCGGAGCTTAAGGTTAACATTGAGACCCTGATTGGTCAGAAGAAAACGCAGCCAGAAATTTTTTTCAAACCAACTTTGGTAAATTGTAGTAAAGAGAAGTTAGGAAGAGTTTCTTACGAGATGGTGAGGTGAGCGGAGCTGTGCTGCCCGCCGCTGCCCTGACGCTGCCTAAACACCGACAAGGTAATGAACGCACGCGATGCCGCATAACAGCGCATAAAGCTTCACTCAGAACTGCAGAAGTGTCATCTGTTACACCCCCTTTTTGCGTAATACTAGTGTCGATCGTCAATTAAAGCTCATGGTGTTCACATTTGCCACTTGAAGTAAAAATCTGAAACGCGATGATTTTTCTGTTATATAATTATTGAGAAGCCACATCAGGCACTGTAACTTACGACAAGTTAGATAAGTAATTAAAGATAATTGAGGGTCACTGTAGACCATTTTGATAGTTGTCTCTCTTGTGAAACTTAATTTAAACCTAGATTATATATGTGGTATGGCATAGGTCATCCTTCGATCCATTGTAGAACTTGGAAACTCACTCAGGGAATATTCGTTCACATTTTTGTTGAACGCAGTTGGTTTTTACCATCGTGTATTAAAACATTTCCTTTTGTCAATAGTGCAATTTATAAACATTGCTTTGTGAGTAGAATAAAAATTACAATGGTAAACTTAGCTACCTTTTCGACGTTATTTTACCAGCTAACTGAAAATAGGATAGCTTTGAACCCCTTTCACTAAATTTAATTAGTATTAAGATTCTTTTACAGGGAATGCAGTGGAGCTGACGCTGAAATAATTAAGTATTTGATTATGTCATCGCTAGTCTCACTGAACTCTTCTGAACTCTACATATTATGTGTGGTCTGGCGTCTCCTTATGAGCAATAGGTCCCAGGTTCAAACTAGTCAATTCCCTAAAAAACACGCTCAGAGCGTCGTTGCGCGAAAGTGGTAGGGAGACACGATATAGAACAAACAGACACCACGCAGAATGTTAAAGTGTTAGCAACAAAGAAATAACAAATTTAAATATCGAGGCAGTTTTTCACACATCTTAGTATTTAAACGAAAAAAATAGTACTACATCTCCATCTGTGAGAAGGAAGTGTGTTTGACACTCTGCAGTGAGGCGTCCACAAAAACTCGTTTGTAAAACAAGAGAATGGGATAGCGAGTTGGGCGAGGAAGATCGAATGGAACAAATGATCATTGCGAAACATATAAAATGTGGATTTGTGCGAAGTGTGCAAGGTGGGAAAAGATGCGAAAAAACTACAACGAAATGCATGCAAGTAGTGATTTAAGAACGGAATTATGGAATACTTTCTTGGACTAGTACATATCTTTAAGCCCAGAAATATACGAGGGCGTTCAGTAAGTAATGCAGCATATTTGTTTTCTGAAAGCAGATTGATTTTATTCAGGATATTATTCGCTGCAAAGTCCTATTCTTCAACATAATCTCCATTCGATGCGCCAGACTTACGCCACCTTGCGCCACTCTACTGATGGACATCGGGGGTCAACGTTTTGCTGCATCGATAACGCCCTCACAATCCAACTGCAGCCTCCCACAGAGTGTGTACTTCTTTGGGCCAGACAGATGGAATCTGGGAGATCAGGTCTGTAGGGTTAATGAGGAGGAACAGTCGAATGACGTTTTGTGAGGTTCTTTCGGGTGTGCAGACTTGTGAGAGGCTTTGCATTGTCAAGGAGAAGTTCGTTTGCATTTTTGTGACTACAGACACGCCAAAGGTAGCACAATACACTTCATAGTTGATCGTCGCACCACTAGGGAGGAAATCAAACATAATAACCCCTTCAGAGTCCCAGAAGACCGTAGCCACGACAGGGGAGTGTCATAGGACCGTTGCTATTCACAATATACATAAATGACCTGGTGGATGACATCGGAAGTTCACTGAGGCTTTTTGTAGATGATGCTGTGGTGTATCGAGAGGTTGCAACAATGGGAAATTGTACTGAAATGCAGGAGGATCTGCAGCGAATTGACGCATGGTGCACGGAATGACAATTGAAACTCAATGTAGACAAGTGTAATGTGATGCGAATACATAGAAAGATAGGTCCCATATCATTTAGCTACAAAATAGCAGGTCAGCAACTGGAAGCAGTTAATTCCATAAATTATCTGGGAGTACGCATTAGGAGTGATTTAAAATGGAATGATCATATAAAGTTGATCGTCGGTAAAGCAGATGCCAGACTGAGATTCATTGGAAGAATCCTAAGGAAATGCAAAACGAAAACAATGTAAGTAGGTTACAGTACGCTTGTTCGCCCACTGCTTGAATACTGCTCAGCAGTGTGCGATCCGCACCAGATGGGGTTGACAGAAGAGATAGAGAAGATCCAATGGAGAGCAGCGCGCTTCGTTACAGGATCATTTAGTAATCGCGAAAGCGTTACGGAGATGATAGATAAACTTCAGTGGAAGACTCTGCAGGAGAGACGCTCAGTAGCTCGGTACGGGCTATTGTTAAAGTTTCGAGAACATACCTTCACCGAAGAGTCAAGCAGTATATTGCTCCCTCCTACATATATCTCGCGAAGAGACCATGAGGATAAAATCAGAGAGATTAGAGCCCACACAGAAGCATACCGACAATCCTTCTTTCCACGTACAATACGAGACTGGAATAGAAGGGAGAACCGATAGAGGTACTCAGGCTACCCTCCGCCACACGCCGTCAGGTGGCTTGCGGAGTATGGATGTAGATGTAGATGTAGATGTAGATGTACATACCGGCTGAGGAAGCGGCTTTGAACGTATTGTTCTGAGGTGAGGTGATGTGGTGCCACTCAATTTGTTACCATCTTGTTTCTGGTTCGAAGTGATGAACCAATCGCCTGTGGCGCTGTTCGACAAAAATTGTCAGCTCAGCCTCGTAACGTGCAAGCAATTCCGCACAAACTGTCCTTCGTTGCTCTTTATGGTCTTCTGTTAGGCAAGGAGGAACCCAGTGGTTACACAGCTTTGAGTACCCTAACTGGTGGACGAGTGCGACAGCACTACCAACAGAGACATCCAGTTGAGCAGCTACATGTCTGATTGTGATCCGGCGATCACCTGCAGGAGAGCCACGGAGCGTTTCTAGGCGCTACGGTTGCAGGTTCGAATCCTGACTAGGGCGTGGATGTGTGTGATGTCCGTAGGTTAGTTACGTTTAAGTGGTTCTACGTTCTAGGGGACTGATGACCTTAGAAGTTAGTCCCATAGTGCTCAGCGCCATTTGAACCTGCAGGAGAGACAGCTTGCCACGCGGCGTAGCCGCTCGGCCTACGGCGTCATATCACGGTTCGCGCGGCTTCTCCCCTCGGAGGTTCGAGTCCTTCCTTGGGCATGTGTGTGTGTGTGTGTGTGTGTGTGTGTGTGTGTGTGTGTGTGTGTGTGCGTGTGTGTGTTGTCCTTAGCGTAAGTTAGTTTAAATTAGACTAAGTAGTGTATAAGCTTAGGGACCGATGACCTCAGCAGTTTGGCCCCATAAGATCTTACCACAAATTTCCAAAATTTCCAGAGACAGCTTTGTGCAGCCGGCCGGCACGCGAGAGATCGGATAGTTTTGAGAAATCTTGCTGAGATGATGACAGGTCGCCTATCCCAAGTCTCCGCTCGTTTGTTCATGCCAGATCTCTGTAGATATTCCGCAAGCGCCTATGAATATCAGCGAAGCTTTGGTTTTCCACCAAAACAAACTTAATGTCATCTCTCTGCTTGGAACGCGCCTTCCTTGCAGACGCCATTTCGAAGTATATTAATAGCGTCGCTTTCTATCGGAACTTCATGAAACTATACGGGCTGAAGTAGAAATACTCCACCATATCCCACAACACATTCCACATTTTTCCATCCGAAACTGGCCGAGGAAAAAAAATGTTTTATATTACTTATTGAACGCCCCTCGTAACTGACGAACTTGGTACAATTTATGCATCCACTGGTACAAACTAGAATACCAGGTTAGAAATTTGTACCAGTTGCAGATGTTTAGAAAATTTAGATTAGAGTGTTTATTTCTCTCCATTTTCTATTCTTTAAATAGGATAACAGGAACAGCACCCCGCGACTGACGAAGGATTTGGTTAAATATTTTTGTAACTTACTGTTTGGACTATAATAAATAAAATTTCAAAATTGGTACAATTTAGTCATCTCGCCTCTAAATGATTTCAGTTGAAATACCTCCATATCAAACAAGAAAGTGATAAAATTTAGAGGATATAAATCTCTTAGGAGCAAAATTTTCAATAATAGTGACACTCTAAACAAGTTAATAATCCCATTTCTTCTTCTTGTTTCGAATGGGCCTTCTTTGGACCAAACTTGTTCAAGTGTTTGGATTTGATCTTTATCCAGTATTGTTGCATCCGCTGTCGATGTAAGTCCTTCCTTTCTTCTGTCCAGGGAGTACCTTCCCTTCGCGGCTTTTCCTGAAATCCTCGATCTTCCTTCCGGGTACGTCTGACAGATTGTCTGTTGTGGAGGTTATTCCCATTTCTGTAATGGCCTTTTCAATTTCTGTCAGCGAAGTGGTGCGAACCTTCATGTTTTGCCGGAAGGAGAACAGACGGTTGGTCTGTTTGGAGGCAATCTTGCAACACGGCTATACAGAGATACCCTTCTTTTTCTTGCACAGTCGGAGAGCCTCTCGATATGTTCGCAGAGCACCGAGTTATGTTCCCTTCAGAATTTACCTTCTTCTCCTACCGGTCCTAAGATCTTCCTGAGGATTCTCCTCTCTCTGACTTCCAATTTCTCGATCAGACCTCTCCAGTTCATGGAAAGACATTTCATGGCGTAAAGGGCTCCTGGTTGTATGACTGATGTGTAGTGCTCAAGTTTCAGGTTGCGTGACATGCATATTTTGTTGTGGGTGTTCATAGTCAGTCGATAGGCCAGTTCCAACTTGTTGACTCCCGTGGGTAATGACTTTTTTCTGATAAGTTGGGTTCAACCCATTCGCCGAGGTACTTGATGTACTTTGATGTTTCCCTGGTCTAACAACATCTCTCTGTTAGCTTCTTTGACGTTGGTCAAGAACCCTGTTTTCTCCAGCGACACTTGAAGATCCACTTTGGCTGCCTGTCTTCTGAGACAGTTCACCTGCATTGTTGCCATTTCAAGATAATCAGCAATCAGTGCCATGTCATCTGCGAAAGCCAGACAATCTAGCATCAGTCCTTCATTCTTACGGCCCAGGTCGACACCACTCTCAACACCCAAATTGGTGAGTTCCTTGCACCGTTCTTTCACAAGGACAGAGTTGAAGACAAATGGAGAGAATCCATCCCCTTGTCTCACTCTAGTTTTTATCTCTAAACTTTCTGAGATCTCAGCTCGAAATTTGACCTTGAAATGGGTGGTGGTCAAGGTTTCTAGAATGAGTATGTGGGTTTTGTTGCCTAGTTCGAGTTCCTGGAGTATTTTGTTAAGTGTTAAGTCGTAGGCCTTCCTGAAATCAACAAATGTGACGACCACCTTGCGGTTTCTCAACTTGGAGTATACCAGTATAGTTTTAAGTTTGAGGATCTGTTCAGCACAGGATCGGGTCTTCCTGAATCCTCCCTGATATTCTCCCTGTTGAAAATCCAGTTAATATTCTGCCCTTGTTAGTAACGCCTTGGAGAGAATCTTACATGTTACCAGGACAAGAGAAATTCCACGATAGTTGTTCAGATCAGTAAAATCTCCCTTTTCGTGAAGCGGACGGATCAGATCTGTGTGTCAATCAGGTGGTAATTTCTCTGTTTGCCAGATGATCTCGGTGGGCTTGCCCAAGGCATTGCTCCCAGCACATTTCAGAGTTCAGCAACGATAGAATCCTCTCCAGCTGCCTTATTATTCTTTAGAAGTCGAATGATTTGTCTAACTTCTTCCGGTGAAGGAGGTACTGAGTCCGGGTTTGATGTGGTTGATTTGTAGTCGAATACTTTGCTGGTTGGATCACAGTTGAGTAGGTTTCTAAAGTACTGAGCTAATAGGTGGCAGTTGTCCTTGTCGTTCAAAAGCAGTTTGCCCTGCAAGTCTCTGAGGTGGAGGCTTGGCGGATTGTTTTCTACTGAGTGTCTGCTTGAAGGTTCTGTAGAAATCTATGGAGTTATTCTTAGCGAAGCTTTCTTCGATTTGGGTTAGTTGGTTTTGTGTGAAGGTCCATTTGGTTCCTCGAATTATCTTAGCTGTAAGCCTTGTTTGTTCCAAAAAGTTTTCCCAATATTTCTTGGTTTTCTTACAATTCCATTTCCCTCAGAGTGTCTATTTTTGGGCTATTGTATTGTCATAGTCTTCATTCCACCACGGATGCTTCCTTCTTCTCGTAATTATGAAGCTACTTGCACATCAAATGAAGGTGTGAGTACAAAGCAAAAGGTATTCCATAGCTCAGTCACGCAATGAAACGGCGTTTTAGAAATAGCAGAAGAGATACATTGGTTAAATTGCGTCAAGTAAAGGCAGTACCAACATTGTTTTGTTGGTGTGGACGATTAGCACTTACTAAACGACACGATAGAAAGTCCAGGTGTTAGATTTCTGAATGATATATCCAGCTATACGCTAATTGACGGGGAAGAAAAGAAGACATCAGGCAATAATTGAAATATTTATTAAAAATGAGGAAGTAGTGACGTACAGGAACAAAGGAAAAAAGTTTGTAACACCATCACTTCATGTCATTTGCAATTTTCAGTCGTTTATAAATAATACTTTACCGGCGTTATGCGTATACACTATCTGATCAGAAGGATCGGGACGACCATATGCAATGGACAACAGAACGATGTCACTAGAGGCGGACCTCCAGCGTAAAAGGAGGCGGGAAGTACTTTTTTGTCAGTAGAGAAGCAGTAATAGCAGAATGGGGAGGTCAGGAGGGATCAGTTACTTCGGACGTGGACTAGTCGTTGACGTCAGATCCATCAGGAATATTTCAACCCTTCTAAAGCTGCCTGGGCTGACTGCTGGTGATGTGATCATGAAATGGAAACGCGAGAGAACAACCACTGCTAAACCGAGAACAGACAGACTGTCGAGCATTGTGGAGGGTGCTTAGAAAAATTCGCGTGAAATCAGCGGAGGGAATCATTCTTGAGTTCCAAAGTGCTACCACCAGCACAACTAGCATAATGACCGTGCATAGGGCGCTAAAAAAGAATTGGCTACAATGATCGAGCAGGTAAGTCACACATACCTGTACATAACATTGACGGCGATTGAGGCGGTATAAAGAAGGACGCCACTGAACAGTTCATGACGGGAAACGAGTGCTTTGGAGTGATGAGTTGCGCATGCCCTGTGGTAATCTGATGGAAGGGTTTGGGTTTGGCTAATGCCGGAAGAGGTTTACATGCCGTTATGTGTAGTACCAACAGTGAAGTACAGATGGACCGGTGTTACAGTATGCGGGTGTTTTTCGCCCTTGTTGTGCTTAAGAAACCGCCGAATACGAAAACATTTTACAGCATTGTATATGTCTGTATCAGTATGACACTGCAACCAGAAAGAAAGCAGCATCTGTGAGGAAATGGTTTGTGGATAGTATCATTTCTGAAATGGGTTGGCCTGCTCAGAGACTGATCCCAAATGAACGCTTTTGGGGTTGGTCACAACGACGACTTCGCTCCAGGCCCCGTCAGCTTTCGGTCTGGTTTCAGCTCCTGAGGAAGCATGGGCCGCCAGTCCTCCAATGATATTCTGACACCTCACTGGAAGTGTCCTTATTGATTCGAGCCGACACATTAATGCACACTAATAGGTGTCATGATACTTTTGATCAGATAGTGTACTTCTTCACCGTTTATGTATATTTATGATATTGTTCTAAATATGGGAAAGTTCTATATGTCTGATGAAAACCGAAAAACATCATTTAGTTTACTGATCCATTTATAGGGCCCGTAGAACTACAACGAGAGGATAGGAGAAGCTGGAGGGAAGCCCCTCTCCGTTAGGGAGTCAAAAAGCTCCAATGGAAAAGGTAGAATGCGCGAAGTTTGTGTGCCAGCTGAGAACTAAGTACTGATCGGTCGTTAGCTGTAAAACTGTCTACCCTCCTGCTGTGGTTGCGAAAGTAAAACATCTACAGATTCGAGTATAAAGATTGTACTGCAAAGTAAATGGTACTTACAGGAGGAGTCATGTGTAAACCATTTTCACATTAAGGTTACTTCTGCGAAACTAACCGACATCAATCAGGTACTTCTTATAATCGCTTCTAGACAATTCACTGTTTCTTTTAGTATTGAACAAGCACATGGGCCAGTGTTTATCGTGTTTTCTTTTGTGAAAATAGTGGTAAAATTTAATATGTAGTATGTTTGTCTCCAGACTGTTATAGACCTAAGCCATATTACCTTAAACAGTATCCCGGTCAGAATTCTAAAATACACCTTAGGATCATAATTGTAGTAACAAATATATCTCAGATTAATAAATGCTTGATTAATAATTTTCTTGTTGGACAAATCTAAATAGGTTTCAACTGAGCTGTTGAGAAATACTGAACTTACATTTCAATTTTCATAATAAGATTTTATTTAATACTACACTGTTTTAATGTGTGACTACAATATATTCAAATGGCTCTGAGCACTATGGGACTTAACATCTGAGGTCATCTGTCCCCTGGAACTTAGAACTACTTAAATCTAACTAACCTAACGACATCACACACATCCAGGATTCGAGACCTGTGACCCTAGCGGTCGCACGGTTCCAGACTGAAGCGCCTAGAACCGCTCGGCCACAGTAGCTGGCACAATATATTCATCAACGTATATTTACGATAGTCTAAAGCCTATGTAAAGAAAGTAGACCTGCACATTAACTTCATGAAAACTTGAGAGATTACTTTATTTAGAAACATTCAGATTGTTTTCGTAATCTTTAACGTGAGGAAGTGATTTTCTTGATAATTAACATCTTACATCAAATTACAAAATTAGTAGTACAGTGAAGGACTTACTCAATGACATAATTTTCTCATAAATTAGTTACTTACCGAAATTTTGGGTTTTACAATTACCTTGATTACGAAGTACCCTGCTACAGTTTGCAATAACTGCTTTGTGTGACCCAACAGAAACGTTCCAGAAGCTGATATTTTTTTGTTTACTGAATATCTTATGTCTCAGAGACCAGTAAAAAACTATAAGACTGATTGCCTAAACGGACCGTTAGTGACGAGATCACCGTCAAAATTTGGTAAACTAATGATACACGAATTATAGAGTTTTGAATTGGTGTTATACGTTTGTGGCAAGAACGCAAAAAAGTGGAATATCATTGTAGCTGTTGAATTATAAGATAAGGCAGAAGGAAGTCGGCCGGCTATAGAAAAGATGAATAGAGGAAAATACCTGAGGGCGGAAGAAACTAAATATGGTTTAATCCTCGATTATAATGACGGAAATAATAATAGAAATAATGATGAGGATGACAGTTGTGTTAATTAGTTAAAGTATAATTTTATGTTCATCTGGCTTAAACGATAGGCATTTAAAACTGTTTTGATTTGTATCACCAGATTATTGCATATTGCTGTGGTTGCCCTAACTTCACCCAGTGAATTAACATGTCAGTATCTTGTGTATTTATCGGAGAACACTTTGTCATAATTAGCTTTTTGATTCTGTTACAAACAAAAATTAAGCTCCCTGACACACATATGCGAGTGAGTGAGACAGACACACAGAGAGAGAGAAGGAGAAAGAGAGAGAGAGAGACAGAGAGAGAGAGAGACAGAGAGAGAGAGAATAGGAGCATGTGTGAATACAAAAGTAAGAACGCAAGGTTCAGATATCGGACCACAACGAGCAGGAAAATAGTCGGAAAAAAATAGGGAGCATGCAAGCAGCAGAAATATAAATACCGTGTTTTGATAGGATATTGTTCTAGCCTGGGAGTGCTGTTCACTAAAATTACATTCACTGTGTTTCAATGTCTCTATCTGCAACAAGTATATTCACATTAGCGCAAGGTCGACAAGAAAAATAAGAACGATTGAGCCAAATCGCCAACCAACTTCATAAAAACATATGATACGCTAACCCTCTTGAGACTAGGGTAATTATTGGAACAGATATAAAATTGTTTTAGGCCTAATTTTCGTTCAGTAATTATTTCCACGCCCGATAAAAATATGACCAACAAATTTATGACACCTATATGACCAATAAAGAGAGACTGCGTTGTTAGCATATTCAAGTGGAACCCAATTCCCACCACTTTAAACGGATTTTATTGACTAAATGCTATTACTTGAGTTGTATCAATGGCGACCCTTTATACTACTTATTTGGTGATTACTGCAGTACTTTATTTTGGCTCACCTCCTCGCAGTGGTGAATGCATTTCCACAAAGGGTAAAGGAACCGGGAATTATGTAATGGACAGTTGCATGTGGGTAGCGCCTGTCAGGATCCGTTACAGTTAACGGTTCGACCGTTCCGTGTTGACCTTAGCCCACGGTAACAAACCCCTGCGGCTCCAGGAATAAATACATCGCGTGAACAGGGTTGCGTGCATGCGAATACCAATTAGGTCCACTGAATGGATCAAGATACACGGCTAATACCACCTTTTTAATTCGATAAAGCTGTTTTCTGCTTGATGAGATTCAGTGCGCGTTACTTAAAACTCCTCCTGCGGCCGCTTTCCGCCTTGAAACACGCACTTGCCCCGGCCAACACCACTTTCGCTCTTACGAATTACAGTGACAAAGCAGATGGTGAAGGTTAGGAACCACATTTTGTTTAGCTTGCATTCGCAACATCCAACTGATTTAAGACTACTTTGAGACAGATTTCATGCATCGTGATGGCTCAAAAAACTTGGAATTATTTTTTTGATTAAAACCAATCCGTTTCACACGTAGGAAACGTTTCCATTTATTACGAAGCGGAATGCATGAGCCACAGTGAGTAGTTGGCCATAATGATTACGATTTCTCTATTCACCAGAAATAGTCTCTTTGTCATTTTCGGATACATACTTCACTTCTGTTTCCTGTTGTTGGTCGTTTATGTTGGGGGAACTGTCCTGTGACAAGCGCTAAGTGAAGGCTTCTTGCTGCGAAGCCATTTTAGGCGACGGCACTGCAGTGGTGCTCCGAGCTATCGGTAGTTGAATGTAGTAAGAGTCTCAGGGGTAAGAAAAATCTTGATTTAGTGATGAAGTTATATGAAGACACAAGATTACGAACATCACCTTCACAGGCAGTTTTATTGGAGTACACAGTAGTAATGATATTTCAGAATCATCTGAGACTATGATCTATCACGCATCTCCCATAAAAAACAGTCGACTCTCCATCTTAGGACTCGAGACTTCCGCCAGTGAGGATGAAATAGAATCTGTTTTACTTGTGAAACATTCAGATAGAGTGAAGTATCTAAAATTGCAACTACTATATGGTAGCAGATTTCTCTTCCATTCTGGAATTTTGACCTATATCCGTCTTGCTGAGACGATCACTAAACTTGTTCGACTTCTCAGCGAACAGAGGCACTCATGCAAAGTAAGTAGGTGACATATATGTAAATTATGGTTGCAATTACTTCATTATTTGTATTTCATTTTTTTAAATTTGTTATCTCTTTGTTTCTTCTCTGATTTCATGACAGGAAACAGGAACTAAAATGACTCCTACAGCAATGATTCATTTTTTCACCTCGTTGACTATTTTTAAAATGTAGTCTCAGTTCCAAAGTAATCTTTTTAAAAAGTATTGAGATAGATATGACTAATGTTAACTACGTACAAAGGTGTCCTCATTTTGTCCTACTTTCAGATGTCAGCACGGCCGCGTGATAGAGTTTTACTGCTTGGAAGACAACGGAGTCAATACCACTGGCCAACTGCTGAAATTTTGAGCCACTGGTGAAATGTGAGAAATGTGACTCCGACTTGCCTGAAAAACAACTGATCGTATCCACAATGAAATATCTGTAGTTGCGTGGTATTCTAAGTAAGAGGACTGATGAACATAATCACATCAAGAATATTGTAGCTTTTGATAGTCTTATGTTGCTACTGCGGATATGTAGCAAAAGGAAGAAGAAGATGTTTGAATAAAAACTTTACAGTATTGTTAAACAGTAACTTTGCAGTTGAAATAAGTTATCTGCCCGCTTGAGGGTTGCGATCTCGATGTTCCATAGTTACGCAGGCGAATTACGCGAAAAAAATTCGATGAATGTTGAGAAAGGCTATTATGATTATTCTCATCGGTAAACAAACCTTAGGGTGTGCTGTGGCCGAACGGTTTTAGGCGTTTCAGTCCGGAACCGCGCTGCTGCTGCGGTCGCAGGTTCGAATTCTGCCTTGGGCATGGATGTGGGTGTTGTCGTTAGGTTCGTTGGGTTTAAGTAGTTCTAAGTCTAGGGGACTGATGATCCCAGATGTTAAGTCCCGTAGTGCTTAGAGCCATTTGAACTATTTTTACCATACTATCGGTTTTTGTTGATAAGATTGGTTGGTTGTTTTGGGGAAGGAGACCAGACAGCGAGGTCATCGGTCTCATCGGATAGGGAAGGACGGGGAAGGAAGTCGGCCGTGCCCTTTGAAAGGAACCATACCGGCATTTGCCTGGAGCGTTTAGGGAAATCACGGAAAACCTAAATCAGGATGGCTGGACGCGGGATTGAACCGTCGTCCTTCCGAATGCGAGTCCAGTGTTTAACCACTGCGCTACCTCGCTCGGTCTGTTGATAAGAGTCTCGTTTATCAGTCAGTCTGTCGTCGACGATCTTGAGTGTTTGTTTCCGTGTCACACAGTCACCTGTCTCAGCTGACACTTTGAACTAATTCTATAATCGTGAAAATGTCGCCTGCGTGCCAGCGTGAATTGTGCAGCAAATTGCTAAGCCAGAAATTCCGTGCATCAAGAGCCAAAATGTACTGCATCTAAAATAATTGATGAAAAATTTGATTTAATTTTTTTAAATGATATCTGAGTCTCATAAGGCTTCAAGTCAGTAGATGCAGTTCTTGCATCTGTTTACGTGAGAAGTTGAAAACGAGTTTTTTTGTAGTGTATAATGTCCGTCTCTGCGACGAAATACAGTGAGGTGACAAAAGTCATCAGATAGTGATATGCACTCATGGAGATGGCAGTAGTAACGCGTACACTAGGTATGAAAGAGCCGTGCAGTGGCGAAGCTGTCATTTGTACTCAGTTGATTCATGTTGGGAAGTTTTCCGATGTGATTATAGGCGAATTAGCAGAGTTTAATTGCGAAATGGTAGATGGAGCGAGACGCGTGGGACATTCTACTTCGGAAATCGCTAGGGAATTCAATATTCCGAGATCCACACCGTCAAGAGTGCTCCAAGAATACCACATTTCAAGCATTACCTCTCACAACGGTCAACGCAGTGGCCGACGGCCTTCATTTAACTGCCGAGAGCAGCGCGGTTTGCGTAGCGTTGTCACTGCTAACAGACAAGCAACACTGCTTAAAATAATGGGAGGAATCAATCAGGGACGTACGACGAAGAATCTGTTAGGAGAGAGCAATGAAATTTGGCGTCAATGGGCAACGGCAGCAGACGACTGACGCGAGTGCCTTTGCTAACAGCGCGACTTCTGCAGCGCCTCTCCTGTGCTCGTGACCATATCCGTTATACCCTAGACGAGTGGAAAACTGTGGCTCGGTCAGATGAATCCCGATTTCAGTAGGTAAGAGCTGATGGTAGGGTTCAAATGTGGTGCAAACCCTACGAGGCCATGGACACAAGCTGTGGCTTCATAATAGTGTGGGCTGTTTTCACGTGGAGTGAACTGGATCCTCTGGTCCATCTGGACCGATCAATGGTAATAAATGATTATGTTCGACTACTTGGAGACCGTCTGCAGCCATTTTGGACTTCATGTACCAAAAAAACGATGGAATTATTGGTGGATGACAATGCGACGTGTAACTGGGCCACAATTGTTCGGGATTGGTTTGAACATTCTGGACAATTCGAGCAAATGATTTGGCCATCTAGATTGCCTGACATGAATCCCATTGAACATTTATGGGACGTAATCGAAAGATCAGTACCTACATAAAATACTGCATTGGCACACTTGCGCCATTATGGGCGGCTGTAGAAGTAGCGTGGCTCAGTTTTTTTTAGGGGACATCCAACGACTTGTTGATTCCATTCCACGCCGAGGTGCCGCACTACACCAGGCAACAGGAGATATTACGAAGTAGCCCATGATTAAAGTCACCTCAGTCTAAAAGGCTGTCTGTTCGATTAACATACACATTTTACCTCTAAATTGTGGAGTATCATCTGATAGCTTGCTTCTTACCATATCTGTTCAAAATATACATGATAAAATACTATCGGAAATGGAAAGTTACACACCATGAACACATTGACTAAACGCTAGTTTCCTCGTGAATCATAGAACTCGTGGAATCATGGTTTGATAGTTGTTGAAGGGAGTCTAAATACTGGACAGTATTTCGCAAGACTGGTAAACCCTCGTAACAACCCTTCATGAAGAGGGTACCAAAAGGCGTATTTCGGTAGGATAATACAACACCCCACACTGCAGTTCACACCACAAACGCCTTCAGGAATTTACAGTTGTTATACTGGCCTCTCCAGTTCGTCGATTTGTCACCCATAGAGAACATCGGGGATGTGATGGGTAGACATACTTTGACAGCAGTCTCCAACCAGCAGTCCTCACCAACTGACACAGCGTGTATTTCAGGCATGGCAAGAAATTTCTCGCGGTCATACTCGGAGACTGCTTGCTTCTAAGAGTACAAGACTATAATACTGACCATTGGGGTCACAACTCAGATTGATGTTGGCGCTTGACTTCAGTTCCGAATGCCGTGAAAGTTTAATCGTTTAGTTCCTGGTATGTGATGAATATCTCCACAAGTCCGATAAATGTAGCACTATTGCTTCATGATATAACACTTTCCATTTCTGTCAGTATGCTGGGTGTTTATAAATTAGTTATACAAAAGTAAACTTTAATTGCAAAAAGGGTAAATAACTTACAGAAATGCTCGGTACAGTACTGAAAGCAGTATATCTTCAAGTTTTTTTTTCCCACCTAACACTGTTAGTTCCTAACGTTCCGGCTAGATGGCAAGCGCTAATGAGTTATTCAAACAATCACCGTGCAGTCATATAATGATGGAGTGCACAATGTTATGTGTTGTTTCACGAATCCAAATCCCCTACCATAGTTCAGAGACAATTCAGGACTAAATATTGCAAACCATCACTTTAAAAACAACCTGTTATTAATTGGTACAACCGTTTCACCGAAACTGGCTGTGTGTCACATAGGATGCCAGGTCAGAGTTGGTCAGCAATCCGATGCATCAATTGAAGAAGTTCTGTAGTCTTACATTCGAGTCTATGTAAGTCCACAATACGTGACAGCTTAGAACTGAATACGACTACTGTTACAGTGTGGAAAGTAAGGGTGCCGAACTTGTCCATTTGCTGCGTCAGAAACCGCTGCCTGATACTGACCCAGAGTCCTATGTGAGTTACAGCCATTTTTGGTGAAACGATTGTACCAAATAAAGTAGTTTGTCTTTGACATGCTGGCTTGCTATATTTAATCCTGAATGGTTTCTGAACTGTAGTAGCGGATCTGCATTCGTGAAACCATAAACAACACTGAGCACACCTGCACCGTTGCGCGCTGGTGTGCAAAAAAAAGCAACAAACCGCTATTTCCCCTTCCTGTGTCTAATCAGGATATAATCATACCAACTGTCAACATATGTCCGTAGAATCGTGTTCTGCAAGGACAACCATGCCAGCAGTGACGGCTGGGCACCCCTGAAATGGAGCAGTATTTGTACGGTAGTCCCACATCCACAAACGCAGTGAACACAATCACAGAAGGAGCAATCTGGCACAGAGAGCAAGCCTGGCATACTCTCTGCAGTGCAAAAGTGTTGGAGGAATGAAAGCAAACTGATGTGGCCCGATGGTTTAAAGTGAATCGTTGTGTTGTTTCTCGAATGTGGCGACAGTTTATACAGGCCGACATTGTATCCTGGAGGCCTAGACAGGGCCGAACACTTGTGACATCAGAAAGAGTGGACCGTTATTCTTTGTCAGCCTCTCATTATGTAGAATAACTTGTGTTCTTACCAGGGTCAGCCTGTGGACAACTGTTTCAACAGTTTATTTTACCTATAGCATCACAATAAATTTATTTTCTCATGAAATTTGTTACAAATTATTCAATACAGTTTAAAAGAAGTAGTGATTTGCATAGGGACAATAGTAGAAGAAAGCTCACTTGTAAGGTGTCAGGCAAATCCAACACCTTCCATGAAAACCCTGACTTAATAAGCAAATCCAGTAGTATGTCACATAGCTCCGAATAAATCGTGACGTTAAATTAACCAAAGTAATACGAGTAACGAGTGAGCAAATGGAATACCACAGACTAACACAAGAATGCCTAAATGCATGTCTACCTTCCCACCATGAGGCAGACGCAGTTCCGAGGGGAGAAACGAGGACAGAAGTCGAGAGCAGAACCGTGTTAAGCTAGAAAATGTTAGATTTCCTATTGTACCACGTAGACAGCACAAACAAATCATAGCAACAGCACTCTCCAACATCAGAAAGGCAGCCATTAAAAGAAAAGAAAGAGGAGATAGAACAGCAATTAAAAGAACTTTCTCAGTAGGCCAGAAAGTATTTGTAAAAACACACCATCTCTCCAGCAAACAGAAACACAAAATACATAAGTTTTACGCTGCATACAAAGGACCTGTCATAATTAGCCGAATTGCTCATGATAATGCTGTGGAACTAATGAACCCAAAAACAGGCAAAACCTTAGGACTTCACCATGTGAGCCATATAAAAAAGTTTGAAGATTAATTTTATTATTGGTAAATAATCAGCACAATATTTCAAGATTATGTTGCAGATAAGATCGTCAGGTGAAAGAAGAATGAAGAGAGAGGAAGGTGGGAAAAAGAAAGTAGTTTCAATAATAACACCAATGGTACCATAGATTAAGGTGAAGGGATAAAGCGTAGATAGTCTAACAGCATGAAATACTAAAATGCTATACACCACGACACTACACAAAAATAAAAAACGGATTTTGGATTCTTGAGTAGACTTTAAGACTCCAAATATCTTAGAATTGTAACATGGAAAGGGCGCCGAAATTTATAAAGCTTTTTAAGAAGGCGTAAAACAAGTAGATACTAGATATATGTTAGATGATTATAAGTAAAACTTTTTGTAAGAACCATTGTAAAAACTCCAGCAAGGAAGAGATGCAACGACTCACAAGTTGCAATGCGAAATGTATCAAGAAAGAAAAGGACGTAATTAGCAAGACACGATTCCTACATAGCAGGAGCGTCGAGAGAAGGGAATGCACATCGAAACCAACTAAAGGCCCTTGTAGCGAAAGTGGGCAATAAATTTGCCCGCTAGGCGGAACCTTGCTGGGATGGAACACCGAGCCGCACAGTGACAGACCCCTGCTGAGACGCGGCGGAACGGCGTTGGGATGGCGAACGCCGGAAGGGTCTCCGAGCCCCGAATGAACGGAGCGAGCAAAAAACGGCCCGACGAGAAGACCGCTTGGGCAAGCTACTGCTGGCAAAAAATATGCGTAAAAGTCACACTACTGCTATTAAACAGCACGCTGATGCACGAAACTGAAGAAGAACTTCCACAAAGTAAAAATGACACGCCCAAACAATTTATCAAACTGTTACTAAGAGGAGAACTTCAAAGCGACTAGTTATCAATAAATATTTTCATATCCTGCCCAGAGAAGAACCAAGTAAGAAGCAGAGAAAAAGCAGGAAGAACAGAAGTTGAAGATTCGCAAGATTGAGACCAAGAAAGAAGATGGGTGAAGAATAGACGACATACCTTCCCAAATCCCTATCCTATTGTAAACTAGTCGTCTGCGAAGTATTACAACGAAAACCGACCGCATTCAGCGACATATAAAGATGACATTCACGCATACAAAGCCAGTAAACCACGAGATTCTGCACTCACAGCTCCATTCCATTATGGGACCTCCACAACAGCAACACACACTTGCAAAGCCAACAAGGAACGACGAACGAAGCTGTAAATCAAATGCTTGCCCACATCCATCTCGCTCAAGTCCATCATCTTCGTGCAAAAACATTCGGCAACCTCATGCTTGAACATTCATAGGATTGTGTGAATGCGTGAAATCAAATTATGTGATGTAGGAATTGTGCAAAAGAAACGTGTGAAAAACTAAATAAGTAAAGAACACCAGACAGCTAATAAACTACAAAATAACAGTCATTGACTATGGACTTAAGTAAAAAGTAGACTGTCGATAAAAACAACTCATTAGTTCTGAAATGGACAGTATATAAAGAAACTATATACCACTTATTTACTCCTCATAAAAATAAAAGAATAACTATATTATACTTATTTTCTCCTTATAAAAACAAAGAATAAAAATACACTCCTGGAAATGGAAAAAAGAACACATTGACACCGGTGAGTCAGACCCACCATACTTGCTCCGGACACTGCGAGAGGGCTGTACAAGCAATGATCACACGCACGTCACAGCGGACACACCAGGAACCGCGGTGTTGGCCGTCAAATGGCGCTAGCTGCGCAGCATTTGTGCACCGCCGCCGTCAGTGTCAGATAGTTTGCCGTGGCATACGGAGCTCCATCGCAGTCTTTAGCACTGGTAGCATGCCGCGACAGCGTGGACGTGAACCGTATGTGCAGTTGACGGACTTTGAGCGAGGGCGTATAGTGGGCATGCGGGAGGCCGGGTGGACGTACCGCCGAATTGCTCAACACGTGGGGCGTGAGGTCTCCACAGTACATCAATGTTGTCGCCAGTGGTCGGCGGAAGGTACACGTGCCCGTCGACCTGGGACCGGACCGCAGCGACGCACGGATGCACGCCAAGACCGTAGGATCCTACGCAGTGCCGTAGGGGACCGCACCGCCACAATCAGGACTGCATACGACCGAGGCACACAGGGCCAACACCCGGCATCATGGTGTGGGGAGCGATCTCGTACACTGGCCGTACACCTCTGGTGATCGTCGAGGGGACACTGAATAGTGCACGGTACATCCAAACCGTCATCGAACCCATCGTTCTACCATTCCTAGACTGGCAAGGGAACTTGCTGTTCCAACAGGACAATGCACGTATCCCGTGCCACCCAACGTGCTCTAGAAGGTGTAAGTCAACTACCCTGGCCAGCAAGATCTCCGGATCTGTCCCCCATTGAGCATGTTTGGGACTGGATGAAGCGTCGTCTCACGCGGTCTGCACGTTCAGCACGAACGCTGGTCCAACTGAGGCGCCAGGTGGAAATGGCATGGCAAGCCGTGCCACAGGACTACATCCAGCATCTCTACGATCGTCTCCATGGGAGAACAGCAACCTGCATTGCTGCGAAAGGTGGATATACACTGTACTATATTGTGCATGCTCTGTTGCCTGTGTCCATGTGCCTGTGGTTCTGTCAGTGTGATCATGTGATGTATCTGACCCCAGGAATGTGTCAATAAAGTTTCCCCTTCCTGGGACAAGGAATTCACGGTGTTCTTATTTCAATTTCCAGGAGTGTATATCTTGTTGGATGTTTTCCCTTTTTTTTAACATTTGTACCATTTGTTACGATAATATTTCAATACTTGTGTATGTATATTTCTTTGTCAAAGCAATTCTTGGAAATAATTCTTATTTGTTAGCGTAACAATGTTGAAATGAGTGTCTAGAAACAAAAACATTTTACTTGTACATGATATTTAGAAAATGTGTTAGGAATAGATTTTACTTACTTAATATATTTATTTAAACAATATTTCTAAGAAAATCGATGTGAAAGACTCCTCACTTTCGATAACAAACTTCTTAAACAACAAACTTCACACTGAAATAAAGAAAGAAAATAATTAAAAATTAATAATAGTATAAAAATATTCTTCTCTTGTCATTTTTAATTATAATGTGGAAGAATATAAAAATATAAATTAGTAATACCTAGCATAGAACAGAATAACGTAGATGAACAGTAGGAAACAAAATTTAGACACCGGAATAATTTTTGACTGACTTAGACAACAATTCAATCATTGCCTAAATTCAGTGCAAAAATTAAGTTCGAAGGGTGGTGATATGTAAGGTGTCAGGCAAATCCAACACCTTCCATGAAAACCCTGACATAATAAGCAAATCCAGTAGTAGGTCACATAGCTCCGAATAAATCGTGACATTAAATTAACCAAAGTAATACGAGTAACGAGTGAGCAAATGGAATACCACAGACTAACACAAGAATGCCTAAATGCATGTCGTACCTTCCCACCATGAGGCAGACGCAGTTCCGAGGGGAGAAACGAGGACAGAAGCCGAGAGCAGAACCGTGTTAAGCTAGAAGGCCCTACGATAAGGGACGAACGGGCCAGCCTACCTGTACCACTACCACCGGCAAGTTTTAGCGTGAGACTTTTTCGCGTCTCAGGTATGTCAAGGACCACCCCCAGCCCATGTTAAAAGCTAGAGCCCTCCAGAAAAGCAGTACAGATCTTACGATAACACAAAAAGGGTCACTACCACCCGCAAGTTTTAGCGTGAGACTTTTTCGCGTGTCTGATACATTAGGACAATCCTCCAGCCCATGTTAAAAGATAGAGCCCTCCAGAAGAACAGTATAGATCTCACGATAACGCTAAAACGACCACACCAGCTGCAGGTTTTAGAGTGAGACTTTTTAGCGTCTCTGTTACGTTGCAAACTTTAAAAAACATTGCCCCACCACGAAAAGTATAAAGTTTCTCATTGGATAGACAGAATTTGTGTAGGCGGAGCTTAAGGTTAACATTGTGACCCTGATTGGTCAAATGAAAACATAGCCAGATAGTTTTTTTAAACTAACTTCGGTAAATTGTAGTAAGGAGAAGTTAGAGGAGAGTTAGTTCCGAGACGGCGAGCTGGATGGCTGGTGCGGCGGCCGCTGTCGCCCTGACGCTGCCTAAACACCGACAAGGTAATGAACGCACGCGATGCCGCATTTTTGAGCGCATAAGGCTTCACTCAGAACAGCAGAAGTCTCATCTGTTACACCCCCTTTTTCTTAATACTAGTGTCGATCGTTAATTAAAACTCATGGTGTTCACATTTGCCACTTGAAGAACAGATCTGAAACGCGATGATTTTTCTTTTATATAGTTATTGAGAAGCCACATCAGCCACTGTAATTTACGACAAGTTAAATAAGTAATTAAAGAAAATTAGGGTCACTGTAGACGATTTTGATAGTTTTCTCTTTTGTGAAACTTAAATTAAACCTAGATTATAGATGTGATGTGGCATAGGTCATCCTTCGATCGATTGTAGAACTTGGAAACCCATTCAGGGAATATTCCTTCACATTTTTGTTGAACGCAGTTGGTTTTTACCATCCTGTATTAAAACATTTCCTTTTACCAATAGTGCAATTTATAAATGATGTTTTGTGAGTAGAATAAAGTTACCAATGGTAAACTTAACTGATTTTTCGACGTTAATTTACCAGCTAACTAAAAATGGGAAAGCCTTGAACCCTTTCCACTAAATTTAGATAGTATTAAAATTCTTTTACAGGGAGTGCAGTGGAGCTGACGCTGAGATCATTAAGCATTTGATTATATCATCGCTAGTCTCACTGAACTCTTCTGAATTCTACATGTCATGTGTGGTCTGGCGTCTCCTTACCAGTAACAGGTCCCAGGTTCAAACTAGTTAATTCCCTAAAAAACACACTCAGAGCGTCGTTGCGCGAAAGTGGTAGGAAGACACGATATAGAACAATCAGACACCACCATGAATGTTTAGACACTCAACGAAAGGTCGGTACCCAAGGACTGGAAAGCTGCACAGGTCACACCAACATTCAAAAAAGGCAATAGGAGAAATCCTCTAAACTGCAGGTACATATCATTAACGTCGATATGCAGCATGATTGTGGAACATATGTTGTGTTCGAACATTATGAATTACCTCTAAGAGAACGGTTTATTGAAACACGGTCAACATGGATTTAGAAACCATCGTTCTTGTGGAACACAGCTAGCTCTTCACTCACGTGAAGAGTTGGGTACCACCGATAACGAATTTCAAATTGATTCCATATTTATAGATTTCCAGAAGGCTCTTGACAATGTACCATACAAGCGGCTTGTAGCACAATTGCATGCTCATGGAATATCGTCTCAGTTATGTGACTGGATTCATGATTTCCTGTCTAAGAGGTCACAGTTCTTAGTAATTGACGGAAAGTCATCAAGTAAAGCAGAAGTGATTTCTGGTAGTGTTGTATACCCTTTGTGTTCCTTACCTGTATAAACGATATGAGAGACAATCCGTGCAGTCATCTAAGGTTGTTTGCAGATGATGCTGTCGTTTGTCTTTTAGTAAAGACATCAGAAAAACGAAACAAATTGTAAAACGATTTGGAAAAGATATCTTCTATGATGCGAAAATTGGCAGTTGACCCTAAATAATGAAAAGTGTGAAGTAATCCACATGAATGCTAAAGGGAACCCGTTAAACTTCGGTTACGCGATAAAACAATCAAATCAAATATACATACGTAGGAATTAAATTTACGAATAACTTCATTCCCATTGAAGTTCTTCGTAAATTTAATTCCTAGGTATTTAGTTGAATTTACGGCTTTTAGATTTGATTGATTTATTGTGTACATCGAGAAAGTTCAAAGAAGGGCAGCACTGTCACGGACATGTTACAGGATTTGGATGGACATCATTAAAACAAAAGCGTTTCTCGTTGCGGCGGGGTCTCCTCACGAAATTTACATCACCTACTTCCTCCTCCGAATGCGAAAATATTTTATTGATGCCGAAATACAAAGGTAGAAACGATTATCGTAATAAAATAAACGAAACCAGAGCTCGCACGGAAAGATATAGGTTTTTTCCGCGCACTGTTGCAAAGTGGAATAACAGAGAATTATTGTGAAGGTGGTTTGATGAATCCTCTGCCAGGCACTTAAGTGTGGTTTGTGAAGTATCCAAGTAGATGAAGATTTAGATGCAAAAATATTCTTCAATAAATCTTCATTAAAACTGTCATTAGCTAAAAAGGGGGTGCATAATGTCGCTATCAATTTTTTTCTCACTTAATTACATAAAATGTGTGACAAATAGCCATTCCAATTATAATATTCAATATGTTCGTCAAACTGCTAGTGAAACCTTTGTGCAGTGTGGACATAAGGCTAGAAAGGCGATATTTCTTTGTATCTTTAACACCAACTTCCTTATGTACTAGGATTTATTTTCTTTTTGTTCCAGTCTACAACGATACTCCGTAATCCACCTTACGTGACGGAAAGTACCCTATACCACTACTTGTCATTTCCTTTCATGTCCCACTCGCAAAGGGGAAAAACTAGTATCTATAGGCCTTCATATGAGCCCAATACTCTCATATTTTATCTTAGGGTCCTTACGCGCAATGTATGTTGGACGCAACAGAATCATTTTTGTAGTCTACTTCAAATGTCGGTTCTATAAATTATCTCAATAGTGTTCCTCGAAAAGAACGCGATATTCCCTCCGGGATTCCCATTCGAGTTCCCGAAGCATCTCCATAACACTTGCAAGTTGTTCTGACCTACCAGTAACAAATCAGTCAGAATTACTTTGGTGTCTTCCTTTAATCACACCCGGTATCGATCCCAAACACTCCAGCAGTACTCAAGAATAGGTCGCACTGAAGTCCTATATGCGGTCTCTTTTACAGATGAACCACACATTCCTAGAATTCTCCCAATAAACCGAAGTCAAACACTCGCCTAAACCGAAGTCAACCACTCGCCTTTCCTACCATTATTCTCACATGCTCGTTCCATTTCACATCGGTTTGCAACGTTACGCCCAAATATTTAATCGACGTGACTGTGTCAACTGGGACACTACTAAAGCCGTATCGAGAACACTGCGGGTTTGTTTTTCCTCCTCTTCCGTATTAACTTACATTTTTCTACATTTAGAACTAGTTGCCATTCATCACACCAACTACAAATTTTGTCTAAATCATCTTGTATCCTCCAAGAACCACTCAACTTCGACACCTTACCGTACAAAACAGCATCATCAGCAAGCAACCACGGATTGCCGCCCAACCTGCCCGTATCATTTATGTATATAGAAAATAACAATGGCCCTATCAAACTTTCCTGGGGCCTCCTGACATTATCCTTGTCTCTGATTATCGCTCGTCGTCAAGGACAACACAGTCTTCGAGCCACTCACATATCTATCTATTCCACTTGCTCGTACCTTCTTTAATAGCCTGCAATTAGACATCGTGTCAGCTTTCCGGAAATACAGAAATATGGAATGCGCCTGTTGCCCTCCATCCTTAGTTCACAGTAAATCATGCGAAGAAAGGAATTGCGTTTCGCACGAGCGATGCCTTCTAAAACCATGCTCATTCGTGGACGTAAGCTTCCCGGCCTCAAGAAAGTTTATTGTATTCGAACTGAGAATATCTTCAAGGATTCTGCAGCAGACCGATGTTAAAGATTTTGGCCTGTAATTTTGCGCGTCCGTTCTTTTGCCCTTCTTATACACAGAAGTCACCTGGGATTTGGAAAATATTCAACTGTGCAAACAACTTGAAAATATTTTAACTAAATGATTCGTGGATTCGTCATCTTTCAGCTTTAAAATGTCGACTGAAGGGTCATCGCTACCGGGAGCACTTCGATTTTGACAGATTGTCTGTAGCATGTTCGACGTC
Organism: Schistocerca gregaria; assembly: GCF_023897955.1. NCBI lineage: Eukaryota > Metazoa > Arthropoda > Insecta > Orthoptera > Acrididae > Schistocerca > Schistocerca gregaria. Next base: position 452,468,332 of record NC_064923.1, read on the forward strand.
TGAGAGGAATATTGCTGGGATTTTGGTGACAGAAGCACCTATTCATCTAGGATTATGGTATTGTCATTTATTTTACGACATAGTCCATATGAATTCGGCAGGCTAGGAAAAAATCTTACCTTCATAGTCTCGGATGTTATTGAATTCAGCATATGTTAAAATGAAGGACTAAGGAAGGAACAAGTATTTTTGTGTTTTCTCTAAAAAAAATTCTGCTCCGAGATACAGTCCTCCAAAGATGACACTGCACATACCATTTTGAAGATGCGAATTTTGGAAAAAAAATTTAGAATGCCACATCCCTGGAAAAGTTCTAGGTATTCTCCATTTGGACTTATCTGTTAAAGTACTTTTACTTTAGCGTTCTGAGCTTTCCTCATAATTTATAAAAAAAATATTTTTTTCAAAAATGTCAATCCATAAAATTTTGCTTTTTCTGTTGATTAGTACCATAGCACTGAAAAGGAGAGCTTCCAGTTATAGGCTGAACAGGTTTTATAAACAACTGAAATTTTTGCCATACATAAAACCTGCTTTATTACCACATAATCACATAACAATCTCATAAAAATCGAAACCTAGTCTTATTTAACATATTTTTAGTTTTGAAGAAGTAAGAGACTCATTTTTTAAGCATTTTAAAAGGTTCCAAAATGTATGTGAAAGGTCCAAAGACTTAAAGGTTTCAATTTATACAACTTCTGCGCACTCTGTTTTGTACTGAAATTAACCACTCAATGAACTAAAAATGTGTTCCACTACTTCAGTATCTTCCTTTGATATCGAATGATGCCTTCCTGTTGAACCAATAGGAACTGGAGCACTTACAATCTTTAAAACATTGTGAATGGAAAGTGAGCTCTCATGGAGCTGTTGCTGTCCTTCAGCTGGAAACCTATATCCAGCAGCTGGTCCTTGTGATAGCATAAAGGTCACTACAATTTCGTTTAACTCATAACTGGTGTCTATAATCTCTGCAATCCACCAGTCACAGTCATACACACACGCCACTAACATTTCCCTTCTCAGGTTGTGAATCTGAATATTATCCTGCTGTTTCTGAGGTGTTAGCCGAACGAACGAAATTTCTTCTTTCTCGCTCTTTAAAGTGTGTGCAATATGAGTTCGCCAACCACTTTGAATCCAAAGATGTGTCTTCTGAATTCCTTTCACAGGAATAGTTTGTTTGGACCATTCTTCTTTTTTATGCTCACAGAATTCTTTGGACAAAAGAGTGAAGGATGTGAAAGTGTAAGATTTCACGACCCTCGTAAAATTCTCAGCATTCTGATTCGCAGTTGTATTTAGTCTGGAAAGATTACGTTTTGTAGCATGGTGCTTCAGCAAGCCCCTTACACTATCACAAGGCCTCATCCCGTGACCCGTAGCACTGTATAACCAGTCAGTTGGCACAAGCGACTTACTCAATTCAAACAGCTGTTAATTATTTTTAAAATGACTAGGCGTATCATCAGAAATAATGATGATGTTCACTGCCCCTGTTTGCAGTTGAAAAATTTTGCGCATTGCTAGCAAAGCATGTGCTGAGTCATGTCCTGTGTCATCACTTATTACTGCAACAATTCTGGTCTTGCTTTGAAAATATGTCACTCCTGTAAAAATTGGAACCTAGTCATTACTCCAATGATACCCTTGTACTTCTTGTGGGAAAATTGCAGACCAGTTCCCAGCAAAATCACAGTGAAGCACTAACCATAGTTCTTCAGCCTGTACACACCCTTTCACTTCTGCAATGTGTTGTTGCAATTTTACACAGATGCTGATGTGTTACTGCTTTCACTGGCCATTTACCAAGTTCATCAATGAAAGTTTCAAAGGCAACAGTTTCCTTAATTAGTTTATTTTCCTCCCATGTCGCATATGAAATTTCTGCAGAGTTATCTGCTACATCTTCCAGGCCAAGTGTCTCTAAAGACAGACCTCCCTTTCCAGTGCAGTCACCACATTCTTGAAAGAAACAAGTCTCTCGCTTTACGTCACAGACCACTACCAAGGTATCGTATGTCACGTGGTCCAGTAAGTTCTTCAAAGTTATCACACAAAGCTCAAAATTCGCGTAGTACACACATAAACAGACATCTCTAGGTGGACGTGGAAGTGCCCACATAGGTCGTAGTGCATAAAATTTTGATCTTCCAATATGTGAAGTTGTTTTGCTGCTCTTATAAATTGCAAAAGTTTCTTTGATGCTGCTAGTCATGTACTTCTTCGCTTTCACAAGTTTTTGAACCTCAGCTGTTGCAGTTATAGTGTCTTTTTGTTGGCAATCTGCCGAGAACAGTCCCATTTATCTTCCAGATAAAATGACTGCACCATTTGAACTTGAGCTGCTTCTACAGGGTGACCATAATAGGGAACTGATCTTCCAAAGACTGCTTTTACAGAACTCACATTCCTAAATTTTTGTCTACCATGTACTTTGATACTGATGGAACGTGGTTGAAAATTGTTTTCTTTGAAAATGTCTCTCGAATAATAGTTAAAATCTGCACCTTTTCTCTGTAGGATGCACAGTATTCAACAGCTGAATTGATATTTGTGAAAACTTCCTGGCAAGAGGTGCAAGAGTGATTTGATTCATTTTCTTCTGAAGATGGAATTTCTACTTTGAAGAGTGTGGTCAGTTTTGCTGTAGCGTATTAATCGAAAGCTTTAGTAATTTCTCTGCGCTTTATTGATGCATAGAGCTTATGACGCGAAGTCACTGACCACGGTTTCTTAACAGGTCTACCACCTACCTCTGTAGTTGACTGATATAGGGAATTTAATTCTTCCTCTACTGATGCAAAATTTGCATCATCTGCACCATGGGACGCTTCACCTTTTTAAGATACTATCGTTGTTGTTATCCTGTCAAAACATTTAGAACACAAAAAGTTGTCACTGGGAACGTCTTAACTTTGAAACAGAGTCTTCAAATGAGAACACTTATTCCCAATCTGAACAAAGTCTGTCTTATTGTTTGTCTTATATACCACTCTATTATGGACATGCAAATAGTCAGCACACTTCACCCTCCTGTGGTCCCAGTCATAAGACATTTGAAACAGTCCTTTTCACAAAACACACTCTAACTGCATCAACTGGCAAATTCCTCACGAAAACACAGAATGCACTGAATGGTCTCAGATTTGTTAGATATCTCTTCAGTAAACAAATTAGTACTGAACAACTACAATACAGAAACCTGCAATGAACAACCACGACACAAAAAAAATGGTTCGAATGGCTCTGGGCACTATGGGACTTAACAAATGTGGTCATCAGTCCTCTAGAAATTAGAACTACTTAAACTTAAATAATCTAAGGACATCACACACATCCAAGACCGAGGCAGGATTCGAACCTGCGACCGTGGCGGTCACGCGGTTCCAGACTGAAGCGCCTAGAACCGTACGGCCACACTGGCCGGCACCACGACAAAGAAACTGACAAAAAACTACAACAAAGCGTAAGAAATATCTGCAACAATGGAAGTGAAAATAAATAACTGCAACAAAAAGAAAGTGATAAGAAATAACTTCAACAAAGACAATAGAAGTAAACGTTGCAATCAAGGAATTAGTAAGAAACAACTTCACTGACGACATACATTACCCTTGAATGTTGAAAAAATATATATATTTTTTTTTAATAAGGCATGTCCAACTTAAAAGTGGAAGAACTCTTTTACAGAGACTATAGAACTACATGGTACTAATCAACAGAAAAAATATCTTTTCTGGGTTGGTATTAAAGAACTTTTTTCTTTAAATTATAAAAAAATTCAAAAGGTGACAGTAAAAGAACTTTGACCGATATGACTAAACGAGGGATAACATTGTAATCATAAAGCAATTATCTTTCAATTTAAAAAAAGTATCAAAATATCTACAATTGTTACAGAGATACAGCATTTTAAAGTTTTTTTCGAAGGTCACGGCCGCTGCCTGCCGCGAGCAGGGGCTGCGGGCTGTGATTTGCTCACCTCTCGTCTTTGTTGCCATGTAGGTACCGTTAGCGGCGCGGTAGGTCAGAGCAGCTGAAAGCTCAGTGTTACCGTGCTATATCGAGTATTCAGATCTAATCTCAGTGTCTTACTGTCTTGACGTGTGTTCGGTAGTGAACAACAATACAGGAGCAACAGCCTACTTGTAGTACTCCTTTGCTTAATCATAGCTCAGGCTAGCTCATTAACCACAGGCTTCATACCAGAGGCCAAACTTGTTTCTCGTGGTGGGAAAAGTTCTTGTCAATCAGATTACCATTCAGAAATGAATGGAGAAGTTTTTAAGAGTTGGTTTATTCGACTGTTGTCTGTGCTGCAAGAAGGGTCAATTATCGTGATGGATACCGGTAACTCCAGCTACCACTCCATTCAAATAGAAAAGCTGCCACGTTCAAATTGGCGCAAGGCAGATATGGAGTGATTAAAGAGAAAGACTCATTTTCAGTCGATGAAACGAAGGCTGAACGCCGGTCTAAGAAAGAAATTGCAGGTGGCAAAAAGACTTACGAATTAGATCAAGTGGCAAACGAAATGGGACGCCAAGTGGTACGTCTACCACCGTACCACTGCCAGTATAATCCCTCTGAATTGATATTGGCCCAAGCTCTTAACACTGTTAGTCAGCAGGACTGGGAGAGGTGCATAAAACACGCAGCGGCATTGCAAGAAACTGATTTCTTGAACCAGTGTTTAAGAGACACCATACTGGAATCTGTGATGATACACCTGGCTGAAACAAGCGACAGTGAATCTGAAGACACAGAGCTGGAAGATCCTTCAGTTTAGGTAAGTGTCGTCTATGTAAAAAGCTGACTTGATTTAAATGTTTGTCTACTCATTTCAGTTATAGAGGACATACTGCGAATGTTTTTTCCTTACAGTAGACGTCTGATAAATTTATCACAAGTGGTGGCGATTGTTTTTCTCGACAGTAACTGTCAATTAAAATAAGATTGTCAATTCTGCATTAATTAACAACAGTGTTTCCTAAAAACCTGTTTCGAATGTCTTTAAAGTCGGATATAATGTTACTGTGTTCGGTTTACTTGTATATTCGAAATTTGACGCCTTTTTTCACAGAAGTATTTGCTGGCTGTTTTGTAGTAAGGGTAATGCCGCTCATAAAATAACAAAACGTTGTGGTGCTTCTGTATCGACTGTCTACATAAACAGTGCAGTAACATCATAACAGACCCAGCACCTATTCTGATTCTCCGAGAAGAGCACAGAAATCTATGATATTTGATGATTTCCAGAAAAAGCTAGAACATAGAATTGTATTACTTTAGTATGACAGAGGATAATATCTGATGGCTGGAGAAGTACAGGGTAATGTCCATGATAAAATTGATTATTCTGGCCAGTCACTCCAATACACTGTCTTCTCTGCCAACTAAGTAAGAACGAGATTTTTGTGTACCAAGCACATATTGTGTGCTGAGACTAATAGGTTTGCAGCAAATTTAGACAGAACTTGGGTTTCAGAAAACCTTTAGAACAAATATTTTGCTGGAATTCAGTGAAAATGTTGGCTTCAAAATAACTGCAATTACTTTTGCGTTCCCTATATTGACGTTTTGAGGGATGGATGTAGTGACGAAGAATATGTATTAGCAGACAGTAAAGTATTTTCGGGAAGGAGGGAATATTCTCGGTCATATCAAAGTGAGCCATCTGAACAAAACTCTTGGCGACAGCCTACAACGACTCCCGCGCAGCCGCGCACGGAATATCGCGGAAGTAATTTGCCTCTGTACATGATACGATACAATAATGATGTCTGAAACGTTACCAAAAATAATTTTCAAGTTTTCTTAACAACTTTGTGACGGGAAGTTTCTCCACAGTCTTTCAGTACGAAAAATATCAGAGACTACGTTTTTCACTTAGCAGTTGGCACAGTTTTACACCTATTATAGTATGTTATTTTTTATCTCAGAACACTTTTATGTTCACAGAACAAAAGATGCAGCATATGTAGCTGTAAACTTTGAGAATGTTATTTTATTTTTAGTCCAGTTACATCAGTGATTCTGTTACTACCAGAGTTTGATTTAAAAAATAATTTTCCTCCAAAATTTCTTGTAATGCTAGTTTTCTTTTTTTTCCAGCAGCTAGTGAGAATTTTCTTTTGGAAAGTACTCCATCATATTCTAGACTAAAAATAGAGATTCCCAATATTGTATTTTGAATTTTTATAAACATTTGAAATTATTACTATAAAAATCTGCGAATGCTGTAAGACGGCGAGATGACCTTGAAGCCCTATTTTCGTGCCCGCCACTATAGTCACAGTATGGGTCGCAGAGAGAAGTCAGCAGCTGTCCAGCGCAAAACCGGAGGCGTCGATGTTAGCTAAGTCGTGACCGCGACTACAGGAAAACAGGCGGCATGTGCCAAAGAACTCGCGCCAACCGGAAGCTGCCAAATACCTGCACACACGGCCGTCTGCAGAGCCACAACGTTAGCCTTGCGGAAATATGCCTCTAATATGCTCTGTTTTGATAGACTCCCGTACTCTGTGCATGTGCAACACTGTTTATAACAGAGCTTGACTTTTTTTAAATGAATTTGGCTTTAAAATTATGTATCTTGCACAACTACATAGCCAAAGTGGCTAACATGCGTATTTGCTGTGTCTCTCGACTTGGAGGTTCGCCAGTTCGAATCCTAGTGGTGAATGTAATTTTCAGTGCCAGTATTTGGTCAGCAATGGGAGGAGGGCCGTTAGTTAGAAAGTTTCTGGTCACCAGATATTGTGCAATGTCTCATGAGGTGAGGCCATGTGGCACATTGACCCGTATGTCAGATTGGGACATTAAGCTAGGCAGTCCCCTTGGTGCTATTCAATAGGAGTATGCTATGAGCCGGTTTCAGCAGCTCCCTTCATCATCATTTCTGTACTTTTCATTTATAATTATGAGTTTGTTTCGCTATACAATGATGGAAGAATGGTTTAATTTGCGAAGTTTCATTTAATATTGTCATACATCGTAGTATTTTGGAACAGTCTTCACTGAAGAATTAAGTGGCCCTACTTACTGCTCCGAAGCATGTGCCAACCCATTGTCAATACTCAAACAGTTGTAGAACACTTCTGTGCTGTCTGCGTGTTGTTGAAAAGTCTAAACTGGAGTGCGTGCAGACATAAAATTCTTTTTTGTGTTGTTTATCGCCACCTGAAACGTACAAAAATATGAGTATACCACATATTCTATTTTTAGGATTTAAGAAGTGAGCGATTTAGTTCAAGTGTGAACATACTTTTGTTGAAGGCGGTTTGCGCGGGAGGCTCCCAAGAACTACAGCCATTTGTGTAAATATCGATAGAGAGCACTGGAAGATCAGCTATTAAAAATTTAAAGAATACCTTATACTAATGACATATCAGAAGAAGGAGAAAGGTATATTTTGCTGAAGAGTTTACTGCGCCAAAACTTCGTTCAAGTTTGGTGAATGATAATGAAAACAGACGCGGAAACGAATATATTAGTAATCTTTGCGTCACTTTAAAAACAATTGTACTGATTTTGTGATATGATGTGAGTCTAGGAATGAGCTGTGGATCGATCACTTCTCGCCAGAATCGATACTTAACTATGCTTTGCAAAAACGTGCTGGTTCGTGGACGAAAGCTTTTCCTCTCAAGGAAATTTATTATATTCGAACTGAGTTCAAGGATTCTGCAGCAAATCGATGTGAAAGATGCTATTTTGCAGTTTTGCAGATCCGTTGTTTCACCATTTTTATGTACGGGAGTCACTTGTGCTTTTTTCCATTCGCTTGGGACTTTGCCCTGGGAGAGAAACGCAAGCTAACTAAGTAAGGGGCCAGTTCTGTAGAGTACTCTTAGTACTAGGGAAATTACATAAAAAATGCACACAAATTTTTTTACTTACACTTTTTTTCAATATGTCTTTACAGCCCTTCAATGTATTCTCCCTGCTTCTGGATGACTGAATCCCAACGTCCCGGAAGCTCTATTATCCCATCCAGGACACCAATTGTGCCCATCAGTCGAATGGCTCGAGTAACGGTGGTAGAAAACTTTGCCGGATAAAGAGAACGATGTCCGCGGATAGGTTTCTCAAGTTCGGGAACATTTAGAAGTGTGGTGCAACGTGTCCTTGTTATAGGGGGGATTCGGCAACACTTCCCATCCGAACCCGCGCAGTTTTTGCGCTACAACATTGCCGATATGCAGGCAAACATTGTCGTGAAGAATGAGTAGCCCAGCCTCGAGCAACTAAAGTCGGGTTTTCTGCATTTTTCTGCACAAGTTTGTAGTAACCTGTCCACTCGCCCAGTACAGGCTGCCAAGGAAGCTGCTCCGTTGGGTCGACAAACAACAATTCAAGCAAATCACAATAATAGAGTTCACCACAGTAAGTTAAATTGACAATACTGGACTTTGCGCATTCAGAAAGGTATGTCGCAAGCAAATGACGACATGCAATCAATCAATTTCCCTCGGTATAAACAAGTTCAATGCAAGCAAAACAATTCAGTTCACGAGTCAGTACCATAGCGCCGTATGACGGGTCGTATTCCACTGTGACCGCGGATAGACGGGGCGGCGCCTATGTTCTCTTCGTGTAGATACCGCTGCTGTCTTGGTGTCGTCCTAGTCAGCGTACTACTGTCTGACGTCGTCTCACAGCCCTCTCTGCTCTTCCATTCTTCATCGTCGTGCCGGCACTTGTCGACACGCCGGAACAGGTTTTGCATGAAGTTACGATAATACACGGCTGTGACACTTGTTCCACATAGGACTATCTATCACGATGATTCCTTGGTGGTAATAAGCATTTGCTTGAGCTTTGGCGGAACGCGTCGAAATTTTTTTGGACATGGAGAGTCTGAAGGTCTTTACTCAGTGGACAGGTATTTCATCTCCTTTTCGAAGTTTATAATTCACGTTTCATCAACTGCGATGGTTAAACACATGAATCCTTGACCTTCACGGACGAATCTTCGTTTGAACAAGGTTGCAATGTCCTGGTGTTTCTGATTCTCTTCGGCAGTAAGACAGTGTGGAATGCATTCCGCAGAAATTTTTCTCTTCTTCAAATCATTTGTCAAAATACGGAACATTGATGTTGGGGTAATTCCCATAGTTTCAGAGAGTTACTCACAAGTCGCACTGTGATTTTCTTCAAGAGCCTCAGCCACCAGTTTCACAGTTTGTTCATCTGTTGAAGTTTTTGGCCTTCCGGGTCTTGGATTATCGTCTATACTCGTACGACCACCACGAAAACGATTAACCCAACGTGAAACTATGCCACGGTCCACTGTAAACGCACCACAAACTTCACTTAAGGCGCTGTGGATGTCAGTCGGGTTGTTGTCGCGTAAAGTTCCGATTGTTAGAGTATACATACTACATCTGACGTACTTTTCATTATTATTGCATCAGACAAGTGACAGTAATATCAATCTGTGCATTAATTATGAAACATTCCTCGTAATATCGAATTTCGGTTCCATCGGGACCCGAATTTGTAACGTCAAGGGAAACTGCAATCACGATCACCGAGTTGACAGTTCGCAGTGTTCCTAGACGTCGTCGCCTGTTTGTGCAGATCCTTGGCTTGCAACAAAAAAGTTCATTTCCTATCTCAGGGTACACGCCGTGGTTGTGCGATCCTGCATAGATGATCGAGTACTGTGTTTGTCCTTTGGGTACTAGTTGGGAGAAGCTCCTCAGGTCTTGCATGACGATCATCGATTCCATATTCATGATTGCCGACCAACGCTAGCAGCAATATCACGGAACGATAAACCACTGTCCAGAAATGCCTCGATCTTGCTGCTCTGTGGGAGACCGTCGCGTGCACGTAGACATTTCTTCTTCCGACAACAATCAGCTGCGATTTATGAAAGACAAACCCAATTCTTAATCTTTCCTGATGCGCTGAACAGCCACAACATTATCACTACAGCCCACCGTGACGTTGGATGCCGCCTGGTGGTGTTGCGGGCACGTGATGCGATACTGAAAGTATGTAAGTGGAGCAGACCCGGACGGGAGATCACCCTAGCGAAGGTATGGGCTGCAAATGGGGAAACCCACTGAGGTAAGCGAGTTTCACAAAGGGTAGATTATTATTACGCAGAGTCTGTGAACGAGTATCTCGAAAGCTGCGAAGCTGGTCGAATGTATAAGTGATACTGTCGTCAGCATCTGCGAAAAGATGAAGAAGGATAGTAAAACTACCATTAGTTGCTAAGTGGTTGGACGCCCATGACTCTTCACATTAGCCGAGAGATCTAAGGTGCTGCAGTCATGGACTGTGCGGCTGGTCCCGGCGGAGGTCCGAGTCCACCCTCGGGCATGGGTGTGTGTATTCGTCCTTAGCATAATTTAGGTTAAGTAGTGTGTAAGCTTAGGGACCTTAGCAGTTAAGTCCCATAAAATCTGAACATTTGAACTCTTCACAGGACTTGGCGTTCGCAGATTTGTCTGCTCTGTGAAGTAGGATGGATGGTGATCTGTGGCATCTCTGCCGAAAGAGTCCACCGTTTATCGTACCTTTTTGAACATGGAGCTCTGCAATAGCCCATCCATATGTGTTCATATGTTGGCCCAACGACATCGTCAATTGCGACTGCAACGGCACAGGACCGCTGGGGTTCGACCGTCGATCAATGGAAACGTTTCGTCTCTTTTGGTGAATCAAAGTATTGCTACACTAGGTTGCTAGTTGTCTCCATAAACGCCGTCATCGAGACGTGCAGCGCGCCACGGATGCAGGCTGGTCGGAGCCGTATTATGCTTTGGGATATATTCTCCTGCACTTGAATAGGTCCTGTGATAATTATCGAAGACACACTGACACCGGAAAACTCCCTGCATCCCGTCGTACTCAGTATCTTCCCAGACGCCGGTGGCATCTTTCAGCAGTATAACTATCCGTGTCTCGGTGCAATAACCATGCTGCATTGGTTTGAGGAGCCTTGTAGTGAACTCACACTGATGTCTCGGTGACCAAATACGCCTGATATAAATCCTGTGGAGCCCATCTGGATCACTATTGAGTGCTATCACCACGTACACAAATCAGCGACCCTTTATTTACGAGAGTTGCTTGCCTTATGGGTAGACATCTAATGCCACATACCTCCACAAACCTATAAACAAAGTGTCGGATCCCTGATGCGCAGAAACAGTGATGTATTTCGTTCCAGATACATAAGCTATTAAGCAGGTAGACATAATATTTTGGCTCATTAGTGTAAACATAATGTAGCCAACTCTATCTACTTCGTGCGGTTCTGATATCCAAACTTATGCAATTATCCAGGGATATAGTACTTTCAAGCCGATATAGTCTTTTCTTTGCATGATAGCTTCACGGCGTTGCAGTTATGATGAGACAACAGTGTCCTTTATTCATACCACCGTGAACGTTACACCCAGAGAATTTACTTTCTGAAATACTGTAGAACAACGTTTGCGTAATATGGTGTTAAGCCCACATTATATAACGCACCCAACGTGTGCTAGTCAGGTGTAGAGTGATTTTAGCGGACGTTATATCCGCCGGGGAGAAGTTGGAACCCTTCTGTCCTGGCGTGGATCCGTGCATGCCCGGTAGAGGGGGCGTATGCCCGCACGTTGTAATCTCCTGCTCCTTCCTAATTCCAGTTATAGTCCACAATAAGCAAAGTCTTTTATGAAAAATTTCAGAGGCAATAAACTTTCTAATTTACTTAGCTTTTCGTGTAGAGTTGGCTCCAGTTCTTCTTGTCTAGGGGTCTGTTTCTTGAAGCTGAAATTGTCACATTTTAGGTCCTCATGGTCGAAAATAGTATGTGGTAGAACATCTGGAAAGGAAAAAGTTGACTAGCTGGTGGGATGATACCACAATCCAAGCAGTTAGAAGAAAAAATGGAGCATGGAGAAAGTGGTGAAAAACTAAAACTGACGAGGACCACAAAAGATATGTAGATGAAAAGAAGAAGTGCAAAGAAATAGTGGAATGGCATGGGAAGAGTTTACAAAAACACCTTGAAGATGTGGTGAACAATAAGAAAATGTTCTATAAAATGATGAAAAATAAAAGGCTTTTGAAGTACCAGTAAAGATGAAAACAGAGGATGATACTGTGAGAGAACATTTCAAGAAATTGTGAAACGCTGAGGAGCAGGTACACGAGGAAACAACAAATAATGCAGAAATTGAAAGAAGTTGGGAAGCAGAATTAGGACAAATTACACGGGAAGAAATCGAAATAGCTGTGAAGAAGATGAAGGGGGGAAAGCCACAGGATCTGATGAAGTATCAGTGGACGTGATAACAGCAGAAGGTCCAGTGGGAATGCAGTGGCTGTATAGAGTTCTATGAAGTGTATGGAGAAATAGTACAATACCTGACGATTGGAGAAGAGGAGACATTGTTCCTATCGTCAAAGACTTTTTAAAAACTCATAACTCTTATGAGTCATACAGCTAAGATTTTTGAAAGAATTTTTCTAAATCTAGTAAGTGAAAAGACAGAAAAGGAGCTGAGTGAAGAACAGCATGGGTTTAGGAAAGGAAGAAACACGATCGACCTGATATTTTCTATCAGTCAACTGATGGAAAAAAGGTGGGAGTATAACAAAAGGGTGATAATGATTTTTATAGACATAGAAAAGGCACATAACTCAGTTAACAGGAAAAGACTCTGTGAAGAAATGAAGAAGCTAGGTATAGAAGGTGGATACATTAAGGTAATAAAGGCAATGTACAGAGGTCACGATTGTAGAATTAGAACACCACAGGGGAACTCTGAATACTTCAAAATAAGACAAGGACTTAAGCAAGGAAGTATTCTATCTACTGCACTTTTGAATGTTGTGATGGAGGGAATGAATAGGGCAGTTAAAGATATAGTAAAAGAAAAAGACAAAAAGATGATTTTTGCAGATGATGTGGTAATGTGTAGCGATAAAAAGGCAGTCAAGTTACAACTTGATGCGTGAAAGGAAATAATGCAAACGTATGGATGTAACCTCCCCACAAAATAAAATAATATGGATAATATTCTCATTTAGTGTAACCTCAAAACAGAAAAATTCCTAAATCTCTCAACAGTAAAAAATATAATTATGTCGTTCACATTCAGTATAACCAACCAACAGGAAAATTGCATAAAGTATCAATAATAAAATGTGACTAATCTCTCAATAAAAAAATGTGGGTCACTTATAGCCTTTCAATAATTGACAGTCAATTTAACCTGGTAAATTTTGGACGTCAGTAATGCTGCGTCATGGCTCTGATACATCATTCTGAATAAACTGAAAAATCTTACCTTAATTAGATCGCCGGATAACGCGTATATATCTGCTCCTATAAGAAATTTTCCTGGCGCAGCTAAGAGCAATGCTGGACGATAGATTTGTCTTATATAAAAGGAAAGAACTGATTTTTCTTTTCAATAATCCGGATGGCCAAGGATTGGAGAAATTAGTGAATTCTTTAAATTGAGATGAATGTCAAAAGTTACTTTTTATGAGTAAGATTATTACTAACAGATTTTTTTAAACATTTACATGGGACTTGATGTAACAATACTACATATGCGCGAGGCTGCTTTTACCTTATCCTACAACGCTCAGCGTCCGCCATCACTGCACATGACCGGCCCAGCCAACACGATACACCAGACACGACTGCTCGCTAGCAACAACTTACTCCTACTAACACACAGTGCTTACTGCAGTCAACACTGCTGTTTGGTCTCAGATTCTCTTACAGCTTACATATCGCAGGCAGCGCGTGAGCAATACATCGAAATTACATCAGCTCGAGCGCGCTAGCAACAAATTCTTTAATTATGGACCTCTTACATAACCCTTCACTGGGGGGCAAAAATTTGGCAGCGATGGTGAGTCAATTGGACTTGCCATGAGCAACAAATTTTTCTATAATCTATTTAGTTACTGTGTCTACAGTCACAGAGTATATACATCATTGATAAGCGCAGAACATATTAAGAAATTAAATAGAGTGCACATGCACTGAGTACAAAACATATTCAGAAATGACAAAGTATATACGCAATGAGTACAAAATATATTAACAAATGACATAAAGTGCACACGTACTGCATAAGCGTTTAGCATTTTTACATGAACTGGTCACATTAACAAATGAAATAAAGTGCACATGCACTATAAAAGTTTTTAAAATTTTGCAAGTATTTAAACAAATTGAGAAATGAAATAAAGTGCACACTCACTGTATAAGTCTTTAGCATTTTTACAACAAATAAACATATCAAGGAGTGAAATAAAGTGCACACGCTCTGTAGAGCATATTTAGGACAACTGATCTTGTTAACAAATGAAATGAAGTGCACACGCACTGTATAAGTTTCTGTCGTTTTACTAAATTTTAAACGCACTGTATAAGTCTTTACCATTTTATAAAAACTAGGAAAGGAATGGGAAGGATTGCATCATGGTTGTAGCACAGTAGGTTGCACGTAGCTGCACTGAAAGTCCATATCTTTCTACAGAAGCACAACACCAAGTGAGACAATCTGAAGTTCTCTTCAAATGCCTCTGAGCACTATGGGACAACATCTGTGGTCATCAGTCCCCTAGAACTTACAACTACTTAAGCCTAACTAACCTAAGGACATCACACACAACCATGCCCGAGGCAGGATTCGAACCTGCGACCGTAGCAGTCACGCGGATCCGGACTGAGCGCCTTAACCGCGAGACCACCGCGGCCGGTGAAATTCTCTTCCCTGAAGTATTTGTCAGTGTAGCCAAGACACTGAAATGTTGTATTAATACTCAGTGTTATCATTTTGGTAGTACATTAGGTACACCAAACAGTAGGACCATAATAACATCTCCATCGTTCAAGCTGGTGGACAGCTTGATATGTCAACACCATATTCTTGTAGAATATGTGCAAAATGTGTAGAATTAGTGCAAAAACCAATATAGTATTCCATCATCATGAGGATAGACAGGACAAACGGATATTGCAGTAATTGCTGGTAATTAGGTCAGAAGGTGAAGGACATTAACTCTTATGCTAGTCATCATAGAATTACACTAGTGTATCAACCGATATGAACAATTATTGGCACTCATTGGCTAGTTACTAAAGATGTAGTAAGTATTGAGTATTACAAAACACTATTCATAACTCATCTGATTGAATCAGTAGCATGCATTGGCCAGTTACTAAACATGTAGCAAGTATTGAGTATTACAAAACATTATTCATAACTCATCTGATTGAATCAGTGGCATTCATTGGCTATTTACAAAGTATTCACATAGTGTTACAAAACATTATTCATTGTTATTCACAAGTCTTCATTTAAAACAGGAGCTATTGAGTGTAGCATCAAGCTACTGGTGTTTTAAATATGATATCATGGAAGTGACATAAAACATATTTAAAATGTAAGACATTGGAACTATTACTCAAGGTCGGTATTCCAACAATACATAGACATAATGGAATCAATATACAGAAAATTTGCATTATCTTTAGGACTAAAAATATATCTTAAACTGGTAGCATTATTTAGTTGTATACTGGTAATAGTTGGGACTCAAAATAATAATTTTTTTTTCTTGCTAGCAATTCATTGCACTGGGATCGATAGTTAATTGCTGGGGCATGAAAATATTTGCTTTTGACTTATTGCTGGAAATAAGGATTATTAATGTCATTCGTCATGAGTCAGCTGTAGCAAGGTTATGAAACAAGTATAGTATATGTGATCACATTCATAAATGATAAACACAACTGGGTAAAAATGCAATTACTAGAACAGGTTTAATAATTAAGTGCTTATAGCATATTAGTATCATAAAAAGCTTCTCCTGGAAAAAATACAAAATGGATTATTGAGCTGAAAGAAGAAATGCATATTATACTGAAAATTAGTGAACTTCGAATTAACAGGTAATGAAACGTGTACTTAATATGTATGTACCCCAGCTGTCTTTTCCAAAACTTTCAGTCATTATACTATGTGACATGAGACATACTGTCAAAAGGAACTGCAACAAATACTTAAATAACTACATAGCATTCCTTAACTAATGGTAAATATATAAACATCATTATCATCATCTGCAAAGAAAAACTTCATTATTCATATTAGCATATTCTTCATATAACTATTCATCATCATTTATTATCATCTGCAAAAAATAGACACTTCATTATGCATATTCATATTACCATTTATTTCATACAACTATTCATTATCATTCATTACTTCATATAGTATAGAGTTTCTTACTTCTAGCATACATCATCACTAAAATTAATATCTGTAGTTCTGTCTGACAGCCTGCATCAATCGCCTTGTATCCTGAAAGAAAAATAATTAGTCAAGACTGCTATCATACGATGTGTACAGCATATTCTGATTAATGGTTGTTAATTCTGATCCATTTACTCTTCATGACAATATATTGCATTTTCTTTCCTTCATTCTGATGGTAAAATTTCCATTTCATAGTAAACCACTGTGGTTGTTTAATTCATTTCTTTTATACGGTATTGCTTTCTGAAAAATGATGAATAAGGATCAATATCTTGCATTTAAATCACATACTCGTTAAATGAAAACTTGTTTCTAGTAATATAATTAAGCATACAGTATAGCATGACAGAAAACAAATTAGGTCAATACATAGACAGTTTTCAAGTGCAAAACATGTACACACAGTATCATAATATAGTAGCAAAAAATGTAAAATAGTCAAGATGTTGAGATATCATAATGCAAAATGTCAATGTCAACTGGTGTTTGTTACATCTTAAACATTTCGTAGTGCATACAGACAAAAATTCTACTTTCGATAGGAAAACAATCATACAAACACAAAAAATCGAAAATGTGCACGGTCTGATAAATAACGACAATAAAAGCGCCTGCTAACCTTACCTTGCCGGGCACTTGCCAGGGAAAAATATGATAATCATCAGTAAGTGTTCATATCAATAACCGGAAAAGGCATTACAATGTGATAAATCATAAAGTATGTTCATTCAATAAAGGGTTTAATATTGGAGACATGGTGATTGCCTTTGCTTTTTCTGGTTGTCAAAGTTTCAACATGTACCACATTGGGATGAAGAATGCTGCGAATTGTGTATGGACCTGCGTATAGAAGTTCAAATTTACTGCATATACTCTTTCCTCTGTTGGATAAATAATGCGTGCGTACTA
Source organism: Schistocerca gregaria (assembly GCF_023897955.1). NCBI lineage: Eukaryota > Metazoa > Arthropoda > Insecta > Orthoptera > Acrididae > Schistocerca > Schistocerca gregaria. The sequence goes on from NC_064923.1 coordinate 452,485,545, forward strand.
ATATCTTCTTTCCAATGTGAAAGTCACGGCGTGTACAAACCTGTTTTTGCTGTCTTCTCCGGCGCTCTGCGTCACGTTTGATGTTGTTGAGCGCAATCTCAATTATTTCATGGTGGCGTAGTCGACGAGATGTAGGAAAGGATACTAATTCTTTAATTTTGTTAGGTGGTTCAACATTTTTCAATATAACAGTCGGAGATAGCATAGTGGATTCATTTGGTATGGAGTCAATTACATCCTGGAATGAGAGTATGTGTGTATCCTAATCAATATGTCTTTTATGGCAGTACATTCGCCACAGTTTACCAATTTCTTTCATCAGTCGTTCACAAGGGTTCGAAGAAGCGTGATACATGGATACATAGATCGGAGGAATGTCTCTAGCTCGTAACATACGTGTCCATATCGCAGATCGAAATTGTGGTCCATTGTCGGAAATTACTTTCAATACATGCCCTACACGAAATAAAAAATGTTTTACAAATGCATTCGAAATAGATTTAGCAGTACCTTTGCGCAACGGAGTGAAGGTAACAAATTTCGAAGTGAGTTCAACAGCAAAAACCTCTATTAGTTCTGGGAATCGGACCAAAAATGTCTACAGCGGCCATGTGTCTCAATTTAACAGGTACAATGGGATGTAACGGAGGAATATGTGAAGTCGTGTCTGATTTAGCTTTCTGGCAGATTTTACATGACGCTAAAACTCGTCGAATACGTTTCTCCATGTTGGAAATATAACAGTTCTGTCTCAGTATAAGAAAACAACTTAAATGAATATACCAAATTAATTTGTTAACAAGCTCGACAGGAATACATAATAACCAGTTGTTGCTGTCAGGGTGAGAGCGGCGGAACAGAATGTTATTGCGTACCGTGTAATGGTTTCTAATGGTAACGTTATTCTCATCTTGCCAAAGGTGTTTAATTTCTTTCCATACGTTGTCTTTACTCTGCTCTTGTGCTATGTCTCGTAATGACGATGAAATGAAATGTTCAAATGCGACATGTTGAATATACATGACGCTACAATTTGCTTGGCAGAAGTTGGTTGCGAGGTCTTGCTGATTGTTGCAGAGAGAACGGGATAGTGCGTCTGCTACAATATTTTGTGTACCGGGAATGTGAACAATTGTAAAATAAAATTCCTGTAAATAAAGTTTCCATCTGCTTAATCTGTCATGTGTAAATTTGGCGGAAAGTAAAAACTGGATAGCTCTGTGGTCTGTGTAAACGGTAGTATGTCTTCCATAAAGAAAATGCCTAAATCGGGTAAATGCCCATACAACACATAATGTTTCAAGTTCTGTAACAGAATAATTGAGTTCAGCAGGTGACAGAATGCGAATTGCAAAGGCGATGTTTTTAATTACTGTATTACCGTCTTCTTCAATTTCCTGAAAAATGTGTACGCCTAAAGCTATGTTAGAACTGTCGGTGGCAATGGAAAAATTTCTAGTGAGATCTGGGTGTGATAAAAGTGGTGCGTTCAACAAAGCTTGTTTCAGATTGACAAATTCAGACTGCGCTTGGCTATGCCAGGACCAAATAGTGTTTTTACCCGTCAGTTGGCATAATCTAGGGGTGTCTAAAGCAGAATAATGAATAAATTTATGAAAAAAGTTAATTAATCCCAGAAAGCTGCGTAATTGTTTCTTCGTCGTTGGAACAGTGATGTCACGTAAAGCTTGAAGTTTTTCCGGGTCAGGCGCAGTGCCTTCTGCTGAAATTACATGTCCAAGAAATTTTATGGAAGTTCTGCCAAAGTGTGATTTGTTAAGATTAACTGTGAGTCCTAATGCACGTAAAGTTTGCAACAATTGTTCCAGAATCAGATTATGTTCAGACCAGTTAGCTTCTGCAATAAGAATGTCGTCTACATACGTTGTGATTCTGTCTTTAAGTTCTGTCGGAAGTATAGTATTCAAAGCGCGAATAAACGCTGCTGAAGAAATTGTTAAACCGAACAGTAATTAACAAAATTGATAACAGTCACCAAAACAGAGAAATGCTGTGTACTTTCTGCAGTTCGGATGGAGCTGAATTTGCCAAAATCCCGATTTCAAATCTAATGTGGAATAAACAGCAGTACCATGAAATTTCTGTAGAAGTTCTTCTAGTGTTTGAGGGCGATCTGTTTCATTAATAATAATGTCATTGATGTGACGCGAATCAAGTACGAGCCGAAGTGATCCATCCTTTTTCTTAACTATATGCAGCGGGTTTATGTACGGACTAACTGCTGGTTCAATAATACCTTGGTGAAGCATAGCTTGCAAATCCTTCTTAACTTGTTCTCTGTGAATATACGGAATGGGATAATGTTTGGCTTTAAACGTGTTATGCTGTTTAACTTGAAATTCATACATGAAACCGGACATAGTACCAGGGATGTTGTCAAAAACTGGAGCTTGCTGTAAAAGAATTTTGCGTAGTTGCGTACGTTCGTCGTCTGTATTTGCACTGCTCTGTTTAACCTTATCCGAAATCATTTGTATAACGTCATAGTCGGCTTCGTCTGGTGCATTGTAGTTGTGAACATACGTATCTGTGAACAATGTGGAATGACAGTTTATGTTACGTGATGCAGAAATGACCTCTGTCCTATTAATTGTTTGTTCTTCTGCAGATAAAGACTGCTGAAATTCTAATGCCAGTTGTACATTTTCATCGGAATTTTGAAAGTCAATAACTGCGTCGTATTGTACCAAAAAATTCGTACCTAAAATAACGTCTGTTGTCAAAAAGGGAACAATCTAAAAATTTGAGTGGAACGTATGACCTGCAGAACAAAATGATAAGTGTGTCTGTAATTTTACATCTACTCCTTTACTAGATACTGCTCCTTTTACTTTAGTTTTACCTAATGGTAACGTAGGATAAGTATTCTCTTCGTTACATTCGTTGAAAGTTTCCTCATTTATAACTGATATAGGTGATCCAGAGTCGATTACTGCTGAAAATGTGGATGATCCAATCTTTACTTCAATGACAGGGTGGGAAATGGTTTTTTGAATAACTGGTTTTTCCTGCAAAAGAGTGTCTCGGATGTCGTCAAAAGTAATAACATTTTCTTGAACAAGAGTCTGTGTATCAAGAGTATTGCTTACATCGCTGTAAGGTTCAATCTGTGCTGTATCTAGTCAAATTCTATCTGACGTGCTGTTATTTGCGGGAGGATGCTGTGGCATTTCCACTATTTGTATTGTTCTGTTATTTGTCCCTGCCGTATTACGTTCGGGATGGTATCTACTGTGTGGTTCATTCATGATAATCTGTTGTTGCCGATGATTCTGCTGCTGGTAAGACCGACTGTTACGCTGAAAACTGTGCTCATTACTTTTACGTCTGTCATAATAATCGTTGCTATACGGTGCATTGCGATATGAGTTGAAATGGTGTGTTTTCTGTACGTAGTGATTTCCTTGTTGCTGCGCGTTACTGTTTGGTGGAGCCGACGCTATACGTGTAGGTGGCGAAACTTTAAAGCTTGGTTGACCTTGCAGACTGCATTGTTGGTTAGGTATGCTAACCGACTTGTTTTGTTTATGTTGTGGGGAAAAGCCTCCATTGTTACCAAAATTTGTCTGCGATTGCTGAAAATTTTGTACATACTGATGATTAAAATTTTGTCTGTTTTTAAAATTATGCTGGTAGTTCTTGTCGCTTCGGGAGTGTCTAAAGAAAACTGTCACTTTCGGTAAAAACTTATCATACCAGGTTTTCTTTACTCATTTCTTAATATTAGATAGATCAATAGTTGAAGAGCTGTTTTGATAGATATAAAGGATAGTAAAAGAGAAGGCAGCAGTGCAGAAAACTAAAGATGAAATAGCACTACTACGGCTCGGGGCCCTGTGCACGCTACGGCACATATTCATCGAAGTGTAATGAATCCCCTGAGGTCAATTACGCACTGCCAATAAATTTTAGTTTCTGCGTTACAGGCAATGCCGGTGAAAATTCAAAAGCAAATTGTTGTATCCAGTCCAAAGGATGTATTTGTGTTCTGTCATTTTTAAATACCTTAGGTTTTTTCACGGATAAAAATTGCTTATAATCAACGTTATCGTCTCTGAGTGTGTGAACTGGTTCAGGATTGTATGATAATCCGTTTGTCTGTGTCTGCCCGGAATCAAAGTCACGTACTTTCTGTAAATTACCTAAGTAATAGTGATTGTGTGAATCTGACAAACGTTCAGAAAGTGGCGTATGCTGTGATGTGTTAAAGACTGAAATATTTTTCATCTCCGTCAATTCATGCTGTAAAGATGACAATTTTCTACGTAACGTATTATTGGACGAACCTATCTCACTAATCGTCTACTGTAAATTTTGGAATTCGGGTGTTTGATTAAACGAAACTAGTGACGTATCGTCTGATTTGGTGTCTTTGTTATTTTCGATAACGTCAATACGACTGGCCAATTCATCAAATTTTTCAGTCAGCGCTTTTACCTGATCGTCAGTTTTAGTGTCACAAACATTAATTTGTTTTTGGATTTTACGGGTGGTTTTCTTCAATTTCTTAACGTCTGCTTTAATGGCATTGGAATCCTGTATTAATTCTAATTGTTCAAGTTTGTTGGTCGATGTCTGAAAGTCAACTGTGTGTGTGTCTGCTTTTGTTTTAAGATCGGAGATTTTATCATGCAATTCGGTGTTCAACTGTTTAATAGTATTGATTTCGTCTGATACTGTAGCAATGTTATTGTCTACGTATGTTTTTGCTTTCGTAAATAATTTACGCTTATCTCCCTGTCTCTTCGCAGTAATTGCTTCCATGACTTGTTTCCTTACTTTATTCTGTTCCTGTATGAATTTACGATAACGCGTTTCACTGTTTTGTAGGTGGTGATTAAAACGTTCGTCAATTTGGCTGTTTTGTTGTTCAAATTTCGTGTCTACTTTCGCATCCAGTGTGCGTGAAAGTTCTGATGACATTAATTTAAACTCGTCGCGTAAATGTGTTGCGTTTTCAGAACATTGTTTAGCGACTGCACTAATTTCATCTCTACATGTGTATTACTTAATTCTTGTGTAACGGATCTAGTTTCTTCACTATTATTCCTAGCACAAGCCTTAATTTCCTCACGTAATTGTTCTTTAATATCATGACATTGCACAGCAACGGCTTTAATCTGTTCACTAAGCTGTTTGAAATTGTTGTCTTGTTTTTCGTTCGGCTGTTTGGAATTGTTGTCTAGTTTTTCATTAAGTTGTTTGTAATTGTTGTCTTGTTTTTCATTGAATTGTAGCAGTAATGCTACAACTTGATCCAAGCCAAAATTACCGACTCTATTCTCTGTACTGTGTGATGGTGTGTCTGCATTTGTCACGTTTTGTGAAACCATTTGGTCATTGTCTGATTCACGAAAAGGTTTGCTAATAGGATGTGCACTGTTGGCCACTAGAGCAGAATCAAATAAGCCTGACATATTTTGACTACAATGTTCATTTTCGTTAGAAACATTTATCTGTTCACAGTGTAAATTATGCAAATCAGGTGTGTCAAACTGGGCAGCGTTCATTGTAACGGAACGTGCCGCGACATCAGTTGCCGTTAAATTAAGTGTGGACATTTAGTGTAACCTCAAAACAGAAAATTCCTAAACCTCTCAACAGTAAAAAAATATAATTATGTCGTTCACATTCAGTATAAACTACCAACATGAAAATTGCGTAACGTATCAATAATAAAATGTGACTAATCTCTCAATAAAAAAATGTGGGTCACTTATAGCCTTTCAATAATTGACACTCAATTTAACCTTGTAAATTTTGGACGTCAGAAATGCTGCGTCATGGCCCTGATACATCATTCTGAATAAACTGAAAAATCTTACCTTAATTAGATCGCCGGATAACGCGTATATATCGGCTCCTATAAGAAATTTTCCTGGCGCAGCTAAATGCAATGCTGGCCGATAGATTTGTCTTATATAAAAGGAAAGAACTGATTTTTCTTTTCAATAATCCGGATGGCCAAGGATTGGAGAAATTAGTGAATTCTTTAAATTGAGATGAATGTCAAAAGTTACTTTTTATGAGAAAGATTATTATTAACAGATTTTTTTAAACATTTACATGGGACTTGATGTAACAATACTACATATGCGCGAGGCTGCTTTTACCTTATCCTACAACGCTCAGGCTCCGCCATCGCTGCACATGATCGGCCCAGCCAACACGATACACCAGACACGACTGCTCGCTAGTAACAACTTACTCCTACTAACACACAGTTCTTACTGCAGTCAACACTGCTGTTTGGTCTCAGATTCTCTTACAGCTTACATATCGCAGGCAGCGCGTTAGCAATGTATCGAAATTACATCAACTCGAGTGCGCTAGCAATAAATTCTTTAATTATGGACCTCTTACATGGATTAAAAATAACTAAAGATAAGAGTGAAGTAATGGTATTTTGAAGAGACAAAGGGATCAATGGGAAAATTACTCTGAATGGAGAACCTCTCAAAGTGGTAGACAGTTTCACTTATTTAGGGAGTGAAATATCTAGTGATGAAAGAATAACCAACGAAATTAATAGGAAGTTACAGAAGGGAGGCAATTTCTACCAAACAATAAAACATCTGATTTGGAATAAGGACGTTTTACAAAAAGCAAAACCCCTTATGTATAAGAGTTATTACTTCCCTATTGACACTGACACTCATGGAGGAGAAACATGGACAATGACAGAAAGGGGCTGAAGCAGGCGCAAGCAGGGGAAATGAAATTTTTCAGAGAAGATAAGGGAAAAACAAGAATCGACAGAGTAAGGAATGTAGATATTAGAAAGGACCTCAAACAAGAAAGTATGAGAGAAGAAATCGAAAAAAAAGATTGAGATGGTATGGGCATGTTAAGAGGATGCGTGGGCAGAGGCTGCCCAAAATTATGGAAGAACTAACGATGGATGGAAAAACACCTAGAGGGCGCCCAAGGACACAGTATAAAATGGGAGTGAGAGTATCTGTGGAAAGGAGAGGTGTGACCTGGCAGCAAGTGGAGGAAAAAAGTGTTGGGAGGACCGAGCCAAATGGAGAGGACTCGTCAGCACCCAGACCCGGTAGTAGCTGGAGCGGGATCCGGATATAGATAGACAGATGGTCAAATTGATCTAAAAAAAAGTTTCAGATTGTTGTTGCAGAATTTTTGTTGTTACCTTAATATATTTTGCCACATTTTAGTATATCATACAGTCTTTCGAATATTCACATCAACAAAGCCTAAATTACATTGTTCGCCCAAAATACAAAAATACGTCCGATCACATCAGAGGCCTGCTCTGCGGTAATAACCGTATTCAAAAGGATAAATATATCCAGAAAGAAACATAGTAAACAGCACTAGACTGCGTAATTACTAACAGAAATTTTAAGTGTACCAAATAATTTGTAATTTCAAATGTTTCTAAAAAAAATATTTTGACTGTACGTATAGACTATAACATCGAAAATAAAGTAATTCCTTTTCATAAATTATAGCTTGAAACATAACATGTTGTGTATAAAATCATATGAAAGTTTTATAACACGGACTTGTTCAAAATTCGAAAAATAATGCTGGTATCGACAACTACTGTTGAGGGAAAGTAATGCTAGAGGAAGATGTCCCGTTGCAACCTCCACAGCGCAGCATTTCGCGCGGGTTTTCTGCTTGTTGTTGTTTTCACCTCCTCAGGACTCTTTTAGCGATTTTTCCAGGCATTCTACGGTTTCTTCAGTGTTTTATTTTATGTAAATACATTAATGAAACAATTGAAAACTCCCTTTTTTGCATTGTCATTGAGAAAAGAGCTTCTTACTATAGAAATAGAATGAAACAAAGAAAGTATAATCGTACTAATTGACGCATACAGCTGGAATATGTGTCTCCACGATCTGCTAGATACGGTGTACTATAATAAGGTACATGTGGAAATGTTTAATTATGAGTTTATATGTTTTACGTAAATGTGCATGTACAGTAATTTTACTTTCGATATGTGTGTCCGCTTAATTGGTGAAAGTACCGCATATGTCTGACTGCATTTTTTAATTATTGCAGCATGCCAGGAAGAAGGATAGTGTTGAGAGAATAGCCACTAGCGTCAGAGCAGTTGCGCCGGTCACGACGAATAAGGACTGTAAAAGCCGTTTTGCATCTTTGTGGTCGCACGATTGTGAAACAGCTTTCCTCACTGCTGTACCTTTCGTGGGAATTCCGTCATGTACGAAGACAGCACTGTGTCAAAACGAGGGATGAAAATTATGACGAAGTTCCTAAATTCCTGTGGATCTTCCGGCCTCAACTCCTTCATTGACAGGGCGTATATACCACCGCCTTTACCGCTTCTTCCCAGCCAGGGTCGAACCCAGTTCCTGCACATGGCGTTACGTCATTTTGCCCTTCTTCTAACAACTAAGACGGACGCAGTCACGGCAAATGCTGCACAGATAATTGTGTCCTTCACGTCTAAAATGCTGTGAAACGTAAACATGACAATCGTTTGCGTCTACCAGCATGACTTAAAACGAAGCTTTAGTCCGTAATTCTGCATAATGATAACGTAATTTAATTCTAGCTGCACAAGATTACAACAAATGCTTAATAAATACTAATGTAGACCTCTCAGAGATTTCAATGTAAGTGAAAAGCAGCTTTACGAGAAAAAATATCAACTTTCACACTAAAGGACATAAATAAGCCCTCAGTTCAGAATAATGCATACCTGGGGCGCTGTTTCAGACTTACGTTATAGGTGTATTTCGTAATATGGATGACGAGGAAGTTGGCAGTTCGAGACTTGTGCGCTTCGGACGCTGGTGCAGACTTATGTACAATAGTTATATCGTGTAATACCGGCTTTAAGGTGGAACGGTGTAGCTGGAGGGAGGCGACGGCTTGAGAAGACTATTCGCAACTCGCCAGGGCATTCGCCGCCGGAGGTCAGCTTTTGTCGGTGGCTTCGCTGAGTGGGTGCCCGTATTTCTCTGAGACGCGCGCCCGGAACCTATGGAGTGCGTGCTCGATAAGCAGCAACCTCCACAAAGGGCCGTCGTACAGAGGGTTCCTCCGACACCTCGACTCTGGAATAGCGGCGGTAAATCTCGTGGAACGAATTCTGAAAGTTTTCAAGTATAAACAGAGAAAATTGGATGATCTCACATCAAAACACGGCACTTCGATTCTCAGAGGAAAGTGACATACTGCTACCGTGTTGCCACAGTCTATAGGGAAGGGGGAATTTGATAAATATTTAGGGTAATTAATGTACAGGGAGCCTTTAAAACCACAAGTAAGATGCAAATTTCGACTGATCAGTGACTGCTTAGTTTCGTTATTCACTTTGTGTGTGATGCTAGTACACGCGAAAGATAATACGCAGCTAGCGATCATATGTAGACATTGAGCAATTATTCCATAAATATTGCGTACCGTTGTTCCATTTCGTTAAGAAGTAAGTAATTTCCCCAACTTGGCGTTTTCTGTTGAAAGTTAGCCCTAACCAGAAATTCAACGATACGTTGAACAAGGACACACTAAGTGGTGTGTTCAACAGTTACAAGACATCATTGTTTAACAATCTAACAGCTCTGAGCAGCCTTCCCAAACCTGTGGAAATGAACGCAGTTAGCTTGTGATATAAAATGGAATGACCATATAAAATTAATCGTCGGTAAAACACATGCCAAATTGAAATTTATTGGAAGAATCCTAAGGAAATGCAGTCCGAAAACAAAGGATGTAGGTTGCAGTACACTTGTTTGCCCAATGCTTGAATACTGCTCACCGGTGTGGGATCCGTACCAGACCGGGTCGATAGAAGAGATAGAGAAGATCCAGCGGAGAGCACCACGCTTCGTTACAGGATCATTTAGCAATCGCGAAAGCGTTACGGAGATGATAAACTCCAGTAAAAGACTCTGCAAGAGAGACGCTTAGTAGTCCGGTACGGGTTTTTGTTGAAGTTTCGAGAACACACCTTCACCGAGGAATCAAGCAGTACATTTCTCCCTCCTACGTATATCTCGCGGAGAGACAATGAGGATAAAACCAGAGAGATTAGAGCCCACACAGAGGCACACCGACAACCCTTCTTTCCACGAACAATACGAGACTAGAACAGAAGGGAGAACCAATAGAGATACTCAAGGTACCCTCTGCAACACACCGTCAGGTGGTTTGCGGAGTGTGGATGTAAATATAGATGTATACTGTATAAAGTAGCACTTCTCTGGACAGTTGACCGATATCTTGGAATGACGATGGTATAAATAGCACCCAAAGTCAGCCTCGCTCTCAGTTTGCTAATCTTTTACAGGCAACCAGTGACTCCCGTGGTAATTACAGTCAGCCAACAGGCCACATGGATCAACAGCTTAGGCGTCATACTGCAATAGTTTACCTCAGTGCCTCAGGCCTCACAAGTTCAGGAGAGCCTGCCGGTACTGTCTAGAAAAACACTTTGCAACCAAGTCATGTCAATTAGATACATCGCAATTACGATGGTATCAAACAGTTACGCCAGTATCCGGACCACTATGCGGCCGGTAAGTTGGCCTTCGACGGCCGGCCGCTGTGACCGAGAGGTTCCAGGCGCTTCAGTCCGTAACAGCGCTGCTGCTACGGTCGCAGGTTCGAATCCTGCCTCGGGCATGGATGTGTGTGATGTCCTTAGGTTAGTTAGGTTTAAGTAGTTCTAAGTTCTAGGCGACTGATGACCTCAGATGTTGAGTCTCATAGTGCTCAGAGCCATTTGAACCAATTTGAACCCATAGTGCTTAGAGCCATTTTTGATTTTCGACATTCCGCCACTTCAGGTACGGCCAAGAATTCGGCGTGCGAGCAGTGTTCTTGCATGCGTGCATACCTCTCTCACCGGGCTGCACACTTCCTCAGCCGCCGCACCACACCTGAGGAGGGAGAATCTTCCGTCGTATGTGGGCGAACAGTCTCTTGGTAAAAAGTAAGCCCACTATGACTTGCCATGAAGGGCAACGAATCGAGACGTAGAATATCGTCGACGTACCGCTATGCTGTAAGGGTGCCGCGAATGACAGACAAAGCAGTCATGCTATGAAATGTAATGGCACTCCAGACCATTGCTATTGTTTGCCGGGGCGTATGACAAGTGACATTCAGGTGCTATATCACTGCTGTCCAGGGCGTCTCCATACTCGTCTTCGCTTGTCGTCAGGGCTCGGTTGGAAGCAGGACTCATCACTGAAAACAATTCTACTAGAGTCAGTCAGATTACAGGCCGAGTACGTGTCTGAAGCCGCTCTAGGCAGCGGAGAAATACCAACCTGACTGTCGGCCATCACACGGCCCAACAAAGAGGAGTGACGGCCTGGGCCTGGAGTACCATATCTTTTCATAGCAGGACCCCTTTGGTTGTCATCTGCAGCACCCTTACGTCGACGATATTCTATGCCCCATTTTGTTGCCCTACATGGTGTGCCACCCTGGGCTTACATTTCAGCACGATAATATCCACCCGCATACAACGAGAGGATCTAATGCTTGTCTTCGTGCTTGCCAAACCGTATCTTGGCAAATCCTACTTTGGCCAGCAAGGTCGACGGATGTCCCTCCAACGTACGGACCATTATGGATAGGGCCCTCCAACCATCTCGGGATAGTGACACTATAACTCGCCAATTGGACAGAATTTGGCACGATATGCCTCTGGAGCATATTCAACAGCTCTGACAATCAGTACCGAGCCGGATCACTTCTTGGGTAAGGGCCAGAGATGGACCAACGCTATATCGACTTACTCAGTTTGTGGAGCTCTTTCTCTTGAATAAATCATCCTTTTCTGATACTGTAATCGCTTGTTTGTCTCTACCTGTACGTCACATCTACGGGTTTCTCTCCCACTCATGTAACTCATTCATGGAGCGTCGTTTAGGGTGTACCTGCGTGTTGATGGAACCTATCGGTGCAAAGCTAGTAGACCGCCTCCGAACTGCTTCTGTGTCTTCATTAATCCGACTTGGTGGGGATTCTTAACACTCGAGCAGTACTCAAGAATTGGTCGCACTAGTGTTCTGTTCAAATGGCTCTGAGCACTATGGGACGTGACAGCTGAGGTCATCAGTCCCCTAGACTTAGAACTACTTAAACCTAACTAACTTAAGGATATCACACACATCCATGCCCGTGGCAGGATTCAAACCTGTTACTCTAATCCATTAATGATTAACGTCGGTCTTGACGGTACATGATTCACAATATCAATAATAACTGATAATGGCGCCTTGCTATGTCGTAGCAAATGACGTAGCTGAAGGCTATGCTAAACTATCGTCTCGGCAAATGTGAACGTAAGTAGGCAGTGAACCATCGCTAGCAAAGTCGGCTGCACAACTGGGGCGAGTGCTAGGAAGTCTCTCTAGACCTGCCGTGTGGCGGCGCTCGGTCTGCAATCACTGACAGTGGCGACACGCGAGTCCGACGTATACTACCGGACGGCGGCCGATTTAAAGGCTACCACCTAGCAAGTGTGGTGTTCTGGCGGTGACCCCACATAGTTGTAGCCAGGTGCACCAAATTAAATTAAGGCAGCTGTATGCAACATGAATAGCAGAAGAAACATTCAGAACACGCAGTAAACATTTGTGTCCGTGTCTCATATTGCAATAATGCACTTAAGTGTTAGTACAATTACTGTTATTAAAGAATTACTCATCCACCCATACAATCATCAACACTTCCCTTGTCTCCTAATGCATAATGCGTCTAAATATAAGTACAGTTCCCCTTATTAATTAGCTGATCAACCATTCACATAGGCAACACAACAGCACTTCAACAGGCACTTAACAAAATCTTAACTTCTGGATCGCTGAGAGTGGCAGCAGTCAGAAACGAAAACAGTCGACTGGAGTGTTCCGAATGGTGCCAACTTTTAACGATCAGTACTCGGGGGCTGGAATGTTGTCTGCTTAAAATTATGTTAGTGCAAGTGGGTCTGTAATGTAGATTGTGTTTTTAATGTTATCTATTAGTTGCTGAACTGTGGGGTTCCTGTTTTGAATGGTGCACATACCAGACCTTAAAGCCGACAGCTCTTGTAACGCTTATTGTTGGTGACAAAATTCATCTTCGATTATTCTAAGAAAATCAATCCCTGTCTTTAACTTATTGTTTTCATAGAATCTGACCATAATTTATATGGAAAGCTCATTACTTTGAAACTGAAGTTGGCCACTGTGAAATTTAATTAAAGAAAGAATCTGTTTTCTACACTATTACGCTCACCTGGGTCGCAATGGATAACGCTTTGCAAACTGCTCTCGTAGATACAGCGCATCTCAGTAATGGAGCTAAGAACCTAACTACCGAGATACGTATACGTGCAATACCTTCTCTATAAACAATGCTATCATTCTTAATTCATAATTTTCGATAATGGTTTTAAATAAATTGGAAGTTAAGACGCTGTTTTTAATGCTTCAGGTGTTCTACATAGCCCCCCACCGCACCCCACCCTACCCTACTTGAGTACAACGCATAGAGCGTTCGCACAAATAAGTAGGACTCTCAAAAAGTGCTTCTTCGGAATGTTCAACATGCACGTCACATTCTCGCCTTTTTCTATCTTGGCGAACCATCAGAGATCCAGTCTACACTTAGTAATATTGTGGTGGGTTCGCAATGATGATAGCAAGTCTAGTCATGATGATTTTTTTGTAGTAAAGAATTATATGCTTATTTCATTTCATATTACGTCACGATAGGCGTCTACACGTCGTTATTGTTCGGGAGTCGAGGTGTGCGGGACAAACTGTCTTGAACACTTGATTTAGAGAGGTTGCTCCATTGCGACTTGACACACAAGGGCTACACGTCCTCTATTTAGCACTGCCTGCTCACAACTCCATCAGGTTTGCCTTCTGTCGGAGCGGGGAAACATAGTTCCGCAAATCTGTCGACCTCAGCGTGTGGGTAGATCTATTTTGATTAAATGTCTCACAGTGTATGGACGCACTTTGAGACTGAAAAACAGTGGCAGACTAATGCACCTCGACAATTACTCTCATCAACTTTTCGATGTTTCTATGTGTATGACAGTACAAGAGATTGGCGTCGTACACGGGTATGAGACGTGGTCTCTCTACATACCAGGGCTATTCGGAAAGTAAGGAACGATAGGTAGCGAAATGCAGATCACAGTGAAAATCAAAACTGTTTTATTTGCAACAGTTAGCTACAACTTCCAGCTACTTATCTCCATAGTTGCCGTTCCGACTTAGACGTTTTTCGTAACGTTGTACCAACTTTTCAATACTCTCGTTATACAAGACAGCCGCCAGTGCTTTCCGCCAATTCTCTACGCTGGCCTACAGCTCGTAGTCTGTGTCAAAATATTGTCTTCATAGCCAGCTGTTCATGTCAGTATAGATGAAACTCAGAGGGAGACAATTACGGGCTGTATAGTGGGTAATCAAACATTTCCAATTGAAAACGATACCGGAGCATCTTCATTGCCCCTGCAGAATGCGGCTGAGAATTGTCTTGAAGAAGAAAACGCATGACAGTCATGTAACGTTGGCTGCATATCTTCAGGCGAAATTCTCACCAGGCTCTCGTACTTGGCGGGAGACACTATTATTCCAGGTATGTTTATATGCTCCCTGTGTGCTCAGAACTAAAAAGAGCGACGTAACGCGATGGACGGGCAAACTAGAGACACTGCCCAACACACCTGTACAAAACTTCAATGTATTATCACTGTGATTTCCATTTCGCGACCGACCGTTCCTTACTTTCCGAATAACCGTCATATATTCCGAAGCGGCGCAGAAAAAGTTTAAACAGTTCTAAGTACCCTTAGCGATACATATTAAAATACCTTCTTAACTGACTGGCTCAAAAGTGTCACGTTAGAGAGGAAAAAATGGCACTTGTTCTCATCCAACAAGTCAAATACGTAAATTTTTTTAGTTAAAGAAACACGTGCATTTTAACCGTTTCCATGTTCTTACGAACCAATACCAGTACCATTTATGAACTGCATATAACCTAATTAAAATACAAGTGCATTTTCAAATATTTAACATGGTTTGTTTAAGGAATATTTTCACAGTAACTGAATGGCTCGTTTCCGCACTGCGCAACGCTGGGGCTCTTTCTTGGTTGCAATAACAGAAAAGTAATCCGCCAAAAAAGACTTACCTCGGGCTTTGCTGCTCTGTCAACCGTAAAAGCTCTCTGTTGGCCAAAACCACTGGCGCTAGTGTCAGCAGTAGCTAACAGACCGCAGCACGCGTTTGGAGGAAACAACCTTCCGATGTTGAAATCTCTGGAGTCTCTGAAGTGAGCACCGTAGTATTCGTACTAAACGATGAGATATGTTAGGAAAATACTATAATTGTTAGTTATAAAAAACGAGTGACAGGCAATTGGACAGGTATGAAACATATAGCCAGTTGCTAATATTTTCACAGTAACTGAATGGCTCGTTTCCGCACTGCGCAACGCTGGGGCTCTTTCTTGGTTGCAATAACAGAAAAGTAATCCGCCAAAAAAGACTTACCTCGGGCTTTGCTGCTCTGTCAACCGTAAAAGCTCTCTGTTGGCCAAAACCACTGGCGCTAGTGTCAACAGTAGCTAACAGACCGCAGCACGCGTTTGGAGGAAACAACCTTCCGATGTTGAAATCTCTGGAGTCTCTGAAGTGAGCACCGTAGTATTCGTACTAAACGATGAGATATGTTAGGAAAATACTATAATTGTTAGTTATAAAAAACGAGTGACAGGCAATTGGACAGGTATGAAACATATAGCCAGTTGCTAATTGCAAACTTACACAGGTTTAGTTTCTTCTCGGGCTCGTCAAAATTGTAGTGATCCCTTTCCTCACATCTTGCTGCGTTGTTTTAAATTTTTAAACAAAGCAATGAAACAAAAACAGTTTTTGGGTACAAATCGGTTTATTGCTTCTTAAAATATTTCCGTGCATATTTTATTTCGATGCGTTCATACTTCTTTTTCCACTCACATGCTGGTATCTCAAAAGCATAGCAATGGAAGAATTCAAAAGTTTCTTTATATGATGAAGATACTTATTCACACACCTTTCATCTGACATACCTGAACCAAGAGAGGTCGTTAGAAGGTAAATACGGGTAATGAGATGTTAATTCCATGTCTCATTCCGTCAAATAAGCAAAAAATTTTTTGAAGTTCACTGTGACAGTTGCCATTGTCATTACAAACAATGATGCGAAGTTTCCCTGATTTTATCGATGACTTTTGTAATCAAACTGTTATATACCGCTAACTGTTCTTCGATTCTCTAAAGTAGGATTGTACACAATTGCTAGGACTGCAGGCTACAGACCCTCCATAACGTAAGGAACAGAAAAACAAAAAAAAGTATTGACTGACAAAAAAAAGTGAAGCAACCGGCAGGGTTGCAGGAAACGATATGGATCTTCACGGGTGAAGAGAGCGTATGATGTTATTGCAGTGATTAGAAACTCGAGTTAAATTAGCAAAAAAGTTAATAATACAATCAGCATGACGTTGCACACCCTCTGACCTACATGCATGCACTTTTTCCGTTGGTAAAGGTGTCGTAACGCCTCGTATCGTCTCCTGAGTAAGCTGGTCCATAACTGTTCTAATCTGAACATGATATCCTGGATATTGGGACTGAGACGGAGTTGACATCCGACTGGTCCCACACATATTCTACTGGGGACGGGTGTCGGGATCTTGCTGAACATGGGAGTACCTCAACATCACCCAGGTAGTTCATAGAGACACGTGCTTTGTGTGGAAGAGCACTGGCCAGTTGAAGACCGGTCTCACGATACCGTTGCACGAGAGGTAATACACGAGGACGCAGGATGTCCGTGAGGAACCATTGCACCGACAGAGATCCCCAACAGCCGTGACCAGAGATCATACCCAATGGCTTCCCACAAAATGACGCCAGGACTAACGCTACTGTGCCACTCCAAAACATTTCGTGAATTACTCCTCTCGCCAGGTTTCCGGAATACTCGCCAACGATGGTCATCTGGGGTAATATAGAACCACGATTCACCACTGAACACAACGCGGCTCCATTCGTCAGCAGCCCATGTTCCAGATCACTTCACGGCTCCAACGCATCTGTTTGTGTTAGGATGTTAACAGCAGCCATCCGCATGGGGCTGTAATTCCCTGTTTCTGCTCCTGAGTCTCCTACTAATGGAATGAGATAACGCAGCATGTTGTAGGGATTCTATTACATGTTCTAGGATGGAAGACGCAGTCGTGAAGGGGTTACGATGCGCACGGTGCACAACTCGCCCGTCGTCCCTTGTGGTGGTCAGACGTGGTCGACTGAAATCTTGAAGTCGAGTATGTCTGCTCTCGAATTCTGAACGCCTCATAAATCTGGATATTATGCCAACCAACTGGCCACCCAGCCAAATGGAGACCCACCCCCAGGCCCCTTTGAAACGTTGTCAGGTGATGATAATGCTGTCTCACACAAGTGCGCGGCACCTCCACACCGTTCAGTGATAATTCAAAATCCGATGATGTTCACCCTCTTATTTTCCTACCAGGATTGGTAACAACACTAAATACGAACAACACTAATGCACTCTGGTGTCTTTTTGTCATATCATTTATTCCATAAATATTCGTTTTACTTGTCAAACTTTATTTCTACTATATATTTTATACAAACATTCTTTACGTAATTTAATTTGTAAAATGTCACTCTGCCGATTTCACAATTGCTTTAATGTTTCGATCGAGTTTGAAGTAGTCAAACACAAAACTGATCCTCAATTATAATTGGTCAAGCGATTCTCATTTTTGGCTTTCTTAACATTAATTACGGAAAACCGTCTCGTCATACATATACGTTCATTCAAAAAGGTTAGAGCATTTTAACTTACTGTGTATTAATGACTTGCTGTTGTTGTTGCTACTTAAATGACTATGAACACAACGATGTTCAACAGATTTGCTTCATCGAATTTATTTTGCAGTGCTTCGTCGTTTTGGACGACGTAGAGTTCGCCTGCACCAACTCTGGCATGTTTTTATGAAAAACGGCAAAACGACTGGACGATAAATCTAACAACACTTTTATCTTGTGAAATTCCTTGAAATGAGCTTTGAATACCAATAAAACTTCACCAAGTTTGTTATCTTTTGTACTCTGAAGGCATGCATTTAATTTTTCAGGCACTTTCTTGCAATTATGAAAATGGACCAAATTGCCTGGTCTCATTTGGGGGTTGAAGCGGATTTAACTTACACTGTAAAGGCAAAATATGACAATAAAGTTGAGAAACCAATTGATTGTTACGTCGGAGTCATGCTTCAATGCATTTACGTGTTAAGGATTAGTGCTACCAGTCAGAAATGTCAAGTTACATAAACATTTTGGATTTTTTAATTGTTATTCGCGAGAATAACAAATGTCAGGCATTACCTCTCACCACGGACAACGCAGTGGCCGACAGACTTCATGTAACGACCGGGAGCAGCGGCATAATCGTAAAGTTACCAGTGCTAGCAAACAAGCAACAATGTGTAAAATAACCGCAGAAATCAATGTGGGACTTACGACGAACGTATTCGTTAGGTCAGTGCGGTGACGTTTGTCGTCAGTGGGCTATGGCGGCTGACGATCGACGCGACTGCCTTTCCTAACAGCACGACATCGCCTGCGACGTCTCTGCTGGGCTCGTAACCATGTAGGTTGGACCCTAGACGACCGCAAAACCGAGGCCTGGTCAGATGAGTCCCGGCTTCAGTTGGTGAGTGCTGATGGGGTCCGAGTGTGGCGCAGACCCCACGAAGCCATGCGCCGAGGTTGTCAACGAGCTGATGGTGCCTGTATTATCTTGTGGGCTGTGTTTACATGGAATGGATTGAGTCCTCTGGTCCAACTGAATCGATCTTTGACTGGAAATGGTTAGGCTATTCGGAGACCATTTGCAGCCATTCATTGACGCCATGGAATTTTTATGGATGACAATGCGACATGCCACTGACCCACAATTGTTCGCTATTGGTTTGAAGAACATTCTGGACAATACGGGCGAATGATTTGGCCACCCAGATCGTCCGACATGAATCCTATCGAAAATTCGTGCACATAACCTAGAGGTCAATTCGTGAACATCCTGAACCGGCATTACTTTCGCAATTATGAGCAACTGTAGAGGCAGCAAGGCTCAGTATTTCTGCGGGGTATTTGCAGCGACCTGCGTCCATGCCACGTCGAGTTGCTGCACTGCGCGGGGCAAGAGGACGCACGACACGATATTGGGAGGTATCAATTGATTATCGTCACCTCAGTGTATAAGTTTTCCCATCGCGTTTCAGACATATTCTATGCGTGAAAAATCAGGGGACCGGGCAGGTCAGCGAAGATCTCGTACGTTCCTCAAAGCATTAGCATGTAAACTGAAGTACACAGTATTGTGTCATTCCGCAGGAAAATAACGTTTGCACCCTGAGTTTAAGGATTCGAAAAAAGAGTTTCACTTTCGCCACATTCGTAAGCATTCTGCCTCCGTTTAACAATATGACCAAATAAATGTCGCGCGGTGTGAGGCGCCATATCATGATTGAGCGGCCGCTCCCGCCGGAAGTTCGAGTCCTCCCTCGGGCAATGGTGTGTGTGTGGTTCCTAGCGTAATTTGGTGAAGTAGTGTGTAAGTCTAGGAACCGATGACCTTAGCAGTTTGGTCCATTAGGAATTCATACACGTTTGAACATTTGAACACCAAAGTCCTATTGTCATATTCACTACTTCTCGACACCATGATTCCTGAAGTTGGCCAGATACGGGTGTCAAGAGCCCCTCCTATGACTTCTCACCACATGGTTTGATATTTCGTTGGTGCCGATCTCACCGCCAAAAACAGAAGCGAGACACATCGCTGTAGGCCATAGAATACCTCTGTGTCCTAATTGATGCTGGTCCTACACCATGCAAGCCCATGTCATCTGTGGTATAGGTCAGCGGCGAACGACGCGTGGAGACAGGAAACCTCAACCCAATATTCGGTTATCATCCGCTTATAGTGTTGGCCACTAGTGCTGCTGGTTTTCATTAATGTGATGCTAACCATGTACAGTGGAGGTCGAAACGTTGTTTATATTACAACATAAAGGAACCTCGTACGCAGAATCGTTTTAAGTTTCAATTCATGTTCCTGGTTTTATTCAGTACCATAGAGCAAACAAAACTGGGCGTTACGAAATAATTGGTCGAAAGATTGTCCAAGATAACTTTCGTTCATGTTTGGCAAATTTCAGTTGCAGTTCCATATAATTTTTTGGGAGGGGGAGAGATGAGTTTTAAGTTGCTTCGGAAGCAACAAGACACCAGTAATCTGAGCTGTCACAAATACCGTGAGAAAATATACCGTGATTCTTTTGTAAGAGCCCTCCCAGTATTTTTTTCTACGATAATTTCGTGAAGTGCATTAAACTCACGTTATCAAATTAGCAGATGAGATAGTGTACTTTTTATACTGAACATCCTGCGTCATACTATACTTTATATCTAGAAACTGTGTCTGCTTGTAAATGGAGGTCGTCTGAAGCTGTCCCAGAGCTTCTCAGACTAGTGGCAATATCTGCGTAACAGTATGTCTATACAGCGGAAGAACCGTCTGTGCAGTACTTTTTTCTTACTTGGGGACTCTGCTACTTATTGATGTAAGGCGATTATTTGCGGAAAGAATTCGGAAACCCTGTGAAACGTACAAGGCATTCACTCGAGATCTGAAACAGTCTAGGATAAATTTATACAACTAAATAGATCTCTGTTTATCTTTTTATATTCACGGAAGTAGGAATTTGACGCAGTGCACCACCTGTGGGACCATACCTCTAACTGTAGCGTACACTCAATGTCAGTCGCTATCCTCAAATAAAAATGCACGGAAATGTTTTCTCACGAGACGCGGGCGTGGCGAAGAGACTACTGTATTGTCTAACAGAGAGCTAGACAGGTGTCTACAGTAGCTTTCTGCAGCAGCTTATGTTGGAGAAGGTTCGACGACGGAGCCAACGTCTTGTTGCGTCAGTTACCTCATCACCCAAGTACGTACAGTGCATCAATCATTGGGCCAAACAAATGGAAGTCGAAAGGTCGAACAGTCCAAGGACGTTTTATGACCTCCTCTCAATTGCACATGTTCGTGCGAGACCTTTGTTGTCATGGAGAAGGAGAGTTCGTTGGAATTTTTGTGGCGACAAACACGCTGTGGTCTTTTCTTAATTTTCTGAGAGTAACACTATACACTTCAGACTCAATCGTTAGAATATGAGGGAGGACATAAAAAAGAATAACCCCTTCTGTGGCCCCGAAGACCGTCGATATGACTATTGGCTGAGGGTGCGGCTTGGAACTTTTCCTGCGAAAGACAAGTGGTGCGGCGCTAATCCACGGATTTCACGCGCGAGTTCGGACAGGTTTGCCCGACCTCGTTTGGATGATGACAGACTCACCGTGCTTTTGTTTGGCAGGTCGCCGCAGGTACTGTGCAAGAGCCTATGAATATACGTGATGATCTGGTTTTTCTTCAAAACAAACTCAAGAAAATATCTCTACATGGAACGAACCGCCGTTACAGACGCAAGTTTGAAAGCTACGTGTAGCCCCGCCACCTATCGGGACTTCATGAAATCATAGAGGTTGGCTGGTTTGTTGATTGATTGATTTAGGGGGAGGGGACCATACAGCGAGGTCATCGGTACCATCAAATTTGGAAGGATGGGGAAGGAAGTCGGCCGTGCCCTTGTAAAGGAACCATCCCGGCATTTGCCTCAAGTGATTTAGGGAAATCATGGCAAATCTAACGCAGGATGGCCGGACGCGGACTCGAGCTGTCGTGCTCCCGAATGCGAGTTCAGTGTGGTAACCACTGCGCCTCCTCGCTCGGTAAACCGTAGAGGCAGAAGTGGGAAAATTCCACGATGTCCCGCAATAAATTCCATATTTTCACAACAAAGTGGCCGAGAAAAAAATGTTTTGCATTACTTATTTAATTCTTACTTATTTAATGCCCCTCGTATTATACCACTTACTGTCAATCAGAAGTGTCACTGTGCATGAAAGTAGACCGAGCACAACTCTATGAACTCAAACAATTTCGTGAAAATATAGTGGATGTTTTTCAAGAATAGTACCTTTTCTTGGAACGGGAACCATTAATAGAGTTCGTTGTGTGTTATTTAAAAAAGCAGTGCATATTTTTATTCTTCTTCACCATTTAGCCGTCAGAAACTATGGGTTGCCACAAATATTTCATGAATTTGTAAACGTGTAGTGATGAACAACGAAACTTCTTTGACTCTCGTCTGGTTTCAGCTATCTTTCTGACTACAGATATTGTTTTGTGGAAAAAATACGCCCCGAAAATATTAGAACGATATTAAGAAAAATTTTATGATAATTCTGAGTATGTGAGAAGTATCTACGTAGTAATGTGTCTAACCTTATGATCCTGTTTGAATCCTAACAAAATTTACATTAAGAATAAAACAGAACCTATGAAATACTTCACGTTTACAACACTAAGAGCGAATTCCAAGGAGCCAGGGTTCTATAAGTGTGGTTTTTACGCCTGGGTGATTGCGATGAAGCGCGAACTGTAAACAGTCTTCCTCCGTGTACACGATAACCTGTAAAGTGTACCAAGAAGAACTGATCACTGCGGCACCTGACGTTCGAAAATTCGCAAAGCACTGTTCTTGTACTATTAGACCTCCAACTCCCCTTCCTTTCTAATGCTTAAGGCAACATTTTCAGTGTACCGCTCCGTTAATTTACTTTAGCGCCAGATGAAGAGCTGAAAAATAAAATTTACAGTATACATGTTCAAATGGGCACTCTGAAACTGAAATATATACTGTGCATAGATACATTTTTCAGCCGGCAATGAGATTTCCTTTAATTTGTGCTAGTATGGCCTATATCTGGGTGCGTCCTAGTTTACATTTCCCTTCAGGGTTTTAGGTTATATTCAGTTGCGTGTGAATAAAAAATCACATATTCTGAAAAATTACAGAAGTTTTTCGTCTTCCCTGTGCATCGTTTCTTTATTACAATATTCGTAATTGATCTCCAGGTTGTGAATAACTGAGATGATAGTTGGTTTTCCTTTTCGTCTATAGCTAAGATGGAGGTCTCCGCATGACTGCGAAATTTATAATGCAAAGGTTGCAGTTGCACATTCAGAACTACGCCTTCTTCGACCTTTCAGTCTTCTCAGCGGTTACAAAACTCAGAGTTTTCACTTGAACAGTTGCTGCAGAACAGCTGCTGTAGAGAAATTAAGAGAAGATTAATCGCCCTCGCTCTCTACAAACTCGGGACTTTCCATGCAGAAAGCGATGGTCCTTTTCCATTTCACACTGTCACATCGTATTTAGGACGCTGTTACTCAAAAAGCCATAGTACAGCGAATCAAATAAATACTCTTAAACAATAAACACGGTATGCTACATTACTGTTTTGGGTTTAGGACTGTGAAATTGTATAAATGCACTGAATCAATTGGGGAACAGATGCTGTGATGAGGTGAGTGTGATCCATCACCATACTGAACAAAAGGATTCCGGTGGTCACCTTAGCGGCCGTCACCGTGACTGTTCATAACAGTCTGGCAAGACACTCGAAAACAGCGGAATTAATTTTGGACAGATCGTGGGTGCCGGACCCCTCGGATATTCCATATCGGTTGTCGCGAGTATCTTGATTCGAGGAAAAAAGCTGTCACAGAAGCCTACAGCCATGGGTAGAGCTTCGCTCTATGAAAACTACCGTTCGGTGGTTTTGTACAGTGCATAAATGACGTAGTGAGTGATAATATAGCCGACAGTACTGGTAGCATTGGAAGAGAAAAAAACATAAATGAATGTGAAGCAATAGGTCTAACCCCTAAATACAGACAGGTCAATAGCCTGTGGCGTCGGAATATGGAAGAGCAGGTGAAAGACAAACGGAAGGCATACGGACATGGTTAGCTTCGAAAGAGCAGGCTGATTGGAAAATGTATGTTAAAGCCAGAACAGAGGTGAAAAAACGGATAATAAAAGCTAAAAATGAATCCGCGGAAAAATAATACTAGGAAGTGTAGAGTTATATCCGAGGAACAAGAATGAGAAAGACCTGGGAAACAGTAAAGAACCACAGAAAAGAGAATAACAGCATAAATATACTATTGTTAGAGATGGACGGATGGGTGAAATACTATGAAAATAAGATAACAGAAGAAAGAGAAGCGTTCCTAAGGACAGAACCTTGTACGATGGACCCATGTCACTAGTAAAAATGTACAAAACGATTGCAGCAATTATAGGGTCATTTTCATTACGGCTTCGGTAAGAAGGCTCCATAGTCGAATTATAAAACAACGTCTGAAAAAAATGAAATAATTATAGGAGAAAAGCAGAGAAGCTTTATCGCTGGCCGATACTGTATGGATAATATGTTTACTAGAAAACAGACAACTGAAAAAGAAGAGGCTGGGGAGTATATGAATTTCATAGATTTACAGAAAGCATGTGACACTGTACCAATAAAGAATTCACGAGGGTTGGAACTTAAATAGTGGCAACTATTTATTCACAAACGATACTATTTTGAAGGACAGTAACAGGTGCAAACATGTAACTCTTTTGTATCGGTTGTGAATAAATAGTTGCCACTATTTAAGTTCCAACTCTCGTATATCGATATCTTGAGGAGAGCGCAATAAATAACAGCGTGTCTAAGACGTTCAGCCTGACCGGGTTGCCTCCAAACACATCTCCGACGATTCTCTAGTAGAAGGCATATGTGACACTCACCAGTGACGAGAACGTTATGCCAGTCGTGAGCAGTCCATTCGGCATGTTGTTGGGCCCGTCTGCACCAGGCTGCATGGTGTCGTGATTGCAAAGACGAACCTCTCCACGGACGTCGGAAGTGAAGTTGCGCATCATGCAGTCTACTGCGCATAGTTTGAGACGTAACAGGACGTCCTCCGAGTCATAATCCGTAAGTAGCGGTCATCCACTGCAGTAGTAGCCCTTGGGCGGCCTGTGCGAGGCATGTCATTGACAGTTCCTGTCTCTCTGTATCTCCTCCATGTCCGAACAACATCGCTTTGGTTCACTCCGAGACGCCTGGACACTTTCCTTGCTGAGAGCACTTCTTGGCACAAAGTAACAACGCGGTCGCCATCGAACCGCGGTATTGACCGTCTAGGCAGTGTTGAACTACAGACAACATGAGCCGTGTACCTCCTTCCTGGTGGAATTACAAACTGATCGGCTGTCGGACCCCCCCTCCCCCCCGTCTAATAGGCCCAGCTCATGCATGATTGTTTACATCTTTGGGCGGGTTTAGCGATATCGCTGAACAGTTAAAGGGACTGTGTCTGTGATACAATATCTACAGTCTTCAGGAGTTCCGAGAACCAGGGTGACGCAAAAGTTTTTTTCGTGTGTGTATTATCTGAGCGTAATTCTTAACGAATAGATAAAAAACTGTGGAACAATGAGCCTAGGCATGGATGAGGATTACCTGTCGAGTTTAATAATCACCAGTGATAAAGAATATCCAAAATAGAGAAATCAGGAAACTAATGAAAGCACCCATGTACATCACGAAGAAGTGGACAAGAGCCGTTTAAAATGGTACAGGCATGTCATGAGATTAGGGAGTGAACTATGGCAATGTGTTGCCAGTTTCCATACAAGAGAAAAGTGGGAAGACGATGTGCCAAATGGAAAAGTCAGGTGGTTGAGGATATGCAACGAAGAAATTTGGAAGAAAATCCTTACAAGAATCGAGAGATTTGGATTCAAGGTTGCGAGAAACCGCCTACAGAGCTGTGAAAAACTCGAAAAAATCAGATTCAACAACTATCATAAACACAGTAAGTTCAGCAACATCAGCTACATCGCTGCTTTCGTCCAAAGTTAAAAAGAACGATTATTTATCTCTGTGAACTGCTCATCCACGTCGTTCGCCATTTCTTACGTCTGCAAACAGTTCTCCTTGTAAGAGGAACTGTTTCGTGAAGAAGAATTTCTGCTAGACATAAAATTGTTGCACGGTCACCTGACATTCTCCACGCGCCGCTTTTCCTATTTTAAGAGCTAAATGATAGCTTAATTTCATTTTGTCACTTTGCAAATACGAAGGTGAGATAAAATCACGGGCAAACCCATGTAATGCGTTAGCAACAACAGTAATAAATTCAAAAATTGACATGTATCTACCTACGCGAAAACTCACTTCTTTCTCTCTGTTCCGCCTTAGGTTGATATGCCTGGCTTTACTTTCCTCTCTGTTCCAATAATCAACGTTCTGATGAAGCTGTTGGAAATTTCGCTTCACATTACACTTCTTAGACGCCAGTGATTTTATATTACAAAAGGAACACTGGTGTTCGTTTTGAGACTCAATTAACAAGTAAATTTTTTCCCCTGTCTGTTGAAAGCTAAAGATTCATTAGATTTTTATTTTGACAATCTTTACTACATCTCGGCCATTTGCTTCTCACTAATTCTGTCTTATTACCTCAATCTCAATGAACGTAGTACTAATTACACAAGTTCAACAGGCAGTGCTACCGCGCGCTTGCAACTTGACTGGGCCAGAGATGGAGGGGGGATTCGCATCTGAAAGTGCAGGAGAGTTACAGACAAGACGAGCGAGTATGTGTGGGCGCCTGTTTCCACACTACTGCATCTGCCCGGTCCTGCTTTTTAGTATGTGCCCCATTGTTGACGTACACAATATAAATATTATAGTGAGACAGAGAAATTATTAGGAGAAAGCATTCTCTGATTCGCTCGCTTAATAAATATTCTAATTGTCTGAAGGCACAGACCTAGTGGTTTCTTTATCTTGGGCTAGTTTATCGTGAAACCAAAAGAGGTGGTGACAGTTTTGACCAGAGAGACAGTCCATAATAATGAGGCAATACTGCGAGGATAGTGACGCAAACTAAACGACTCTCCACCATGTTTTATGTTGCCATAACGAATGGATGTGGTGTAGATTAGTGACAGATAATGAGTGAAGCATTTAAAAAATAACATTCAATTTTTAGGGTTCAGCAGTTAAGGCAGAAACGGAATTACTCTCGTTTATAGCGGACGGACAGTCGATGTACATGGTCTTTCAGCAGTGAGTCTAACGTATGCATGTAAGTAACATAGTCCCAGGAAATCGTGTGTATGACATTCACAATGAGAAGACACCACCTGGAAATTAAATTGAAGATGAGTGTGGCTTAATACCCCATTTACTGCACATAAAGTATATGAATGTATCCAATACGGAGACACTCCAAAATCAGTAAGAGATGTTTACAGCCCACAAGTTAGAGACAACAGAAATTTCAGAAAGAAACTCACTAAAAAAAGTTTGAGTTTGTATAAGCATGTGAGTAAAGTTTTACTTTATTGAAAGTGTATTGTATGTTGCCTGGGTCAAATATGGAAACTCTGACCCACAGATTATGTACGATAAGACCTAAGCCACCCAGACAACCGAATGTGCAACGAAATTATAGGGTGATAGTTTATGAAATTAATATTTAAGACACTACTTTGCTACTTGACATTGTGATACCGCAAGTAATGATACAAAACGTGAAGTATAACACGACAGAGATCTGCTCCTAAAAATCTGAGACGCCAGACCCGAATTTCTTTGTTGATCCAGTACAAGACGCACTACGTGTACAAATGACACGAAGGAGGAATGTAGTAGCTAATTTGGCGGATAAAAGTAGGTCTCAACCGTTTAATGACAGACGGTTGGACTGAACACCCTGACAGATCACGACTTCTTAATGACGCAGAATAGTTCACCAAATGATGAATAAAGTTAGCACGGTTTCCACAAAATGAACTTTGAAATGAATAATGGCAGTTGTAATTATCCAGATTTCAAATGCTTATTTGATTCTCTTAGTTCTCAATTACAGCAGAAACAATTAGAAACGGTTTTATGGAAAGGAGAATAATTTGTGTGAGACATGTTTTTAGGTGATCCTAATTACAAAACCAGTACTTTGGAAACTACTAGTTTGCTTTTGAATACAAAGTTAGGATAGAGTCGGACTAGGCATGTGGAATCCAAGTTGCTAATTGAAGTGGAGTATGGTCACCTCGGTTTTGACTGATGAGTTATACACGCCCGTCTTGCACTTTGATGTTACGTACTAACTAGCACATTCCCTGTGCTCTTAATGGGTAACTTGATTAGCACTGCATTGCAGGCGCCTCGGTCATGCTCGATGTCGATAAGGTTAATAATTGCTGGATTAGGATCACGGTAGGACTACTGCGCCCCGACCACTTCCGAATACTAACAATGAACTGCTAGAGGGCGCCAATTAACTCGATGCCTGTACTATAACTTATTTACTATTTACAGGCTGATTTATAACAAAAAACATCGATCAGTTTCCAACAACAGTAATTACCTTCGTATCGTGTTATTGCGTTAATTTAGTGCAGAGCGTAACATAGTTTGTTTTAAACTGAGACAGCGAAATATCTCGAAAAGAACGCATCGCACGAAAAAATGTTCCAGGTGATAAGTTAATATAGTAAAGGCGACATCTGTCTGTGCTATGATTGGCCACCATCTAACCGCTCCTCCTACGTGAGTGGGGTCAAGTTTGTATCTTCAAATGGGACCCTCATTTTTATCTTATATTCTGATTCTGCCCCAAAAAATACGTACGATTTACTCAAAACATTGTGTCCCATTCGTGGTAGATGGCGCTAAATCGACAAATATCAATGGCGCCTGTTTTTGTAATTAAGAATCGACGTATTTGATTCTACATTTCATTTACGATTGAAATATAAGCCTTCTTGTTCTAACGGTTGATACTGATGTTCGAACGCTACTTGAGGGCTGCAAATGTGATTTTCCAGTACAAATAATACAGATTGACATTGAAAGTTACGGCAAATAAGCCGTATGTATGGTAACCTAGCTTTCTGTTCCCTGTGGTGAGTACCCAGACCATCGGAATGCTCCAACTCCGCCATTAGTGTGACAGATGTTCCGGCCACATGTAGTAAGCGTTGTTTCATGCAGTGGAGAATGGCCAAACAGAGGCACGCCGGCGATCGCGACATTGCACCACAGATAGCCTTGCTGACAGTTGCAGTCTACCAACAAGCTGACGCAAGGATGCACACAGACCGGGCGCCAAGCGAAGCCTGGAGAATGCTGAGTAAGGAGAATTGAGACCAGCACGCTACGTTACGCTGCAATATACTGCGGGAGTAATAACAAGAAGCTGCCACCGAGGTTAAAAAACGTCCTCCTGCCGGATATAAATAGTGGAGCGCAGGCAGCAACGGAAAGAAGCCATTAGGAAGCAGTTCGGATCTGAGGACGGACGTGGTCCATGTTCGAATGTTCAGTCTTCGTAGGTGGGAAGTCTGTTCCAGCTCGCAGGAGTCATCCGTTCGCCGCCAGGTGTCAACATCAGCTCTGGGGGGTGGCCCGAGTTCGGTCGGCGCCATGGCTGACTAACAACAGCGAGAACTTCCAGCAGGACCGGCCGCAGCGCGGTCTTGGTCACAGGTGCCGCCGGGGACTGACGCCCGGACCGGACTTCACGGCAACCCGGAGCCACAGTGCGTGGTCCATCCATGACGGGACCTCGCGGACATCGCGACTGACGGCTTCCCAGCCACCGGTGCAGCAGGCGTCGGCAGCTGACCTCACAGCGACGCGGCTCCGTGGGCGTGCCATACTGGGGCGCCGAGCGGCGACGAGTCCATCTCAACCACAGGGCATCCTGGCTTCAGCGGAGCACTGGTGGCCTGAGGCTCCCCAGTGCGATCAGCGGAGCGCATTGCGCACATTGTCGGACATTCTACACAGCAGCAGCCAGGCGGAGGGATCCGCAGGGCCGGGCAGCGACGACGAGGGAGAAATTGTAAAGAAAGTTCAATAAATAACTGTAAAACTCCGCGTCGTTTTAGGCTTTAGCGCAGCCACTGTGTCTGCTGCTAACAAGTACGGGGGAAGTCGTAACAAGTGGCGAGAAGCCGTAACACAGATTTCAATGTGTGTTTCCGTCCAACTCCCGAAACTCTCGCGCTGGTCGCTACGCTGCTATCGGCAGAGATACAAACCGTAACAGCTGCAATGAGCTAAAATGTCTGTGAAGTGATACAAGCATACCTGCTATGGATACTCACCGAAATCAAGCACCCAGTGGTGACAGGCAAGGGGACTCACCGAGATAAGCACCCCGATGGTGAGATGTAACAGCACTCACCAAATACGATGGGAACATGAAACTATTACATCCACGTCATTGTTCCTGGATCACGCAAAATGTGGTTTCTAACCAGATACTGAAACAGCTAATCAAATTGTACTATACAATCAAATTGTTAACTCTAAAAGTAAATCTGAAACATACATATCAAAAATTACAACGCAAAGGTTTAAATTACATCGTTAATGACACGCAGAATCAATTGCGTCTTTTTTTAATTGGAAAAACAGGCACACTTGATATTCGTCGATTACAGTGCCATCTGACACGATTGGCCGAACAACACCTCAGTCTCCTACTCCCTTTCTTTTCCTTACTAATCACCACAACAACTACCTTCAACTCCACAGTTGTTACGCACCAAGACCCTTTGTTTCACCCACACCCTACAATCTCATAGAATGAAAATCTAAGAAAGTTATCAGCTTAACAGTTTTATTTAATACCATCACTGAAAAGCCTATTATTTTTAAAATTAAAGGCTTCGCTTTTTAATAGCATTGTTTCGATTTTGTGTGTTTATAAACCTTTTAGCTGAAGAGGGGAATGTTTGCATCTCTAGTAGTAGTAGTAGTAGTAGTAGTAGTAGTAGTAGTATAGTATTCTGTCTTATGGGAGGTCTTCTCATGTGTCAAGGCTCTTCCACTTTTGTCTATAAATAGCCAGTCTTTTCATTTCTGAATATTTGTCTCCTTTGACATTGTCCAGCATTTGATATCTTCTTTTTCCACTTCCCCGTTTTCCCTCCACCATTCGTTCTACTCCTTCCTTCAATAAACAGTCCCTCCTCAAACAATGTTCAGTCCAGTTCCGTTTTCTCTTTCTGATGACTTTCAGCATGTTTCTTTCTTCTCCAACTCTTCTTAATACTTTTTCATTCCTTACTCGGTCTTTCCATTTCACTTTTACCATTCTTTTCCATATCAACTTCTCTAGCGCCTCCAATCTTCTTTCATCTTCCTTTCCTCAATGTCCAAGTCTCCGCACCATACAGAGCAACCTCCAGATGTAACATTTGGCAAGTCTTTTTCTCAGATCTCTGTTTAGTGTTCCGTAAAGCAATTTCTGTTTCCACCTGAATCCTTCTTTTCTCATTGCAATTCTTTTCCTAATTTCTGTTGAGCAATACATATCATCCATTACTATACTTCCCAAGTAACTGAAGTTATTCACTTGTTTTATTTCCTCTCTCACTATTTTCATCCACTTTCCTCCGATAAACATGCTTTTCTTTTTCTTCTTGTTAATCTTAATTCCCAATGCTTCTTATTTTGCGTTTAGATCATCTAAAATTTGTTCTAGCTCTCTTGCACTCTGCCATCACAACCATGTTGTGTGCAAATCTTATACACTCCACTCTCCGACCCCCTATACAAACTCCTCTCCTTCCATCAAACAACAACAAACTGCTACAACCTTGCGACACTGGCTAAAAATGGGGATAATATTCGAATATAAGAACTCAACAACAAGAGAGTTCTCATAGCCTCTCTCACCTCAATTTTCCACAATCCTATCTACACGTGGTGCCCCTGTTAAGCTGAACAACCCAGTGGAAGGTTGAGTAACCAACCCCAGCTGGAAACTGGGCCAGCGAGCCGACAGGATGTGGAGGACAGTGTAGGGCAACGGGAGACCACCACTGGAATTACTTCCCTAGAAGTTCATGGGATGGAACTCGTTGTACAATATGGAGAAGAACGGTAAAAATGAAATGGGAAGACCGAGTAAGGAATGAAAAAGTATTAAGAAGAGTTGGAGATGAAAGAAACATGCTGAAAGTCATCAGGAAGGAGAAGAAGAAGGAAGACTTATTGAGGATTTTATTCCTTCTCCAGGAAGGGAAATTAGAAAACGTCAAACATGAAATGACAAGAAACAAATTGGATTGCATCTCTAACTGCCCAATAATTAAAAAAAATCTCCATATCGGCATTTTAATGACATTGTTTCGGTTTTACATTACTGGCCATCAAAATTACTACACCAAGAAGAAATGCAGACGATAAAGGGGTATTCATTGGACAGATATATTATACTAGAACTGACATGTGATTACATTTTCACCCAATTTGGTTGCATAGATCCTGAGAAATCAGTACTGTGAACAACCACCTCTGGCCGTAATAACGCATTGAGTCAAACAGAGCTTGGATGGCGTGTACAGATACAGCTGCCCATGCAGCTTCAACGCGATACCACAGTTCATCAAGAGTAGTGACTGGCGTATTGTGACGAGCCAGTTGCTCGGCCACCATTGACTAGACGTTTTCAGTCGGTGAGAGACCTGGAGAATGTGCTGGCCAAGGCAGCAGTCCAACATTTTCTGTATCCAGAAAGGCCCGTACAGGACTTTAACATGCGGTCGTGCATTATCCTGCAGAAATGTAGGGTTTCGCAGGGATCGAATGGAGGATAGGGCCACGGGTCGTAACACATATGAAATGTAATGTCCACTGTTCAAAGTGCCGTCAATGCGAACATTAAGAGACCGAGACATGTAACCAATGGCACCCCATACCATCACGCCTGGTGATTCGCCAATATGGCGATGACGAATATACGCTTCAAATGTTCGTTCACTGCGGTGTCGCCAAACACGGAAGCAACCATCATGATGCTGTAAACAGAACCAGGATTCATCTGAAAAAATGATGTTTTGCCATTCGTGCACCCAGCTTCGTCGCAGGCGCTCCTCTTTGTGATGCAGCGTCAAGGGTAACCGCAGCCATGGTCTCCGTGCTGATAGTCCACGCTGCTGCAAACGTCGTCGAACTGTCGTGCAGATGGTTGTTGTCTTGCAAACGTCCGCATCTGTTGACTCAGGGATCGAGACGTGGTTCCACGATCCGTTACAGCCATGCTGATAAGATGCCTGTCATCTCGGCTGCTAGTGATACGAGGCCGTTGGGATCCAGCACGGCGCTCCATATTACCCTCCTGAATCCACCGATTCCATATTCTGCCAACAGTCATTGGATCTCGACCAACGCGAGCAGCAGTGTCGCGAAACGATGAACCGCAATCAAAGTCAGAAACGTGATGGTACGCATTTCTCCTCCTAACACGAGGCATCACAACAACGTTACACCAGACAACGCCGGTCAACTGCTGTTTGTGTATGAGAAATCGGTTGGAAACTTTCCTCATGTCAGCACGTTGTAGGTGACACCACCGGCGCCAACCTTGTGTAAATGCTCTGAAAAGCTTATCATTTGCATATCACATCATCTTCTTCCTGTCGGTTAAATTTCGCGTCTGTAACACGTCATCTTCGGGGTGTAGCAATTTTAATGGCCAGGAGTATATGTTTACACAAACCTTTTAGCCTCAGAGAGGGATGTTTTCACTTCTGACTATCCAATAAATATAAAATCAACATATCGTTCTTCTGCAATCGATTAAGATATATTTGTTGCACCTCACACCTTGTGATGTGTGGTAGAGGGTACTTTATGTTGCACTATTATTTACTTTCGACGAAGCAATATGTTGGCTGTCTTCTAGGAACGCCCTCGGAATTATAATAGCAGACTACAGAGTGATACAAACGCGCCTCTTGTAGCGTCTTTAAAAGGAGTTGGATTAGCATTTCCGTGAAGCTTCTGCTAGTACTAAATGAAACTGTGACGAAATGCTCTGCCCTTCTTTGAGTCTTCTCTATTTCCTGTATCAATACTGTTTGGTACGGATCCCACGTTGGCAAGCAATATCCTAGTATTGGCGAACGGGCTTTATTTAAGTTGCCTTCTTCGTTGGTGGACTCCACTTCCTGAGGGTTATTCACATGAATCTCAGTCTGGCATCTGCGTTAACTGCTATTAGATCCATGTGGTCGCTTCGTATGCATACTCATATACACTACTGGAAATGGAAAAAAGAACACATTGACACCGACCTATCATACTTGCTCCGGACACTGCGACAGGGCTGTACAAGCAATGATCACACGCACGGCACAGCGGACACGCCAGGAACCGCGGTGTTGGCCATCGAATGGCGCTAGCTGCGCAGCATTTGTGCACCGCCGCCGTCAGTGTCAGCCAGTTTGCCGTGGCATACGGAGCTCCATCGCAGTCTTTAACACTAGTAGCATGCCGCGACAGCGTGGACGTGAACCATATGTGCAGTTGACGGACTTTGAGCGAGGGCGTATAGTGGGCATGCGGGAGGCCGGGTGGACGTACCACCGAATTGCTCAACACGTGGGGCGTGAGGTCTCCACAGTACATCGATGTTGTCGCCAGTGGTCGGCGGAAGGTGCACGTGCCCGTCGACCTGGGACCGGACCGCAGCGACGCACGGATGCACGCCAAGACCGTAGGATCCTACGCAGTGCCGTAGGGGACCGCACCGCCACTTCCCAGCAAATTAGGGACACTGTTGCTCCTGGGGTATCGGCGAGGACCATTCGCAACCGTCTCCATGAAGCTGGGCTACGGTCCCACACACCGTTAGGCCGTTTTCCGCTCACGCCCCACCATCGTGCAGCCCGTCTCCAGTGGTGTCGCGACACGCGTGAATGGAGGGACGAATGGAGACGTGTCGTCTTCAGCGATGAGAGTCGCTTCTGCCTTGGTGCCAATGATGGTCGTATGCGTGTTTGGCGCCGTGCAGGTGAGCGCCACAATCAGGACTGCATACGACCGAGGCACACAGGGCCAACACCCGGCATCATGGTGTGGCGAGCGATCTCCTACACTGGCCGTACACCTCTGGTGATCGTCGAGGGGACACCGAATAGTGCACGGTACATCCAAACCGTCATCGAACCCATCGTTCTACCATTCCTAGACCGGCAAGGGAACTTGCTGTTCCAACAGGACAATGCACGTCCGCATGTATCCCGTGCCACCCGACGTGCTCTAGAAGGTGTAAGTCAACTATCCTGGCCAGCAAGATCTCAGGATCTGTCCCCCATTGAGCATGTTTGGGACTGGATGAAGCGTCGTCTCACGCGGTCTGCACGTCCAGCACGAACGCTGGTCCAACTGAGGCGCCAGGTGGAAATGGCATGGCAAGCCGTTCCACAGGACTACATCCAGCATCTCTACGATCGTCTCCATGGGAGAATAGCAGCCTGCATTGCTGCGAAAGGTGGATATACGCTGTACTAGTGCCGACATTGTGCATGCTCTGTTGCCTGTGTCTATGTGCCTGTGGTTCTGTCAGTGTGATCATGTGATGTATCTGACCCCAGGAATGTGTCAATAAAGTTTCCCCTTCCTGGGACAATGAATTCACGGTGTTCTTATTTCAATTTCCAGGAGTGTATTTGATGGATGTGACTTCTTCCAGACTCCATTTTTCAATCGTCTAATCGTACAATAAATAGTCTTGCAGCCTATTTATGTGCATACGTTACGTGTGTTAATGTTTTGCATCAACTGCAATGATACGTCGATCCTCTGCAGGTTTCTTTCATTTCGCTGCACTTTTCTAGCGTTACGAATTCTTTATACATCTCGCGCGTATTATGCACGAAAAGTTTGACGGAAATTCCGGCGTTATGCATTAGGTCATTTCTCCAGAAATGTCATAATGCGCGAGATATTACAAGCTGTATTCCTTCCGTCGCGGGACTCTGTAACTGCAGAGTCGAGGAAAGCAGCGCCCGAATACCCAGTGAGGAAAGGGCCAAAGCATTTTCCGCGTTTCATAAGCAGCGGGCGGCCTGCAGAGCGAGTGGACGCCCGGCGCCGTCCCACGGGCCGCGCCGCGTTGCTCCACCGCGGCCGACTGCAGCGCAACTGCAGCGCAACTGCAGGCGGCGGGCGGCGAATCTTCGCACGAGCGGACGCAGATGCAGCGGCCGCTGCCAGCCGTGAAACAGCGTTAAACGCAGTCAAGGAAGAGAGGGTGGCCCCGTCGCAAGCTGCTCAGCGCGGCCACGGCAACTGGCCGACGTGGACAAGCATATAAGGTCAGGGAAGCACCGCCGTCTTGGCTGAAGCCGAATGATGCCACACCAGTGCTCAAAAATTAAGCGTAAGTCAGGAAGAGAGAAAATTGCAAAATTAATTCACAAACAGTGATAGTCCATTTAACTTTGTGAAGAGGATTTTGCTCTATATGCAGCGAGAGTCACTCAAACTGAGATGTAAGAATACAATACCGCGAGATCCATCCATCGAATAAATAAATTGTAAAGATCAGTTTCCAGAGATTGAGAGGAGCCTAAAAGATCGCTCTATCCATTTTGTTATAGATGGCACAATTGTCTTTGTAACTGACAGTAACTTCAAGTTTTTTAAAAGAGAGCCGGCCGTGGTGGCCAAGCCGTTCTAGGCGCTTCAGTCCAGAACCGCGCGACTCCTACGCTCGTAGGTTCGAATCCTGCCTCCGGCATGAATGTGTGAGATGTCCTTAGGTTGGATAGGTTTAATTAGTTCTAAGCTATAGGGAACTGATGACCTTCGATGTTAAGTCCCATAGTGCTCAGAGCCATTTTTTGAACCATTTAAAACACACATTTATTGGTTAAACACCTACTCGTGTTCTACGAGCAAATATTTCTACTGATATATTTCCCTTTTTCTATTTATTTTATTAAAACAATCATTCTTACAAGACCAGGATTAATTGAAGAGTGCTTATGCCAGAACTCACATTTGTCAGCAGAATCAAAACACATTGTACACTGAGTTGACGAAAGCCATGGGATACCTCCCAATATCGCGTAGAACCTCTTTTTGCCTGGCGCAGTACAGCAGCTCAACGTGGCGTGGACTCAACAAGTCGTCCAGAAATATTGTGCTACGCTGCCTTTACAGCGGTCCATAATTCGAAAAGTGCTGCCGGTGCAAGACTTGTGTGCACGAACTGCCCCTCGATTATCTCCCATAAAAGTTGGACAGGATTCACGTCGGGCCATCTATGTAGCCAAATCATTCGCTCAAATGTTCTCAAAAACCAATCACGAACAACTATGGCCCAGTGACATGGCGCATTGTCATCCATGAAAATGCCATCGTTGTTTGGGAACAAGAAGTCCATGAATGGCTGCAAATGGTGCCCAAGTATCCGACGGATCGGTTCAGTTGGACCACTCCATGTAAGCTCACACCTTTCTGGACCTACCACCAGATAGCACAGTGCCTAGTGCAACTAGGCTCCGTGCCTTCATGTTGTCTATGCCACATTTGATCCCCACCATCAGCTCTTACCAACTGAAATGAGGACTCATCTGACCAAGCCACGGTCTTCCAGTGGTCTAGCGTCCAACCAATATAGTCACAAGGCCCAGGAGTGCCGCTGCAGGCGATGTCGTGCTGTTAGCAGAGATTCTAGCATCGATCGTTTGCTGCCACAGGCCGTTAACAACAAATTTCGCCGCACTGTCCTAACGGATGCGTTCGTCGTATGTCCCACATAAGAAACACCATCTTTGTGGAATGGTGCGCCATGTTACATGCTGGTTGCGGTTCGACCCAAGACGCCGATCTACCCTCAACTGGGAAACTCAAGTGGCAGACACTCGAGCTCTCCCCTTATAGCCCTCATCTTTCTCCATTCTAAGATCATGCCTTCGTTTTCTTAGGGAAGACCTTTGTGGCCGACGATTCCTGTCAAACGATGATGTGCGACAGGTACCGACTTCTTCACACAGGACACAGGACACGCCGTTTTACCAAGTGGTTATAATCAAGCTGGCGTGACAGTGCGATAATTCCCTCAGTGTTCACAGTGATTTTGCCTAATTTGTTTACTGATTTTGAACTATGTGCTCTTCGAAAGGAAACTTTTTGATGGACCCTTATATTTCTTTTTGTAATTAATTTACTTACCTCCGGTAGCTGAGAAGCTTCTCTCTTAGCAAAGAATTCTGCTGATCGCCTCACCACTACAGAAAAGAAATAAGTGTAAAAAATGTTCTAAGAGCTAGCATGAAAGTTTTTTTTCAGGTTCCATTAATAATGTGGCACTACATTTTATTTGTGATAACACAGGTATCGTGCCGACCTTCATACAGCACGGTAGCCATACGTAAGACGCGGCCACCGCTTTCTCGACCACCGTGCGCCAACGCTCCGATGGCAGCAGCATGGCGTAATTAAAAATGTTGACACTGGGGGCGCCACAAGAGATGAAGCAGTCATCTCTCTGGAGTCGACGGAGCCAAGAGCTAATCGGGATGCAGCCCCACAAGTCGCGTCGTCGCAGTCCGGACCTCTGGAGTGCGGAGCAGTTCTCCTCTCATTTGTGATGCTGTTACTGTGATGGTGTTTACGGGAGATGAACTTTGGCCACGGACCTGGACGCGAGTGATTACAATGAGTTATGTTTCACCTAGTTTTCAGAATAAATCTTCTAAGGTGTAGTTGATTCCGACTTCCCATTTGGTAGTTTGTACCTGGGACTCAATAACAACTACAGAAATTCAAGAGTAATATTTTTATTACTGAAAATGAAGAAGAACCATTTCTCTTGTCACAACAACAAAATTAAACTTAAAAAAAATATTTCTGTATTGACGACTGTTCTTTACACAGATCCATTTTTGGGCTCAGATGTTCCAAAGTATACTGTAGAACTCCCTTTGTTGCCGAGGAAGAGATGGCAATATCGTCATGAGGTCCTTCAGCTATGCAACTCTTAAACGTAGCTGATCTTTTCGATGTAGTACGGTGTTTCCTCCTTTGAATACATCGACATTTTTCCATTCTTCTAATTCACAGTAGCGATTTTAATAACAATTTGAGATAGATTAGTATGAGACATTTTCATCATACTGTTTTTAAAAATCTTGCGCACACCTTGACAACATTGTTTTAGTGGCAAAATGGTTCAAAAGGCTCTGAGCACTAAGGGATTTAACTGATGTGGTCATCAGTCTCTTAGAACTTAGAACCACTTAAGCCTAACTAACCTAAAGACATCACAAACACCCATGCCTGAGGCAGGATTCGGATCTGCGACCGCAGCGGTCGCGCGGTTCCAGACTGTAGCGCCTAGAACCGCTCGGCCACTCCGGCCGGCTTTAAAATCAAAGTAGTCAGTTCTGTACATTGGAATTGTGTGGAATATGTTCATAGATTTACCTGCCTCAACAACCTTGTTTAAATCTCCCTGTACAAAGACTTTGACACATGGCACTTGGACCTTCACAGGGAAGAACTGCTTGGTACAAAGAACGTGCGCCATTTAATAGTGAATGTTTGAAACATTTTCTATATGATTTTTCTATTGGAAGTCTAGGGACATGGAACAGGTTGCTTAGAACACAATACCACTGAAAACGAATTTTATGAAAAAATGACATACTGAACTTGGAAATTTCCGCTCTTCAATTTATCAAACCGTAGTACTACAGTACTTGTTCGAACTAATCCTTTTCGTAAAGGATTCATTGTTACACTACGACAGCCGTCGACAGTATCGACTGCACCTGCCAGCGACTTAGGATCGCTGCATGTATCAATCAAGACATCTGCTTTACTCTGGAAACACATAAAGAAATACATTTTCAAGTACAGGAAGCTTTTAAATACTTTGTGTGGGACATATTGTCCCGGAATTACTTTAAAATTCGTTCCCATTGTTTCCAAAGGTTTCCAGGACGTTCCGATTGGTTCTAAAAGTAGATGACGGAACTGGAAGTCACCCACTAATTATGCCCAGTTGGGATTTACTCAGCCACACTAAAAGCCTACCTTTTATTTAGTTCAAAATATCCTGACATTACAGTTGATAAAAAAAGCAGTTAAGTTTCTGAAGATGTAACAGCAATTTCATGAGACTGTTTCTGCAAGACTTTTTAACACGTTTAATTAAATTCGGACCAGTTTTTTAAACTTTTTGGTATACTTTCTCTTTCAAACCGAGAAAATTGAATTCGGAGAGGTGATATATGTTGATAAGCAAATTTTTGTATCATTTTTTCCGATCGGTCATTGTAATTCCGTTATTGTATTTCCCAAGCATTTAGTTAGTAATGTACTGGGACC
The DNA here is from genome assembly GCF_023897955.1 of Schistocerca gregaria. Taxonomy (NCBI): domain Eukaryota; kingdom Metazoa; phylum Arthropoda; class Insecta; order Orthoptera; family Acrididae; genus Schistocerca; species Schistocerca gregaria. The sequence goes on from NC_064923.1 coordinate 452,525,782, forward strand.
GCCATGCCAAAATGAAATTTTTCACCGTTTCTGAAGTTTACATCTTCTGATGAAATGCTAAATTTTACATACGAACCCGCATACAAAATGCTCCTAAAATAATATGGAACAACAACTTTGTTACCAGTTACTCCACACCAGATGTTAACTTCTCAATGAAGCAGATGTTCAACTTCACGGAATCCATGCAGGTTTACCAGGCTCCATAACTATTGAACTCTGCATGATACGTAATGTTTCATTTGCATGAGACCAAACACGGAGAAAAAATCTGATTTTTGTTTTCCTTTTGGCCAGATATCCATTGCCAAAACCCTACGTGTGTATGAAAATCGCCGCGGTGAAGGGGAAGTTAAGGAATTCTGATACCATCAAAGCAAAATAACACATTACGGACGAAGCATGGACGACATAAAAACTAGACGAGTACAATCAAAGACGTTTACAAGTGTCAAACGTAAGTATTAACTCGAGGAAGAAATTTCTGAGAAAGACGGTTGGTGCCCAGTACTACATAATACTGAATCATGTCTTACATTCTGCG